>NC_072828.1:21858366-22458366 GCF_027744805.1 Dunckerocampus dactyliophorus
AGAAATCAGCACAGCTTGACTTCCCAAAGATCACCTGGGGATACGATGACATGTTGAAAGAGGCAGATTAAAATTGTGAATTCCACCCAATAATTTTACCCATAAATGACTCTCGTATAAGTGGAAGTGCAGTCAAAGTGCTAAAACAAAAGCCCAACAAGCAAGTACAGTACCATAGCATGTCATACCTGCATAGCATTATTTGGATCCTCTCCATTCATAAATTGAACTTTCACTGTAATGTTGCGGGCCGAGCCTTGGCGGTTGGCAAAGTTGAGACTCTGAGGGTTCACATACAGCAGATTTCTGCAAAATATACAGTCAGAAGAGATTATGTATCCAATATATATAATACAGGGAAACGTGTTTCTTTACTGTGCATATGACAAGAAACACTTTGAATCTGGAATCTAATACAAATAAAATGAATTCAATGTCTCACGCTGGGTCGAAAGCTCGGTAGTAAAAGTGGCTTTTAAAATGAGTTTTAAAAGTGGACAATGAATGGCCCCATCTATTGTGTAGGGGGGGACTGTTCCACATTTTGAGAACAGCAGTGGAAAAGGCTCTGTCCCCTCTGAGCTCTTTTAGTAAGTAACCCTGTTGGCTATGGTGTACGACCTAAGTTCCCAAAGCAGGGTACACGTACCCTCAAGGGTACGCCAATTGTCATTGGGGGTACGTTAATAAAAATGACAAACAATTATTATGTTGTGAATCAAGAGAAACAAGAGTTTTGTCTTGTAGGTTTAACTAATGCTGTTGTTCCAATGCCCATGCTGTGAAAACCTGTCAGCGTATGTGCGTGTCAGGATGAGAGAGTGAGTTCCCTGAAAAAAAGGTTGTATTGCTGCTTGTGTGTATTTTTGTATTTGGATAGTGCTTTATCATGTTTGTTCAACTTTCCCTTTCAATTTGGTATTAAATTAATATGCAGATTTAAATCATAGCGATTGCAAGTACACACAAGTGAAGCTCAAGTTCAACCCATTCAAAGGGAAGGATCCATCTGAAATAAAAGATATGTAGGACGAATACTTAGATACACTTAGAAATACAATACTTATAATAATTAGAAAAATTCACATCTTATCTATTTATCAAAATTTGACCATGCACAATACAAATTTTTGAACAATTACTTACTATAAAATTAATGAACCAATTAATCATGTTTAATATTTGAATTTAATGAAATGTAAACATTTTTATGATTTTTAAGGATGCAGCAGTAGGGGGTACATGGCTTCAAGTCAAATGTCTGAAGGGGTACACGACTGTAAAATGTTTGGGAACCACTGGTGTACGATACACGGAAAGAACAAATGCTTTGGAAGGAATGTGATAAAAAAATACACAAAGCGGTTCGAGTATGAAAATCCTGGTCACTTTGCAGCCACTTGTAAGGAGGCAAAAACAAGAGTTACCACGCCTCATGTCAGGAAGTGCAAAGTAAGTTCAGCGGGTAAACCACAGTGACGTCGATGATTCACTGGGGGATGAATCCACAGAGATCACAGCTGGAAATGCAAAGTCTACAGAATTATGGGAATTTCTCTGGTCTGATCATTCGAATGCTTCTTGTCAGGACAGAAAAAGTAGTCCAGTTAAAATGGACACAGTGAAAGAGTAGCTTAACTGCTGTCATAAGAACTATTCAACAAACATCAATACAATGGGAAGCAAATGTTCACTTGCCGATGCTAGATGCTGGTCTATATTAGATGATCAAGGACGAAGAGACACTATTAAAGGCTGACAATGAGGCGTAAAAGTCACACACAGCAAAATTGGGTTTATATGTTATGCTTCATATTGAACATTTAAATTTCCTTCTGTAGGTTTGGTCTTCTTTACCTTGACCATGATTCCAAGCACTTACCATCTTGTACTTGGACACAACGGATAGGTTGCGGTTGTCAAATATGGTGGTACTCAAGGCTAATAAGGCCCTGGTTCAATTCTTCTCAAGTCAATTCTTGAGTGTGTCTTAACCTTAAAGCCTTAAACCTTAACATAGAGTGCTAATAACATTAGACCACATACTTCTTCATTGCACAAATGCACAGCGGACATTAGATTTTCAGCATTCACGCACTTGCAAATTTTTGGTCACATCCCCCCGCCCCCTCAGAAGTTTTTTTTTTTTTTTTTTTTTTTACACGGAAAACAGCTCACTGACCATAAGTTAGTAACAACTTAAAGATACATGTCAAATGTACAGCATACATGTACCACAATTTTTTAAATTTTTATGTCTTAAAGCTCCACTGACAATGTTTTTTCTTCAAGCGTTGAAATTTTTACACTTTGTTCGGTGGTCCTTGAACACACCATAGTTGTGTGTTATGAGACGCAAAAGTTTGTTGGCTACGAAAACACTACCTTCGACAGTAAATCCGGCCTCAAAACGTGCAGTGAAAAATAGATGCTCGTAAATCGTTACTGGAATTACAACAGGCAAGCAGTGTGGATTATGTGGACGCGGCTTGGAGAAAGACCTTCTCTAGCCTAGCAGCCTCAAGAGCTTTGGCGTGAAGGGGGTCTCTGAAATAGACATTTATATGGCCGTATCAATTCATCATGGCTTTTTCTCCAGTCGCTGGTTGTCCAGGATCATAACCCCTGAAAAGAGGGGATCTCCAATATAGCCAATAAGAATGGTTCAAAACAATAAGCCTTTACGATTATATTGTATGACGTATTTACACAAAATAGGTGATGCAGCAGGTCAGCGTTATACAAGCTAATTTATAGTAATCATGTTACAAACAATCACCGTATTCGCAATAACAATAGCGAGAAAATTATGTGATTGGCCAATTCTACTTATACAGCTCAAAATATATTATCTAGATTCTTAATAACAGAAACAAAGTTCTGTTTATTTTAGATTTCAAAGTGTGATCTCCTAAACTTCACAATATATAGACAGTGCTCACAAATGAAAAATATGATGAGCAAGCACTATAAAACACAACTCAAAGTGATGAGTTTACACTGTCCAACCACGGCAACATCTTTCATGCCCAAGAGCTGAATCCTGGCACAAATGACAGGCCCACTCTCTGCTAAAATCAAAAGAGGCTGGTGCTGGGCTGACTCAGCATGAAGCTAAATCAAGCTCTGGACCATTAATTATACATCGCATTATCAATCAGAGTAAAGTATGCATGTAGTTCTAAATTTTGAGATTGACTGGACAGGCAATCAATCAAACACCTGTGATGGCCATTGTTGGATTTCTGCTGATCAGCTAAAGCTCTGCAGCACAGGGAGAAATGGGGTGTGGTATGAAGAGGGGATTGTAGTAAATGGGTTGGGAGAGGGGGGGGGATGTCATTTGCTCACTGCTGTGATTTGTTTGTTCAGGAGGAGGACTGCCGGGGGATTTAGGGGGAGGTGAGCAGCAAACCGGTAGGGTTTAATAATCAACTTAGCCCCCCTCCTCCCCAGAGCGGGCAGTATATAACATGGGGCAGCATGCCTCTAACAACAAGTATCTGGACGTCTGGGTGCAGGGTAGAAGGAAAAAGGTGTTGCCAGTACATTTAGACGGCAAGCACTGTGAAAAAGTTAGACAGAAACACAAATAATGATGCAGTTTTGCCTGTTACTGTTTCTAGCCAGTTCCACGGTCGTTATTTCTCTGGAAAACTTTGGTCGAGAAGATATCCTCACACTGCCTTCCGAAAGCCTTACAACAGAACCAAGTCCTACAGAGGCAAAGTCTCGCTTTGCCATGCTCGATGATGTTCGTCTACTTGCAAATGGACTCCTTCAGCTGGGGCAGAGCTTACGGGAGTTTGTGCAGAAGACCAAGAACCAAATCAATGACATTTTCCAAAAACTGAATATTTTTGACCGGTCCTTTTACCAGCTTTCAGTGGTCACATCAGAGATCAAGGAGGAAGAAGAGGAGCTGAAGAAGACAACCACTGTCTTGCAAGCCAACAATGATGAAATCAAGAACATGTCTTTGGAAATCAACTCTAAGATCAACAACATTGTGCAGGAACGTGCACAGCTGCAGACTAAGGTGGGAAATCTTGAGGAGAGACTAAAGGGACTGTCCCAGAGCATGGTCCCTGTTGACCAGTTCAAAGAAATTACAGCACTCAAAGTAAGTAAGGGTGTCATATTTTCTTTTACTAGTGCACAAGTCATGGTAAAACAGTGTGTTACCTCTTGACTGTGACCAACAGAGCTAGAGCTGTTACATAACTGTAGACGGTTGCACTTCTGTAGTCAGTACAAATCAATAATGTAACTGACATATACATGTTTTAACCTGCACGCATGCAGGGTTGTTGCAAGAATCTTATCATGACCTATTGCCTATGTTTCCTCTTTTCCTTCTTACGATTAATAATCTAACTGCCATCCGATGGTGAGAGATGAAATTACAGTTGTTCTTTTATTTTAAATTCATATGACAATGCTGTGATGAGTAGTACTGGAAAGAAACCACCTTGTGTGTTTAATATGCACTTGAAGAAGACTCAGATTCTGGTGTAATGACAAAACATTTACAGTGGAACCTTGATCGGCGTCATGAATGTGTTCCAGAAAGTCTGACTCTATCCGAAATGGATGCTAACGAAATATTTTTTTTCCTACAAGAAATTAAGTAAATCCAATTAATGTTCTACAAAACCAACAATGTTAACAAAAAACACATTTTCATATTTCAATTATAGTTTTATATGCAGAAAACATTTAAAAATGAACAAAAATGCATAAAGGAACATTTAAGGTTACTTTTACCTTCATTGAAGATGTGACTGTTCCCAAAGACAAGATCAACCACCACCATCTTCCTGTTTTTCCATGAGTTATATGATCTCGCTGCCACATTGTGTCTTTGGGAACAGTCGCGTCCACAATGAAGGTAAAGTAACCTTAAATGTTTCCTTTCATTCATCATTTATATGCATTTAGAATTGTTTTCAAAACACTGTAACAATGGGTTTTGTGTTAACACTTATGACATCTTAGAGAAGCGACATAAAACTTCAGTTTCCGGTTGCCATTTTGTTAGTTTGCTAATAGGATGCCAACCAGGAAGAAGGTTTTGTAATAAAAATACATTAAGAACACAGCTGGACTCACAAAGAGTATTAACATGACAAGATGCGTGAAATATATTGCACGCTACCCGGAGAATGCATGCAAACCGAGGCAAAACTGTGCCGTGAATTTTTGACGTTAACCGAAAAACACGCAGGGGGCGGACGCTAACTGGGGTTCCACTGTACTTGTATAATTAAAAGTTTTGACCTGTCATTTCCAGGATGTGATTGAAACTCAGGAGAAAACAATCACAAGTCTACTGAAAGCTGTGCAGGACCAGCATGACCAGCTCGATCAGCAAAAAATCAAAATTAAGAATATGGAGGAGAAGGTAAACAATACTTTGTTTAAACTACAATTTTAGGGTAACGTCTCGGGCAAAAGTTGAAACACTTTTTTCAAATGTACTGTATGTATGACCATGAATTTATAAAGGAATTTGAATGGGGGACCACAATCATGTAGAACAACAACATAGCCTAATCATGTGAATGCATTGGTGTTGTCTTGTAGCTCAACTACCACAGTTTCCAAGACACGGTTGATAAGCCAGTAGATTCAGAGACTACAGCTCCAGATGTGTTTGAGTATCTGACAAACTCGACTGATTTGGATGAAAATGGTAACATGACATAAAGCTTAACATCACTTTGAATGACTATTTAAACATGAAAGGGTAATGAAAAGGAGTTTAGGCAACTGACTTGAATTGTTGCTTGCTGGTTATTTCAGATCTCCCAGTTGACTGCAGTGAGTTATTTGAAAGAAAAGAGAGCAGGAGCGGAATCTACATCATCAAGCCAAAACAATCTGAGCCTTTCAACGTTTACTGTGAAATGGGGTCAGGTGGGTGAAACTTTCACCATTAGTATTTGTAAATTGTAAGTATTTGTAAAATTGTAAGTATGAGTAAATTGTAAAATTGTAATTCAAAATTTGCTATTCATCATAATGGTGTCAAATAGGCTTCCAAATTCCTGTGTAAGCTCTGGCATGAAACTTTACCAAGAAATATGTTCCCCATACATTCTTAGACGGAGGTTCAACTGTGATCCAACGCAGGGTTGATGGTTCAGTGGACTTTGACCAAACATGGGAAAAGTATGAAAAGGGCTTTGGAGATCTGGAAAGTAAGTCTCGTTTCAAACAGTAAACAATCAAAAAACAATCAAAACAATCAAAAACTCAAAACTATCAATAATATATACCAGTAAATGAAAACTGCTTGGTAAAATTTATCAAAACGAAGTTGGCAGATTCCATCAATGATGTTAAAAACTATTGTGTCTTATGCAGAGGACTTCTGGTTGGGTCTAAGAAAAATCCACAGCCTTACACACCAAGGAGTGTACATCTTAAGAACTGATCTGGAGGACTGGAAGGAGGATAAGCACTGGGCTGAGTACCACTTCTCTCTAGATGGTCCCTCTGAGCACTACACCCTCCATCTTAGCCACTTTACCGGTGACCTGGTTGATGCCATGGCCAACAGTTCCAGTATGAACTTCTTCACAAAAGACAGAATTAGCGGCAACCAACAAAACTCTAACTGTACACGTAGTTATACAGGTATATAGTACTTCAAGCAGCCATATCAAAAGCAGAAAGTTTACCATACTGACCTGAATCTTAACAACAATAGTCTGTCACAAACATTTTGCAGGTGGTTGGTGGTTCACTGGGTGCGGAGAGAACAACCTCAATGGAAGGTACGTATGGGTCAGAGTAAAGGGTAATTCTGTGAAGAGGAGGAGTCTCCAGTGGAAACCTGGCAACGGGTCAGCATATTCCCTCAAGAGGACCAAGCTCTCCATAAAACCAGTCACAACTGCAAAAGGTTTTAATTGAAGTCTACATCCCATGTGGTTTATTCATTCATCATCATATTCACCAATAACACCAATACAGTATACAGCACTCAAGCAAAAGGGGAAAGCTCTAAAAGACAATATGTCAATATGTCAATAACCACCAATAGCCACCGCATTTTTGATGTTGTGTTAAGCTGTATTTTCCATACCAACATTTTGGGAGATGCTGTTGTAGCACAACTAAAACAGTACAAGTCACAATATATAGCACTGCTATGGAGAAATGATGGAACAATGCCAGACGGGTCATCAACCTAATCGGTCGATCCAGTTAGGCCAATAGAATTGTCTGCACGCAATATCAGCAGTCACTTTCAACATGGAGAGATTGATTAACCGTGCTGTGTGCAATGTCATGATAAAGCAGCAGATGGCAAAACAACAAGGAGCGAATGGAAATCAATTCTCAAAGTTGCCTTGCTTGGCTTCAGTGGACATGAATGTGTCTAGTTGATTTTGTCATGCTCTAGCAGTTTAAGACACAAACCAAAAAAGGTAAAGACAAGTCAAGGAAAGAATAAAAGACAAAACACTTTCACTTTGCACTGTGTTTAAAAATACCGTAGACAGACAACATATTGACCCCCAGCAATAGCATAATCAGAAGCAGGTTTATTTGCCATATATGTCGCTACACTAGGAATGTGACTCCGGTCTAACATCAATCTCTGTTACAAAATAATCAAAAACTTATAGGAAAAAGCATAGACAGAAGTAGAAAAACAACATAACATATTTATATGTATGTATGTACAGTATGCATGTATGTATGGTAATTACAGCGTTACAGATTACAAATTACAAGTATGCTTCTACAACGATATGATGTGCAAATGTGCATGGGTGTGAATAACAGTGAATAATACAATGTACGGTATGTGGATAAATACTTCATGTGTGGGGTGGGGGGATACAGGAGTTAACAAAACAAAACACCCTGCCTAAATATTAAATTGTACTTTGTTTTGGTAGTGAAATGCATTGTGAAGTGCTTTTTTTATGATGTGTTATCCTTTTTTTACTCAGTGAAATATTTAAATCATGCATCTGCAATTGTGGTATGTATTATGGTAAGACAGACATACTTTCATAATGTCTGTGTATCCCGGTTTTATTGAGTCATATTGACTGTTCATTGGAAACAAATGACTTGTAAATGTTTTTCATTATCACATTTCATACACCCTGACAATGTAGGTTTTTCAAACACCATGGTTTTTCAAACAACTCATAAAGAAAGAAAAACTCCTATGACTCTGTGTGCGATATTTTTACTAATACTATTTCATGATCACCTTTCCAACAGTGAAAAGGCACAATATCTGCTGGCCTGTGGTCCATGGTAACTAAAATGCATAATGCTGCTTTCATTTTGGAGCACAATTGTAAACCATACAAAAACAAGGTACCAGGTTGTCTGCAAACAAATATTCTAAATGACAGCAGAGCTATTTTAGCAGCAGGAAGAAAGGAGTGGAACAATCATAGACTGTGCAAATGTTTCTTTTCTATACCTGTATGTGGTGTTTGGCACATAGACATCCCTGGCAGGAAACTCCAAGATCTCCCGTGTGGGTCGTACTCTGCTGTCTGGGTATGGTTTAACCTGCAGAAGGTCAGGTGTCAAGCAATAGTGGGGGTTCTCTGGAGCTGGGGAAATGTCCAACTTCAACTGGGCTGCAGGGAGAAGACAGCGAGTAAGTAAGAAGAACCAACTGATTTTTGTAGGAGATTTCTAAAGTCAGAGTAGGAACACTTCCATGAGATGTTTATACCTGTGATGGGTCTGAGTCTCCTCAATACTGAAGAAGGTCGTCTCATATCAGCAAGAAATTTGTACAAGTCCTCATCACTCAGCCTATCACCCTCCTAAAATAAACATGCGCATCAAAAGCTTGAGCAACGCTTTGTGCCTTAACAGAACAGTCTATTTACACCTGATCGCAGTTCTGTTTACTTGTGTTCCTGAGTGTATAGATGTGGCTGTGCAGACCTGTTTAAAGAAGTTGGTGATGGTAAGAGTAGCAGGTCTGAAACCAGTGAGACTACATGCTTCATCACCACTGGTGGTTCTCTCCAGAGACCGCCTTCCCATGATGCTTGAGTTCCTCCGTTCTGACCATGAGCCTTTTCTCTCTGCAAGGTCAATTCCAAAAAACAACAGAACAGGAGAACTAAGAATGTGCATCCCCCAAGGTTAAAATATTTTCTCATAAAACTAGTCCCTGGACTTAGTCCACTAGGCTTGAGATAAATCCGATAATTGTACCGCAACTAGCATAAAATATCTAGTCTGCCTCGCAACAACATTCTACCACCATTGTCAGCAGGTACCCTTGAAACCAAGGGGTTAGACAAACACCAAGGGTCAAACCACAAATAACATACTAGAAATCAATATGGCTCGACACTTTAGATGTTCTGTTGTTTAAGTTTGCTTTAGTCAGTTTAGTAATATTTGTCATTGAAACGTTTTTTTTTATTTTTTTTAAGTTAAGGAAGTGCAATATTCTGGAATCCATGATTTTTGTGCGTGACCACAAGACTTCTGTTACATGCTATTTTGCATGTGCAAGACTGGCAAACATTGATTCTATGCACACACATGCACATGCACATGCACATACTGTATATGAAATGAGTATTAAAAGAAACACACCCGAAAGACTCATCTCCAGCTCAGTGTCTCTCTCCAGACTGCCAGCACTGTTGACAATATTCATTAGGTGGATGGCAGTCCACGCAAAGGGCATGCGGTACCGGCCAAGGCGTTGGCAGAACTGCTCAGACTGGCTGCGGAGTTTCTCCAATTTCTCTTTATTCTACAAAAAAAAAGATAACCACAATAACTCGTGCGCGCAATTAGCGTACAACTTTTACAGTGCGGAATTAAAATCCAAATCATTTATAACCTTTTTTTAAGGGAAACTTGCTACAGGGCAGAAACCTGACCCGAGCCTCCGAATGCAAAATCCCTCACAAACTGGTCTGCATGCTGCCTGACCGTTTATGTTTCTCAGCATGTGGCCAGCATGGCGAGAATAATAAACAACACATAATTTGCAAATAGACATTTCTGATATTTCAAACATCAGTAACCAATACTGTATAGCCACCCTAATTCAGTAACAGTATTTAATAGCCTTTCATTCATGGAATATTTCCGTTTCTTGATCTGATGTCGATCAAATGTTTGGGCTGCAACAACCACAGCCTCCCTGACACTGTTCAGAGAGTTTTCCTTGTTTAAAGACGGGCCCACAAGTTCTCTATAAAGTTTAGGTCAGGTGAGGAAGAGAGCCACATCATTATACTTTCATGTATAAGGCTTTAAAGATGAATCAATATGCAAAGTGGCACTATGCTGCAGAAAAAAGATTGTCTTCTTGACTTTACCCTTTTTTTTTCCCTTTATCACTTTACAAAGTGTCTCCTGAACACAGGAAGTGGTTTTAGGGGGTAGATTTGGAGTTATCTGGACACCTCTGGAATTGAGGCATTTGACATCATGTTTGATTCATCAGAAATCTTTGGCAGTTAATTTGGATCTTTTTTCCTTGTTTCTTGCAATTCTGTCAACAATTTGCAATAATACGTTTGATGGATCTGTGCATCTTCCTGAAAGACTTGTTTTCACCCCAGAGACAGTTAGATGTCTTATTTGGCCCATTTTGCCTGAGGAAAAGAATCTGACGAATATCTATGTACACCATGATATAAAATCATTGATCTCTTTAGACCACACTCTCCCTAAAGTTTATATAGTCTGAAGTTGGAAAATATGCATTAAACTGATAATGTGGTTAAAATATACATTTCTGCACACACTATCTGAATGTATACCTGTGACTCAAACCAAAGTGACTCTTCAAAGTATGCATAACGTAAGTGTCCTGGCTTTCTCAGTAAGTGTACCTTGGCGGCATCTGATTCTTTGAAGACCATGTAGGGTTCAGCACATTCCCCAATATCCCCTTGCTGCAGTACCTTCTCCAGCTGAGAGGGGGAAAAAAAATTTCAATCACTGTAGCAACATACAGCCTAAAAGTGATCATAAAAGTCAATGTGATGCTTTATATGTAAAACAATAGAAAAAGCATATGTGTCTGACCTTAATGACCAGAAAGACATCCTGAGAGGGGTAAGTGATGGAGAACACGGCAGAGCGTGCCAACGTGGAAATGGCTGCAGTCTGAATATGTGGACGCAACATAGTCTTTGTCTGCTCGGAATTTAAGTCAAAGAAAAAGTTCTCGGATATCTGTGGAACACATACAAATTAGGGCTGTCAAAAGATTAAAAATTTTAATCTAATTAATCACAGTTTTCAAATTAATTAATCATGATTTAACAACATTTGCAACTATGTGTGAAATCTGCCAATTTTTACTGTATTTTATTAACAGAAAGATAAATGACAGGACACAATTCTATATATTTTTTTCCTTTGTATTTCTGTTTAATCAGACCACACATAAATGTATAATAAAAACGTTGTTGCAATTATCAGAGTGTCCGTGAATGCATCTCTCGGTCGTCTTTGAGTTAAAGACACATATATGGTGTTGGAATTGCACTGCTGTCGATGTGCTCAAGTCAGAATAAAGTTATAAAAGAGCGTCAGACACTGTGTGACTATGTGGGGGCGCTACGCCGTGCCCCCGTCTGCTGTCATAACAGAGACATGTGGCTTGATCTGATGCGCATGCGTTACTTATGCTAAGAGGTTTAAAATTAAGTTGATTTTAATATAATTGCAATTTTTAAAAAGCTGAGTAACACAAGATGTAACTACTGTTTGGTAAGTGGATGTGCTATGGCAGTTTTCAGTTTAAAATGTCCCCTGCTTCCCTGAAGTGCTTGTTATATATACTTCTAACAGATACGTAGTTCCAATATGCAATTCAACTGCATTCCTGCAGGCCAAAAAGATCACACTTTGTAGTTCAATCAAACTTGGGCCTCCAAAATGATATAATGTTCAAAAACGCCTCTCACCTCCCATCCCTCACTGAGGGAAGAATAACAGCTTACCTTTTTCTTTTCCTTGACATCATATAAAGCCAAACTAGCGAAAATGGGTTCAATTTCGATCTCAAACCTACAGTGGGTACAGCGGTGGAGAAGACAAAGTGGATCAACAAAAAGATGCATTAAATAAAAAGATTTTTACTCCCAGAAAAAAACCCACCCACCACTTACTTCAAGGATAAGCACTTAACAAGTAGCCTCTGGCCAAAGTGCTCTTTGGGTACGTCAGGCACACAGTGCCGCTCAATGGGGTCCTCCTACAGAGCAGGCATATAAATATAACTATGAAAAATAATGTTGAATGTAATGTATGTAAATAATATGGTCGTGTTGCATCTATCTCTTTAAAATCATTGAATGCCAAAATAATAAACCATGACATTTAAAAAAAAAAAACACAAACAAAAGAAGGTTTTTAACTAGGTTGGACCAATTGAAGTATTAAATTACACTGAAGCTCCAGAACTATTGCTATAACGTTTGAATATAGTTCATATATTATAACATTTAATATAGGACGCAACGGCACAAGTAACCCACAGTCCCTGTACCTCGGTTTTGGGAAGTTTTTTTGTTTTTTTTTTAAATAAAAATATTGATACAGCATACAGAAAAACTGAAGGATGTGGGAACCAATTGATGTGCACATTAACGACGTTAAACGTAGTCCAATGTAGGTCAGTATACTGTACTACAAGCTATATAAGTTTTGTGTTATAGGTGACAAGGCAGATTAGTGTGATATCTAATAATATATCTCATTAGAATAAAAGAACAAGCTGCGAGTTGAAAATGATCCTGTGCTGCACTTTGGACACACCTGCTTTACAGTACAGTATTTCTTTTTAGGAAAGTGCAAGTGCAACAGTGAGAGTTTGAACAAGGTGATGATTATTTTATTTTTAGCAGTAAGTTCCTTACCTGAAGTGCAGTGTTAATAGTTGCAGAGTGCAGTCCTGTTCAGTCTGTTCTCATCCCTACTGAACAACAGCAGCATGCAGCTTTCATCGTATGCACTCATCTTATGCACTCATCTTATGCACTCATCTTTGTCCGTTTACGGAGGTGAAGTGCTCAAAAACTGGTGCACCACAGCTCAACATTGGGGCCAGTGGGCAATGTACTGTAGCTGAGGAGATCCGCCGGGTCCCAGTTGCCTTCGCGCATTGCAGATACAGACGGGCGCGACCGCGGCGGTTGTCGCCTATGCTCTCCACTTCCAGGCTGAGTGCATTGCCTTTTCGTCCACTTTTAGGCAGACTGTCCCTCACTTGAAATATGCACAGTGTAGGAAATGGAACATTACATCGCAGGGAGGGCTTTTTGCCAGCCTGGAGAGGCTTGCGCACGGACACACACCGTGAAAAAATGTACTGAAAAACCACGGCCCATAAGGGCCAATTGTCCCGTGCAGGGCCGTCCTAACCATGTACTATACCATTCCTATACAGTATATACAGTAAGTTTAGGATTTATGAACATGCAGTCAAACTATGGTCAAGTCAAAGACTATCGTTCTCTTTTTCCAGTATTACTGAAGCACATTTGACTATGTGAGAAGCTGATGCTAGGATAAAAGAAAATTCTTGATGGTCAAACAATTATTTTGAGGTGAAGTACTACAACATGCAAGTATGATGAGGTATAAAGTATACCTCATCAAGAGCTGGGTGCAGAGCAAAGAGTTCCCGATGGCGGTTGGTCTTGCGCTGCTCCTCATTGTGTCTGTCAATCTCTTCATTGGGGGCACGATCAAGGAGATGAGGGAGGAGAGCGTCAGGGAGGGAATTCTTCAAGTCAAAGATGCTGCATGCCCAGCTGCCCCGAGGCGTGTCATCAATGGACATTGACCGCCGCTTTAGGTCATCCTACAAAACAACACTTATCTATGAATATCATAGGCACAACAACTCAAGACTCAAGCATATTTAGGATGGTTATATGGTTAAAATATAGTGGCCCAAAGAATTCTAGAGAATAGTTTATAAAGAATAAGCAAGTCTACTAAACTTATTTCAAAATGTATGAAGACAATTTAACATCTTCGGGTGACAACATTTGAATTCTTAAGATAACATTAGATATCCCCTGGAACTTCTATATCATACAATATTTGTAATCTTGCAGCCAACTGCATAGTAGATTGAGAACTTTCCATAGACAATTTTGCAACTCACTAGTTTGCATGTCCCCGTGTGTGCACTTGTAATTTACAGTCTATGTTAAAATTAAAATGCTGTGTTACATGTAGATTCTTGGCTCAAGTATCACTTGGTGAAGTTGGCATGCTCAAATGCTCAAAAGAGTTTACTCCGGGTGCTCTAGCTTCCTCCCACATTCCAGAAACATGCATGTGAGGCTACCATAATTTCCGGACTATACATAGAGTGCACCGGTTTGTAAGCCGCACCCAGTAAATTTAAAGACTTGAAAAAGTGACATTAGCTTATACTTCACTCGTCCAAGTCACTACTTCCAGAAGCTGCACTCTAAGCATCATGGGAAATGTATTTTTTTAGCTATAAATTAGCCACATCAGGGTTCAAAGCACGAGAAACATGTAGCGGCTTAAACATCGGAAATAACGGTAACTGGAAAATCTAAACTGCCCGTAGGCGTAAATGGTTGTTTTGTGCCCTGGTGACCAGTCCAGGGTGTACCCTGTCTCTCTCCCAAAGTCAGATGGGATAAGCTCCAGCTCATTCGTGACCCTAACGAGGACAGTTGGTAAAATGAACGTATGGATGTACTACACAAATTGGTACCTGGTCATCTTGATAGCTGCTGCTGTCCGGCAATTCATCAGCCTCAAACACTTGTTTGGGCAAGCCTTTCTGACGCTCTTTCTGCTTATCCAATGAATTAGGGTTGAAACCTGTCCCAAGTTTGTGGTATCTGAAAATGAGGTGGTATTTAGTGCACAATAGTTAGGAAAAAACTTGCTTGTGGTCAGAGATGTACTGTTTATTTTAAAGTAAATGCATACTTTTACACAGAAAAGTCTTACTTTCTATTGACGATGGCCCAGTCCTCTGTGTAGGATCTGACGCAGTCTCTCACATGAGGGTCTGTGTCCCTGGAAGCAGCCAATTACAAAGACTTTTTAAATAGCACAAAAAGATGCATGTGTTTTTTCTCTTTTAGAAAAAACGTGTCACAATATACAATCACAATGTGTTACCATTGGTTCATTGCTTAAAAGAATTATGCCAAAATTATCTAAAAAATGTCCACATTTAAAGGGGTTGTGATGGTGTCCAAAAGGGGCAAATGAGCGGTTTGTGTGTGTATTTTAGCGTTTCTCTTTTATCCTGCAGTGTTTATGTAATTGCAGCATTTCTAATTTGCAGCATTTTCCTGTTGCATGTGTTTTACGGTGTTTGTGTGCTTTTGGTATAGATAATTTCTGTGTTTGGATGTTGCCACACGTTTGCTCCTGTCAGCCACTGTAGGTTGCACATGGAAGAGCAACCACCTCTGAATCAAAATGGAACCATCGATAGCATTATCATTTTACGATATACTCAGGATGCAGCCTTCTTATTGATAATAAGAAATGCTTTTTTCCCCCATTAAAAGCTTATTGGTAAAGTTTGCTTCAGAAAATGTTTACCCTTCCTCCGGTACGGCTTGTACCACTGTGCGACACTCTCTGGGAGTGTAGATGACCTCAATGTCGTCCGGGGGAAACTCTATCAGATCTCTTAGAGGTCCTGACTCCACAATTGGAGGGTGAGTGATGAGGTATTCCTCAAAATCCACTGGCTCCACTGCTTCTGTAAGTGGAACCTGAGGAGTCATAAAACGGACAAAAAAGGAGAAATGAATAAGATGAAGACAGTCAACCGTAGAGCAGTCGTTATTGCATGACAATACTAAGGAAAAGAAGCATGAGAGAATAAAACAATAAGAAAATCATTTAATTACTAGTTTTGGTTGTTTTGATTTATTAAAGTAAACATAAAAAACAAACATTCACACACTGATCAAAAATATGTCTATTACTATTAGTCACTATATCAAATTCCAAAGTGTAAAACAATGGTGCAATGTTTTAAAATATTCTTAAATGCATTAATTAGTCGAGTGTGTCTGTGTGATAGACTGAAGAACCCATCAGTTTGGTTCAGGCCTGTGTGTGAGAATGTGTGCATGTGTGTGTTTCTCAGCGAGTTTAGTTTGAACAGCCACAGTTCAAATAAAGCCCAATGGTGACCTAATTAAGAGGCAGAGAGCAGGAAATTGTTAGCATTCTGCTAATGGTTGTTAAAGGCAACCCCTTCAACAACATGCACTTAAACAGACTCTATAAGTGATGTGGACCAGCCAGTCAATGAATGCCTCTTTTCAGCTGCCAAAAGTAAAAAAAAAAAAAAAAAAAAAAAAAAGGAAAAAAAAAAACAAACACACACACACACACACACACACACACACACACACACACACACACACACACACACACACACACACACACACACACAGACACGAGTGTCCTGGCTGTTTAATACATTTTCTAACTATTTGTTTTGAGTAGCAAATTAGATTGCAGCTCCTGTTGTTTACTTCTTTCTTTAATGTGAAGCCTACTCACTGTGTTACTTGTTGCATTTCCAACATTGGGGTTTTTGAAGAGTTGTGGGGAGCCTCCATACGGGCCTGCTATTTGCTTCCTGACCTCTGCTGCCACAGTCCTGCACAGAAAAAAAGAACTTTTTATATTATAAAATTACAATGTATTCCAAAATAGTAAATGAGAATTGTACAACTCCAGAAGGTAACACAACGGTCATGGTGCTCACATATTACTGTGCCTCCAATACGCTTTTATTGGTCAGGTCTTGTTCCATAATTTATTTATTTATTCTTGTAATTAGGAGTGTAGTATAGAGAGTATAGTGGGAACATGCATCAGCTTACACTAACAAGGAAGGTGATATTGTGAACTGCTTTTTTATTGTTAGTATGCCTGGACATCATTTCCATGTGTTATTCGACTAAAATATCAACCTAACAGGCGAGGTATTGTAATATATTATGTGCATCATGTGACAAGAACATTTTATAACACAGTAGTTACGAGTCTTGTGTTCTGTGTCTGAAGTACAGAAGCTTATTTGTGTCTGTGAGCACTGTGGGGTCCAGAGCGTGCATCCTGCTTCATAACTTACGGTTGCATAGAGATGCATAGCACACACTCGCTGTAGCAAGAGGACCCACGCAAGGGATGTAAATCCATCGCTGCTACTGAAAACTTTAAGCTCTGATTTAATTAAAAAAAAAATCATAAAAATAAAAAAAACAAGCATCCGCAGCAGCAGTTTATAGCATTTGTGGGCAATGTCTGGTAAGTAACATATGTGCACTGGTATCTGCTGTCTTCCACACATCTGGCAGCATGGGTTTGAGCTTCAGCCAAAAAGTCTGTTTTGGTCTGAACCAGTGGGTCCAACTGTTCCATCTGAGGATGTCGTTCATCATAAGCCGTAAATCTTTCCTTAAGCCTCTCTTGAACATCAAAGCTAGACTGAAACTAGAAGCTAAAACTCAAGCTGAAGATGCCGACTGTGCCACAATTTATTGTTGTGTTTTCAAGAATTCATGTCTATGTGGTGTGATTTTTTTATATATATTTTGCGCAGGTCTATTTTCATTTTCTCCAAAACAAGGTGTATTTATCAAAGCCTTCACTACAGGTGTAAATGATGAAAACTGCTCCAACAATTTGGATATGGGTGATTCTCCTGAAAGGGGTACCAGAGAGGGTGCCGTCACTACACAGATTTTTTTTTTTCAAATAAAAATACACTGCAAACCCATTGAATAAACAGGGGAAACAGTGCTGAATATTTTCTTCGGGTCTATTGTGTATAAAACATGATCTGATGTCAATTTCAGTCTGTTTGCGCATCGCCATTTTGTGACATGCAACACCTCATTGTGCAGCAGAGGTATTTTGCTGCATCCAAAACATGTACTTTGGCCAAACTCGGACACAACGTGTATGCATCACAAACGTAACCAGCGTAGTCCGCAAACAATGTAAGTAAAATGGAATCGTGGAAGATTATATGCAAATTAGGTGACCTGGGCCTTGACACACAAGGTGAACTTCAGAGCATTTGTGTTATTTTTCCGGTTTGTCGTCAAAATTCAGATAATAACAAAAGTGACACTGACTCAAAATCAGAAAATGCTGTAATGTCCAGGATACGAGTTACCTTCAGGATTTCTACTGATCTGTTTTTTCTAATAAATACGCTTTGGGAAACTGTTTTTTGACATCGTGCTTCTATGGAAGGTGATGTGTGTTACTGCAACACTAACTAACAATGTTTTACACAACACAGTGTTCAGTCTGGCGGAGAGTTTGATGCAGGGACCAGCCCAAAGCAAGACACAGTGTTACATGCAAGACACGTTGCCGTTTTGTATGTTTGTGACAACTTAAAGTAAGTTTAAAGTATTTATACTGTAGTGTATAGTGGTATCTATTAAAGCGATACTTTATTTTAATATGCTACAGTCGTCCCACACTACATCCCTCATTTTATTGCATTTTTTTCTAATTCATTCATTAACTATCGCTGTTTCGTGATAATGATTGATTATGAAATTGATTATGGCCCATTGTTAGTCAAAAAATACTGAACGACAAATTTTATGTAGTATTCTGGTCACTAGGCATCAGTAATGTTATACTGATGAGACATGACGTTACATTACGTTACGTTACGGTGTGTTACATTACAGTGCATGCAGTCAGCCATGGCATGTTCAACATGATTCAGCGCAAAAAAGGGTTTTCCTCCCATTCCGTGTGGAAGTGGTACGCTTTCGGCTTCTTACCTTGTCCTTCTTCCCCACTCCATTTGAAACACTTTAAGTTTAGAATAAGTATATTGTCAAGGCTAACCAGCTAGCTCAGTAGCTTGCTGTGCTAGTGGCAGACATGTCTTATGTCCCTGCAGTGATCCCGTAGCCTGCTCAATGTGGTGTAAACAAAGAATAATAGGAGTGTAAAGCTGATCATAGGGATGTTATTTCATGTCTACAGAGCTCTACTAATGTTAAAATTAGAAAGTCATGCTCTAATTACCAAAATAGTCCGTTTATTGATATTGAATTCTACTTCGTGGAAATCTCGAACCAATTAACCATGATAAACAAGGTATGATTGCAATTGCTTGGAAAACAACTTTCACGTTTGCTTGCTCTGTCAAGTTATGTCACGCTTGTGGTACCCTTTTCAGGACACTGACCCATATAACAAAGTATTATGTTGTTGTGTACCTGATCCCTTTGCAATACCAGCTGGGGTGTCCCAGGGGGTCTTTAATCTTCATTGCTCTTAGTCTTGTATACACCAACTGAATTAATATCTGCTTTACTTTTGTGCAATAATAAATGAATTGACAAGGTCTCTGCCAGGTTTTATTAAGATGAACTTTTTAGTGGTTTAATTGTAATATGAGTTTCTATAAATAACGCAAGAAGCCATTAAATACCAAAGACACGTTGATATCCCCAGAAGAATAACACTTCTCAACAACCAGATGCCCATACCATATTCAGTGAGGTTGACATCCAGAGACTAGAAATTATATCATTTTAACCCGAGTCCACCTCCAATTGCCTACTCTTACCCATTGCCCTGCACTCCAATTATGACACTGATGCTCTGTGAACGTATACAGTGGTCGTTACTCGCTAATCCGGGTGTCACGAAACACCCAACTCATGAAACAAGACAATGCACGAGATTGGGCTCAGGGTGCAATGAAAAAATAAAGTTTTTACAATAGTAAAGCTGTGGAATTGGGGTTTGTGACATGTATTTTCTCAGATGCAATTCGTACTGTCTAACGTTTGCAGCATTTCTTGAAATGTTAGCTTTTCAACTTGTATTAAAGAGCAGCGTTTCTTTTGCAATGACTTTGACCATTTTGTTCTGTTCTGTTTGAATATTTACTTTGCCAACCAAATGTCTCAGTGAGAGGCTGCATCTCGATGTGTAGTTTTTTTTTTTCCCCCTGATGGGAAAACTAGGTTGGGTTGATATGTTGGAGGTGGGCAAATTTGTTGCCTTTTATGTTGCTACCACAATAAATTCTGCTTACTACCTTATTTGTTTTGATGGGCTTACTTTGCTCATTATTAATATTGCCACTTGGGAGCTTTAACATTTGGCTATGAAAGCATCTTTTTCCCTCCTAACCAAAGCAAAGCTCCATTGTTAAGTTGTGTGTATGCTAGCAGCCCCACCTTCCCCCACAGAAACAAAGCGACTGTATGGCTAACAAGAGGTCTCACTCCGTTTGCCGTTGTTCTATGAATGTATGAATGATCTAGGTGCTGAACCAATGCACCAGTGAACCCTCTTCCTGCCTGTGTGGAGGATATATATGGAAGCCGGCAAAATTATCGAGTGGATTTTCACTGATCGTGTGATTTATTTATTAGGGCAAGCTTTTTTTTCTGAACAAGAAATCTTTTTACGTTTTACTCTCGTGAGATCTTGTCACACCCTGAGTCGCTAACAAACAATACATTTGCAAAGACCCTTTCCTCAGGGTACAAAACATTCTGATTTTGAGAGTTCTGTTTATGCATAGCACACATGCACCCACACAATTGTTGAGGACATGAAGGACTCTTTCTCAGATCACACCACTCCACACACTAATTAACCATAATATATGCAATGGCAACTTGTTGTAGCGCTACTAGAGACAGTGTACAGCTAAACAAGTGCAAAAAGATTAATGATATCAAATGTAAAATGTTGACCACAATTTACCGATGCTCTTCTAGTGACTAAATGCACATTTCACTAATAGTCGCAGATATTGTGACACATTTATTAACTCTGACAAATGTGTTATTGTTCTGCGTATGTTCTGATTTTCATTAATTTTCTTGTTTGTCAACATTTTTTGAGGATCCTGCTATATTTTGTTCCTTCGCATGCAGAAGAAAGTTTTGATTTGGACACAACTTCATTGTAACTACATTGTAGCCGTTAACTCGGGTCTGGACTATCTGGGTGCTCTGGTTTCTTCAGTGACCAATTAGTACAAAATGCAAACTAAGAAATAGCTAATAAGCTAATAAGTACTGTGACTAGTTTTTCCAGAGTCTCGACAGGACTGAGTTTATTATTGTTGTGTCATTAAATATAGAAAACTCATGAAACCAGACACAATGGTACAATGCCAAAGCTGTGCATTAGTCAAAATTAAGCACTCTTTACCGGAGATTTGAACCCAGATCTTCCAGATCTCCTGACTGTGTGGCCAACATGCTAACCAAAGGGCCACCGTGCAGCATTAAAACATCCTGATCTTACTTACATGGCAGCATGTCATTTAGGCATCTACATGGCCATGTGTTTACAATTTGGCATCTGCTCTCTATTGCATGTGAAGGAGTGAGTGCATTAATAAAACAATGTCTAAATTCTAACTTTGTGACTAATTTGGGAGTCTTTTTAGCGCTTTCTATATCAAAACATTTGTCAAATGTTCCTGTGGAGGAGATTGCAATAGTCGGCTATGTTGTGCGTGCACGTCCCCCTCCCCACACATCTTAGGGCAGTTGTTGTTAGTTTGTAGTAGGTATTGCATCAAAACAGACATTACACTTATTACAGTCCATTTGTTTTTAATTCAACTTCTGTCATTAGTATGTCATGCGGCAGGAATTAATCGTCAATGTCATTTAATTGACTATTCTTAAGATTAACCGTGTTTCTGATGAATGGGATATAGAATAATACTCAAACCAAGGTAATCTAAAATGAGAAAATGCACAGAAAAGTTTAAACCAATATGGATGATGGCATTTGACAGCACAAGACCACTGTTAAAAGAGATTACCTAGATCCGTCTGGGGGGGGCGTGTGTTGTTAAGTCTTTTATTCCCAGACTACGGTATCACATACATTTGCTTTGTCGTCTCCATTGTACGTTTGCTATTTGGCATCACTCGTTGTACAACAGTCATACTCCTAGCAATGCCAACAATGTGTAGCCTCAACAATGTTAGCTGCAGGAGACAAGACAGCTAGCTAGTCAAACTAACGGTTTTCATGGTTCTGTCAAACATCGGTACGCACAGATAGTGACAAGCCTTGCTCATGCTTGGTCGTATTGCATTCATTTAACGACTGTCTACTATGTATGTTTTTTTACAATTCATTCCGCTGTCTGTCTGGGTGGGTCTGAGCATCTTTGCCGATACGGCTAACAAGCTAGCTGGGAGCACCCAGGCTATGCTGGGCCTCCTCCATTGGGTTAGCTCGGCGGTGGGCTGTCGGTGACCTACTTGAAAGGTACATACTGCACGGTTTGTCTTTAAAGAAGTCGTTTCGGACTTGTCTTTACCTGCTTATCTTCTGGGCGAAGGCGCGGCGTTCAGCCATGGCAGTGGCCGCTGATGTGCTTGGAAGAAATTCCCAGAGAGCCAGCCAGCGAATTCCACTCCCTCGCTCGCTCACTCACTACCGCCACTGGGAAAACGGGAAAACTGGAGAATGGTAGCTTTACATCTTAGCGTAATGACTGTAGTGCTGTGCAACAGTACACACCCACGCAAAATACCTACCTCACTTGATTTTTCAGATGTATTTCAATTCAATCTTTTTTTAAATTTGTTTTTCAGATTTCAGCTACAGTAAATGGATGAAAAGTAGTCATAGATATAATGATCAGGGGTTTTATCTGACATTGTAAAATATAAGAAAGGGAAATATATACAGTAGTTTTAACTTAAATTTTAATTTTAATTTCAAACAAATAAATGGCTTTTATATTTGAAATTTTTGTATTTAAAATAGATTAAAGGAAACATATACTGTATATAAAATACCAAGCACGAATATAGTTAATAATTCTTGTCAATTATTCAGGTAACAGCGCTGTTTTATATTGATGAATTGATACATCTGACTGTGTTGGTATTAATAAAAAACAATAACAAACACTTGTGGTGCTATACAGTAGTTTGATTGGATTTCAGAAGGTTTAGGCACCGCCCACACGGGTAAATGCGGTACATCAAATCGAGCCTCCACAGACTTCCGTCGCCTTTTGTTTGGCGAAAACATCGCGAGATCAGCTGACCTCCTTCCTCAAAATGTAAACATTGCAGTTTGTTAATCGCAGTGCAGCATTTTCAAGTTATGGGAGACTGTAGAACGGATTACATTATTTGGTCGTCAGAATGTGACATTATCTTGAAGTGATTTCGACTGAAAGCACACTTTCACGGAATTTTAAGGTAATAACATTATCAATGTAATTGCACAATTTTATCACACGGTTCTGTTGCTGATACTTGGCTTTACACAATTCTAGCAGCATTTCCCTGTGGTGTTGGAATGGGTTACATCCCTCCTTGGTCCAAATGGAAAACCAAGGGAGCGACGAGGTGGAAAAAATGAAGACAAAGTTCTTGTCTGTGTGGCACAATGTGAAATACAGTAAGTGAGCTGGAGGGCAGAACACACGTCACGTTAGTCAGGAGTGTCCAAACTTTTTCCACAGAGATCCGCATACAGAATATTTTTAATTTTGATACATTTTGTGCAGTAACGATGCTAAAACTAATCCAGTGTAGGTGGAGTGTATGCTAAGCTATCTGAATAAAACATCAACATCTTACCTTTGTGTTATAGGTGACACAGCACATTAATATAATATGTCCATTAACAATTAATTAATTGTAGTTTTAGACTATGCTAAGGGACAATAAAAAGCCCATAAATGCCCCCCTTGGCCACACTTCAGACAACACTGATGTTAGCACATAAAATTAATACATTGTAATTTGGTATTACTTATTGAAACATTTAAGATGAGCAGTAAAATGTGTTAAAACTGAATGAATTATTACTACATTCAGCTGCATCTCAATAAATTTGAATATTTTATGTTATTTGATTTCAGTAGTTCAATACAAAAAGTGAAACTTAGATTCTATAGAGTCATTTCACACATAGTGAAATATTTCAAGAATGTATTTCGTAATTTCTTTTTTGATGATTATAGCTTACAGCTAATAAAAAAAATCATTATCTTACAAAATTGGAAAGATTGTCCAAAAGTTCAATATTGTAAACTTCTGGTTTGTGCTCTAATCAGCAAATAAACTGCAAAAACTTCCCGAGCCTTCAATTTGTCTTAGTCTGACTTGAACTCCTGAAACCCAATGATTTTTGTACAAGATTCAAATGTATTGTTATGTACCTGTATATACACAGCCTTCAGGAGACAGGTAATACTGTAAAACACTTTAGTTACCTGAAAAGGTGTGAAACGTGTGTATAAAGTACAGTACACATCCATTTTGTATACCTGGAGCTTATCCCAGCTGACTTTGGGCAAGAGGCAGGGTACACCCTAGACGGGTCACCAGTCAATCAAGAATCACATATAGACAAACATCCACACTCATGGCAATTTAGAAACTCCAATTCGCCAAACATGGGCCAATGTCAGGCAAAACTGATCATTATTATCTTTTATTAGATGTTTTTATACTGCTTTTGTGTTGCACCATGTTGTGGTTAAGTCACCATGGAATGAGCCGCACTGATTTGTGTGTGGTGTTTTCCTCATTTCAGTTCTGAGCCAATATGGGATGATGGCTGTTGTACAGTAGGTGTAACGGTCAACTCAGTAGAGTCATCCCTCGTTTATCAGGGTTAATTGGTTCCAGACCCGATTGTGATTGGTGAATTTCCACGAAGTAGGATTCCTTATTTATTAATGGAATATTTTTGTAGTTAGCATAGAAAGCCTATTTACGACCTTCTAAATATGGTTTTTAACACTATTAGAGCCCCGTAGACATGAAATAACACCCCTATGGTCACCTTTATACTCATGTTTCCAAATAATAATATAAAGTAAGACATAATATAGACTCATACATGTTAGCATTCGAAGGCTTCCTTGTTTTTTTTTTTTGTTTTTTTTTTTAACTTCTGGGACTTTTTGCGTTGGCTAATGTAACATTACTGACACGACAAGTGTAGAAT
Source organism: Dunckerocampus dactyliophorus (assembly GCF_027744805.1). Classification (NCBI taxonomy): domain Eukaryota; kingdom Metazoa; phylum Chordata; class Actinopteri; order Syngnathiformes; family Syngnathidae; genus Dunckerocampus; species Dunckerocampus dactyliophorus. The sequence goes on from NC_072828.1 coordinate 21,883,381, forward strand.
ACTACATATCAACATGTCTTTCAATGCGTTTTCTGAATTTCTCATATATGTATCTTAGTTCATGTAGTCATTTTTATGCTTGAAAATGCTTACTTTAGGCCAATAATACGTGAAATTTGCTTAGACATGCAAATGTTTTGAATGTTAATACGCCATAGTCAACCACGGAACAGCGATGGTTTATTGATATATTTTGAAAAACAATGATAGAGTTGAGGCTCAATGTGGCGTTGGGGGACTATATATATATATATATATATATATATATATATACACATTTAGATGTCTTCAAACCTTTTTTTCCCTTTCTGTCAACTAAACAGTGACATCTTGTCTTTTGATAAACTATTTTAGGTTGGGCTCTGAAGTCGAAGACCTCATTCAGCAGAAATTCCCCTGTGCTTCTTTTGGGAAAATGTTACCACTTTAAGGTTGAAGGTATGCAGTGCGTTTTAAGAACATGTTTGTTTACAGCCATCGCTTTACCATTCACATTCAGTATTCCCCACAGGACCGCAATCTATTTGTGGCAGTGATGGTGTTGTGAGAGGTGGGGGGGGTGACATAATTGTCAAATTTGCATAATTGGTCATGACGCATTGGCAAAAAGTGAGTAAAAACATGAAAAGCAAAACTAATATGTTTCCAACTAGAAATGAACTTGAGCCGCCTGATAAATATAGCCACAAAGTCTCTAAGTTGGCAACACAGATCCCTCCTGCTCCTTCTTCGTATTCTCTGACAGACCATCGCATTCTAATATCTTTATGAGTAAGGGAGAGCAGGTAGCGCCAAATCTATTTGCGGCTGTTCAAATTTATTTGTGGTGGGCCTCCACAAATAAATAAATGAATGTATGGAAAACCACTGACATTTTTGCATTCTAAGTTTGGTTTTGAACGTTAATGTGTTTTTCGTTATTTCACCAACTTCTAAAGGGATGTTCTTCATATCTAAAATCAAAACAGCCTGAGATTATCTGCGGCGGTGTAAATGGTGAATGACGCTGAATCACGTGCATTACCACAGCGTAAAAAAACTGCATGTAAAGAAAAGTATTACAATGTTGATACATCTTTTTGTATTTAATAACAAAATCATTATGGCACACAGTAATTTGTTAATTGGATTTATACAGTAATGTCAATTCAGCCGTTAATTTCTGAATGGCACCAACAGAAAAATACAGTAGTTTGGCTTTCAATGTGAATCATTTTCATTTGTCCCAGATGATGATGATGATGGTGATGTTTCAGAAGCCTCTTTGGAGGCTTCCAACCAAGACTGGGTCGTGGGAAATGTAGAGGATTTCCGGAAGGATTTTGGATCTCGTGTGTGGCTAACCTATCGGGAAGAGTTTCCTCCTCTGTCCGGCTCTGCGCTGACGTCTGACTGTGGCTGGGGCTGCATGGTGCGAGCTGGACAGATGATGCTGGCTCAAGCACTGATTCTGCATTTCTTGGGCAGAGGTGAGTATTTTGATTGTACCTCCGTCCTCTGAATCCAAGGAGGCAAGAGGCTTCAGTAGTGAAAACAGTATAGTATATCACAGCACAGTAGCCAATATTCCATTCTAGTTCACTTAGTTTACCCTTGTGGTGATTTTGTTGTTTATGTGTAACAGATTCCAACTGCTGCAGCTGTGTGAAAATATATTGCCAAACCTCGCTGACGCCTGAAAACAGATAAGCTGGGCATTGACTTGACATTCCCGGGTTTTAGCTCGATGGCTAGCGTTCTTGACTCCCATTCTGTGGACCAGACAGGTTACATATATAGAGTATGTACTAGGGGTGCAATGGAACAAGGTAACCCACGGTACGGTCCATACTTTAGTATTTTGGCTACGGTTTTGGTTCGGCTTTAACACATTTTTGTGCCTGAAGACAACACCTTTTTTTTGCCTTCCAAAATTATCTCTTTGTTATTTATGATTATTAAATTATTTTTCAAATGAAGCATGAAAATGCAATTGCAATTTACTGGCAAATAAAATTGATATAGCACACAAAACAATTGCAGGATGTGGGGGGGTACTATGATGTGTCTTTAAAGATGCTAAAACCAATTCAATAGAGGTCAGTATATAAATATATATCAGCGGTTGCTAATTTATGTTATTTATGATGTATTGTGTAAAACTAGGACATGAACAACAAGCGCAAAATCAATACAGACCCACAATGTGTGTGGTAAAAGGCAGTGTGTTAGCATGAATTAGCTTGAGGTGGTACACCAAACAAATGCACATTAGCACTCAAAAACGTCATCAAATCTCACCTTTATGCATTCCCACATGGTATCAGCATTTGGGACCAAATATGAAGTGAAAGAAAAATAGGAAAAATACAGTGTAGTAATCTATCTGTGCAGTGTGGGAGAAAGCACACGCACACGGTGGTGCGTTCAAGAACCGTCGAACAAAGTGGGATGACATACAAACCTAAACATGAAAAAACTGTGGGATTTCTAACTGTATATTATTTTTTGAATATAATAATGGCCCAAATTTCCAAAATTGATATGCATTTACATAAAATTGGACGTAGTTATTTACACATGTATTTCTTTGAAAACTGTATTTTTTTATCATTATGCCTGAACGTTTCCCACGGCTCTCTGCCCGTGAACCAGTATCAGGCCATAGCTGAGTGGATGGGGACTCCTCCTCTAAGCTGTGTACACTTTGTGTTATAGGTGACTAAGTAAATCTGTGCACTATCTAATTTTGTATCTCATTGATAACTTTTAACTTTTAGAATAAGCCGTTGGCCAATAACGAACAAGCTGTGGGCCAAAAATGCCCCGTGTGCCGCACTTTGGTCACCCCTGGTTTATAGTGTTTCTTTTTATGAAGGTGCAAGTGCAACAGTTTGAGGGATGCTCCGATTGTCACATGATCGGCTTATGTCAATAAATGACTTTCAGCACCAATCACAAAAGCCTGTGGCCTGCATTATTGCAGCCTGTAATAATCACTGCATGCAGTGTAGTGTCTTTGGGTAGCTTCCCTAAATAAATAGAAAAATGTAGAATTAATCCATGTGATCGGTATCGGCCGATTTCACCCATGGATGATTGGTATGGGAATCGGCAGCATAAAACCCTGATCGGAGCATCCCTGGTGATAATTTTATTTTTAGTAAAAATAATTACTATGACAGAATGACATAAAATAACTGGGATAGGCTCTGACTTAGTTAGGTTTATTGGCGACTCTAAATTGTCCATAGGTATGAATGTGAGTGTGCATGGTTGTTTGTCTATATGTGCCCTGCGATTGGCCGGCGACCCAGTCCAGGGTGTACCCCGCCTCTTGCCCGAAGTCAGCTGGGATAGGCTCCAGCATACCCGTGACCCTAGTGAGAATAAGCGGCATAGAAGATGGATGGATGGATGGATGGATGGATGGATGGATGGATGGATGGATGGAGGCTCTGACTTCCATGTGACCCTGAAAGCAGCACTGAAAATGCATGAATGGATAGAGAGACTGTTTAACTTCATATATTTAGGTATTCTCCCCCTCAAACAGAAAGCTTTACACTCGATCTTCCACTAGAATTCCGCTGACCTCTTTGGTCTGATCTACTGACTCTGAAATGTCCTCGACTTTATGCGTCCTCATTATCAGGTGGCATGCCATTTTAATGTGGTCATTTAGAAAACAATATTTAAAACTTGTTTTAAACTGCTGTCTATTGCAAAGTATGCCATTAATGAAATATTTCTCAATAAAATGACTAATGGCCATTTAAGGATATTTATTGATCAATTTCACTTTGATTCTCTTTGAATCAAGGTCATATTGTTAATGCTTTCGATTTGACTCTGCTGTTTTTTTTATAGCCAGAGACACTTCTCTTCCCTCCATTTTCAGCTGCCTCCCTGTTTGTAAGGGGAAGGTGCAATTAAAGTGAAATACTCTGTCATTCATATTTATAATTTGATAAAATGACACCTCTTTGGTTCTCTGGAGTGCTGAAGGTTCTGTCTCTTTAAAGCAAGTTCTAAAATACTTTATATCTCCAATGGTGATGTAAAAGATTAAACGTGGAAGATCAGGCTCGGGAAGCACACTCAAAGACCTATAGTCAAATTATGACCTCTCATTACTTCCCATAATTAATACCTATATAGTGAAGAAGAAGAAGCTTAAAAAAAAGAGTTTTATGTCTGGATTTATGTATTTTCTCTTTTATAAGCTTTGTGATTTACAATAGAAACCCATCCCAAACTCCATACAAACATAATAATATAATTAATACTGACTAAATGACAGAGTAGCTTAAATCACTAGAGAACATTTTGATGTCTTTTTCCTTCTTCTGAAAGTCAGATGTACCTCCACGCAGATGTTTTACATATGATTTATTTCCTCATATCCCTCCAGACTGGACCTGGTCAGAAGCACTCCAGCTCCAGCCTTTAGACTCCGAGACGTGGACCACCACTGCAGCTAAACGCCTGGTAGCCTCCCTGGAGGCCTCGCTACAGGGCACCCACAGCAGGCCCTCCAATCCTGGATCACCGGATGTACCTCACGCTCAGGCTGCTGGCTCTGCAGAAGAAGCAGATGCCCACTTAAAAGAAATGTACCACAGGACACTGGTTTCATGGTTTGGAGACAACCCGTCCGCTCAACTGGGCCTGCACAGACTGGTGCACTTAGGCCTAACAATGGGGAAACAGGCAGGGGATTGGTATGGACCTGCAGTGGTGGCACACATTCTCAAGTAAGTCAAGATACAAAGTGAGAGTTTTTTTAAATTACAATTTAAAAAAAAAAAATATCTACTGCATTTTCCGGACTATAAGTTGCTCCGGAGTATAAGTCGCATCAGTTGAAAATGCATCATGAAGCGGAAAAAAAACTATTTAAGTCACATTTACTGGTATTTATGATCAACTTATCAACAGAACTTTTTTTTTTTTTTAAGAGTCATGGCACCATTCAAGAGAAGAACACAAAGCCAGAGGGAGGGGGCGATGTTTACACCAACAAGGAGACAAACTAAAGCTACTGTAGCTGAAATAAGTGTATGGATACAATAAAAACATACTTTTTTAAATAAATGTCAGCATGATCTCGAGGAAGACACTTTTAATACGTGACATGGTGCCTGGACGCATCCCTGTGTGGAGGAACATATGAAAAAGCTGTATTTTAACACCAGAAGTTCATTTTTGTATTCACAAATGAATTAGAATAGACTGAAAAATCATGTGTGAATTTAGTTAGTCAGTGCCTAACACAGAAGCTCCAGTCTCCAAGCTAGACATAGTAAGTGTTCTAATTACATAACACTGCTGTCTACAATATTAGTTTTCTCAATCCACACAGGTATCATGTGCAATTATAGTTGCACATTACTTACAGAGACATAGTCTCCAAAGCAGAAGTGCATTAGAAAGTATTCTCTGTACGCTCTATATCATTAAATTCGTCAGTTTATGTACCTTATTATGTTACAAGCTCAACTCAATGAATTATTGTGGCCAAAAAACACCCCAGTGTTACTGAAAGACAGCACGTGTTAAATGATATATATTTTGATATATAAATTGCACTTGACTATTTGTTGCAGGACCAGCCAAACTATGAGGAAAAGGCGTGACTTATACTCCGGAAAATATGATATATATAAGTTGCAGAAACATGCATAGCACACACAGCTTTAGAAAAGCAGATGGATGCTGTATTTTTATGCACACTTTAAAAGGGATTCCGATTTTACTGGACAATGTTTCAATGTTGAATAAATAATATCATAGCAGCACATGTACGTATCCACCCTGAAGACCAACTGCTAAGTTAACAGCTAACTGTTAAGTTTCACAGGTAAACTTTGGGCATTTCTCACTCTCTCAGTCTGTCTCCCCCACTCTTAGGAAAGCCGTGGAGGAAGCAATGGACCCCGCCTTAGCGGGTGTAACTGCTTATGTTTCCCAGGACTGTACAGGTATGAAAAATGACCTTGCTGTTGATAAAATATAACACCACAACATTGCCTTCAGAGGAGCTGTAAAGCTGCTGAGTGTTGTAAAACTATCATTGTGCCTATTTCCAAAAAACACATCTCAACTCTTGCTCGTCACCCAAATAGTCTGTTGCCAAAACAGAATACCATCTTCTCAACAGACCTCACTATAGAAATTAAACTTGGATATACTTGTGCATCATTGAGGGAAACATGAATTCCGACATATACTGTGACAAACTGGGGCACATACTATAGCAGGTTATCAACATGATAAAAGCCTAAACACACCTCCCAGACCACAACTACACTACCTCGCCATGGAAACTGAACGTGATGGAGTAGCCAAGTACGTCTCCAGACCTGAACCCAATTGAACACCTGTGGGGCATTCTCAAACGCAAGGTGGAAGAGCACAGGGTCTGTGATGTCAGCATGCAGGAGTGGAGGAGGATTCCAGTAAGAACATGTGCAGCTCTACTTTGGCCTGGAGAGGATTAAAGCAGTGATCTACTCACTGGTGTTGCCAGCCATTTTGACAATAATGGCAGTGTGTTGAGTTATTTTCAGAGGACAGTACATCTATACTGCTTTCCAAGCTGTACACTGACTACTCTGAAGTTATATCCAAGTTTCATTTGTATAGTATTTCGCCTTGAGAAGACAATCAAATGGTTGCTGACATGTAGACATTACTTTATTTTTTTTACTCAATTATTGTATTTGTTAGTTTTCAGTAGTTTAGAAGTATACTTTATTCTACAAACATTTTATTAAGCAGCAAGTAAAGAGAAAATGATTAAAACTACCTTTCAATATGATGCCGTGCAGTTTAACATTCCAAACTATAGTAAATTGTATTTTGTTAAGCCAAACTCATACTGTTAAAATGATAGTTTAAAGAGACACTTTGTGGACATGTCAGCAGGTAAGAGAATTGAGACATCCACCTGAGCATGGTTTGAATGGCACCACAAATAAAAAAAAAAAAATGCTACAGAAAAGTGGGAATGAAAAACTTAACTTTTTTCCTCTTGATCATTCCTAGTGTACAGTGCTGATGTGATTGACTGCCACAAGGCACCCAGGGCAGGGTACACAACTGCAGCTACATCAGATGCCCCGCCCCCTCCACAAAACAACCAATCACCATCTGCATGCACCCTGCCAGACAGTAAAGCTGTTATTATTCTCATCCCTGTGCGACTGGGAGGGGAGAAGACCAACCCTGACTACTTTAACTTTGCAAAGGTGAGAAATGCATACAAAAAAGTTGAGGTTTTCATATTTTTGTCTAGTTCCTGAATTACTGTACCATAATAGAAGACCACTGTGCGGAGGAATGAAATCATATTATAATACATATATTTGTATTGTCAATGAAGCAGAAGATGGAAACAAAATGATACAATATTTGTATTTTCATTGAACATAGAGAATACTAAGTCTGGAGTACTGCATAGGCATCATTGGAGGGAAGCCCAAGCAGGCCTGCTACTTTGTAGGATTTCAAGGTGAGTGTTTGCCCGAAGAGAAAGCCATAGAGAGAGAGATGGAGAGAGGGGTTGGTGTGAGCAGTAGCTTATTTTGCATAATATACCTGTGAGAAGATAAAGCAAGTTAATGTATTCCTGTTTGCACATGGAAAACGCAGAGGAGATGGAAGCAAGTGAAGCAGGGCTTACTTTATTCTCTCTGACCCATCAAAGCCTCGCCCATTTATCACAAGTAAACCTCCCAAGTTGTGGGCTGTAATTGATTTCCATAGGAGGCATGCATTAAATTTCTCCCAGGCTCCAAAGTGAGCCACTCTTCATCACCTTCAGACCCTGGGAGGAACCTTCAGTTGTACATCTTGGCAGTCAATATTTACTCATTTACATTTGACCAATGTGATATACGACATGGGATGATGTCTAAATGACAAGCGATACATTCTCTCTGCCAAGGCGCGGCTCACGTCTGCATTCATCATATGCAAATGCTTGTATATAATTGCATGTTTGTTAAAGTACTCCTCCACCAACTGACACACGCACAAATTAAATGGCAACCTCTTTTTGTGGGTGTTAAGAATGTGCTTATACAAAAGGCATCTGATTATACAGAATTTAATCCCAGCGAGGTCGATATTAAAAAGCAGCAACCGACTGGGAGGCATATTTGATGCGCAGGGGCCCAACAGGAGAGCACATGGGTGACTTTCAGCTACTCTACATAGAAATTGGTGGGAGGCACATTTTTTGTAATGATCACTGTTTTGAATAACTTGTCTTGTGTTTTGTCCTTGCAGATGACAGCTTGATTTACATGGACCCTCATTACTGTCAGTCTTTTGTGGACGTCAGCACCAGCGATTTCCCTCTTCAGGTAATGGGAAACGACACAAACAAGCTGACTGGAAGTCACTAATGTGTGAATGTAAATCATTTCTGTTTGTACTTACTTATTGGTATGAATGAACACGAAAACGCCCCGTTGGTCATTTAGGTGTGCAGTGGTCTCTTGCCACATCACACTTCGAATTTCGCGGCTTCACTCTTTCATGGTTTTTCAAAATATACTGTATTACTAAATAAATCATAGCTGTTGAGTATGGCATGTTATTAGTCTTATGTATTTTTGGCCCAAATTAAGCATTAAAATGACTAAATGAACTTGAAGCTGAAGCAACTGAAGACATTCAGAAAATGCATTACAAGACACTTTATATGTAGTATTCTACACTGGCCAGTAGGTGTCAGTAATGTTACAACAACAAGGAGCTCTCCCAATGCTAACATGTGCGAGTCTATATTATGTCTTATTTGTATTTATCTTTTATTATGTCTATTATATTGGGTAATACAAGTGTAAAGGTGACTATAGGGGTGTTATTACATGTCTACAGGGCTCTAACAGTGTTAAAGAAAACTTATTTAGAAGGTTGTAAATAGATTTTCCAGGCTCTAACCACGATAAATAATTTATAAATAAGGATTCCTACTTCACAGAAATTCACTTATGACGGTGAAACCAATTAACCGCGATAAACAAGGGATTACTGTATCCAGTTTGGCAGTACAGGACTGAAACTACCAACCTGAGCATTATAATATTTGCAGTGTATATTCTTGTTACCTTGACCTTCTTTGGCTACATGAGACAAAATATTGAATAAATCTCCCTCTGACAAAAAACATCTTTGTTAAGGAATAATTTTGCTACAGCATCGCATTAGATTATGCAGATGTACCTGATGTTTTGCCTGGAGATGCTCAATATTGGGTTCCTTGCCGATATCCGATATTGTTCAACACATCATTTCCGATACCGATATAGGCAGCAGCTCTTCCCTCAAACTATTGTCATCTAATGAACACATTATATTTTTTCTACTGTGATGTCACTGAATGCATTTCACAAAATTAAACAAATTCTGCAATATGCAATACAAGTTACTCCAGTTGATTGTTCCTGAGGTGTGATATTAGATTAGAAGTACTGACGGAAGACGCCTTACTTGCATAACCAGTGGATTAGGTCATGATACGCGTGACAAGTTTAGTTTTAGTTTTCCTTTGTTTTCATGTGGTTTCCTGTTCTGTGCTCTTATTTTGGTTTTCTGTTTCTCGTTTGCCGCCATGTGCAGGAAAGCTCGTGCAGCAGTACCCGTTTCTCATTAGTAATCAGCAGGGGCGCTGGCAAGAATTCTGTTGTCCAAACCTTTCCCTTTGTAATTTGTGCTACTATTTAGGTGGAGCTGCATTACATGCAAAGACCAAAACCCAACACAGTTATGAAATATTTGCAATCCAAAAGTGAACTTTGGAAATAATTGCAGACTGTGGACATGCTGAGCACTCATGTTTTATTATTATTATTGGCAGAAAAAAAAACGATACTTATATGACACGATATCTCATTTTCATTTACAGTATCGGTTGGCTGATATTATCCGACATCCCTAGTTGTGAACATGCTACTCACATAGAGTTAAGCCCAAAATGATTTATTCCCCGGCCATTTTAAAAGTGAATTGTTGTAAGTAGCAGAAACCGTAAGAAGTGTCATAGATATTAATAAAAAAGTATATATATATATATATATATATATTTACATTTTGAAAATTATATTTCTGTGTATTACAACATTTGGAGAGGAAAAAAAAGATCTTTTGCACCATTAAAGGATCGTTGTATCTTTTGGCTTCGTATTCTAAATCAACTCTATCTTTAGAACATTGGATATGTTTGATATAAGAAGGGGTGTCCATAATTTTGGACGCGGAAATGTCAAAATCTAAAAAAAAAAAACAAAAATAGCAAAAATCTAAATCAAGTCATTTCTATCCCATTCACCAAATGATCATTTTGAATAATTTGGGGTTTAACACTATGTTAACAACACTACCTCACGCCTCAGTATACTGTACCAACATTGTTTTATGCGTTTATATGCAGTAGTATAAAAGGTGATGTAAGTGCATTGATGCTGTGACAGCAGATGAATAAACATTTTCATCTTAATGAAGAATATCTAAAATATGTACTTTGTCTTCTTTTGTCTAGTCCTATCATTGTCCCTCACCCAAGAAGATGCCTTTCACCAAGATGGACCCAAGCTGCACCATAGGTTTTTACTCTAGAAGTGTCCAGGACTATGACAAAATCAGCCAAGAGTTATCTCGGGTGAGGATTGCAGTCATTATACCGTTTCACAATTGTATTGCTTATAAATGTTGACGTGTGCAACCTATTGTTTTCATTTGGGACAGGTAGCCACTAGGTGTCAGCATTTAGCCATGTATCTCATAGTTCCTGCCTCTGGCCCTCTCCTGTAAGTCAGAAATGTCAGGAGCTTCAAAACAGTCTTCCTCCCTTATTTGTATGAGACATTATAAACATATATGCTAAAATGGTTCTCATTTCATTTTCACAAAGACACAGAATAAAAACAAAGGTCTCGTGCTAAGTGTGCAATATTGAGCACCTCTTTAAACGTCAACCTGTTGTGATTTCAGGTGCTGCAACCATCAGCAAGCGACAAATACCCGGCGTTCACTATTCTGCAAGGTCATGGCAGAGATTATGACCTGTCAGCAGGTCTGACCCCAGAAAAGAGAGTGTGGCCCTTCATCCGTGACCCAAGAAGGACAATCACCACTACTGGGGACTTTGTGCTACTTTGACAGAACGGTTTAACTCCACGAACATGGAATTTTTCAACGTGTGATGCCTAAAAGCCTTGTGTTTGAGACTGATGTAACATTGAATTTTAAAACTGGCCTGTCCCTGCTGTGCGATGAACTTGTAGCCAAACCTGTTCACTTTTTGCGTTGTGTTCACTTTTGGATTGCAACAGTATGAGTTTCCTCAATACTGCTGTTTGCATTAGGACGTTTTTAGAGCGCTGCTGAATTTGGTGACTTATGTTTATACTAATCTGAAAAAGAGAAAAGTAGTGGATGTGCACACTTGTTTCTTATTTATATAATTGTGCTTTTCTTTCAAAAGAACTAAGACATTTTAATATAGCAGATATGAATATTAGTCCTGTACCAGCACACTCACTTGTAATGAAGTGAAATAATGACGTGTTGTAGCTCGAATAGGCCCTTTTAGTCTTATTGAATGTACAGTACATGTAGTTTCTTATTTTCAGAATTTTTTTTTTTTTTAGATATCTTTGATGGAGTTTTAAATTGACATGTTTCGAAACAAACACCAAGTTAAAGTTCCAAAGTTCCATCTAATAAGCCGAAAAAATGATTATTCTTGATATGTTTAGTTTATTGTGTTCAGGCAAGTTTAGTTCATTTTTTTAGGTATATTAATTGAAATTTTACCTTGACACGTATTGAAACACATCAAAAGGTAAAACTCCATCTAATCTACTGTACCCCCAAAAAATAGGTACAGTAGGATTAGGAACACAATGCACCTAAATTTTAAAAAAAAGAAAGAAAGAAATATATACTTTAAATCATTTTAAAAACTTGTCTTGTAAGAAACTAAACGTATTGAGTTTTATGTTGGTTAAAACAATCCCCAAATTATTATTTTAATCACATTGTCCGACATTATAGAAATAAATTGTGTTAATCTGAGTTTCTATTGGGCTGAAAACAATATGATTAAAAAAAATGATAAAACTTCAAATAAATCTACTAAACCTCCACCCACTTATTCAAAAAACAACTCATCAAATTAGATTTTTTTTTACCCTTTTGACAGACATCAGTAACACAATATAAAGTATACACAGGCTTAAATAATTCACTGTTACACTTTAGCTTTGTAGTATTTTTTTCAACGATTATGCTGTGGAAACGTTTATTGCATTTGCATTTTTTGGATTAGTATTATTTTTTATTTTTTCCCAACACAGTCAACACGACCATTGTTAAGAGTTTGTCGTTTGCCATGAGCTACGCCTGAAGAATAAAATTATGTTCACAAAAGATGCCTTCATTTACAGTCGTAGCCAGGAATATTGGCCTGTGATTGTATAAATTAGGCTGATCGGTTGTACAGTGTTCCCTCGTTTATTGCGGGACAGGTTCCCAAAATAGCCCACAATAAGTGAAATCCGCGAAGTAGCCAACTATATTTTTGTACAACTATTATATAAGTTTTAAGGCTGTAAAACCCCTCACCATACACTTTATACACTTTTCATTATTATTTCATTAATATTTTATCACATTTCTCTCGTTTAAACACAGGTTCAAATTTCATTTTAATTTTAGTGATCAACTTACGAGATTGAACACAGGAAATTAAGTGACTCAGGCATATTTCACTCCAATGATTGTGGCTTGTCCTGGCGCCATTAGGCTGTAGCGTTTTTCTATTCTTGTTAAAACATGTTCTTCCATGAACCGAAGATTCATTTACAGCATTCCAGGCGCCCTCCAGCCGCGTAACGTCTGCCTTCATTCAGCATTTATGATCGCTAGCATACAGTACAACAGGAAACAGGCAGTCCTGCACGGAGATTGATTGACATGGGTATACAGCCAATCAGAACACGGAACACATTGGTCAGGTTCTGCCTTAGCCAATCAGGACTGTTGTGGCTTTATTTTTACAGAGACAAATTGGACACCTCTTCAACTCTCACATGAGCATACAACAGCCTCTACTGGTAGCAGTAGTAAATACAATAACAGACACATGCAACAGAGCACTCTAATGCACCACAAGGACGCAGAACACAATGCACATTCATACACTGTTTAAAAAAAAAAGTGCAAAATTGCACCCAAAAAAATCAGCGAAAGAGCAAATCTGGGAAAGGTGAACCGCGATGTAGCGGTGGAACACTGTATTCTATACGAGTATGGCCAAAAACATTCGCATTTTTGGCATGCCATGACTGTAAGAATTCATCTTGTATATTAATTATATTTAAATAGGCTTTATTATTATTATTATTATTGTTATATACTGTGCTGCAATTGGCTGGCGAGCAGTTCATGGTGTACCCCACCAGTTGCCCAAAGTCAGCTGGGATAGTCTCCAGCATACCCCCTCGACCCTAGTGAGGACTAGGGACTAGAAAATGAATGAATGGATAAATTATATATTATAATACCACACTGATACGTATAGATAATAATATAAATTGGAAAATGTCTTTGAATTGAATCATTTTGAATAACCTGTTGAGTTGTTTTGGAATAGTAACAGGATTGGCCTTTCAATTCAATGCATGTAGAAAAATGTATAAATGAATTCCTTGCATGCTCCAGGGAGCAAACCCCTATAAAAGCCACCCTTTTGACATTTTGAAGAATGCTTGAATAACTCACTGCTTAATCATGCACACTAACACTCAAATACTGTGTGTAAACATCTTCCATGTATTTCCGCATTGCAACTGTTGTAACCCGCACAACTGCGATGTAAAATGTCCAGTACGCTGCTAAAAAGTAGTTGTCTTTGTTTATCAGTTTACTTCGACTAGGTTAAATGGTTTACTTCATTTGGTACAAGCCTGCGTTTTTCCAAGGTGCTTTCAATCTTTTTCTCAGCAAGTCAAATGCAGTAGATTAAAACTAATCGTATGTGCTAACCATCTCTCCAGGCCATTAACCGGGGACCGGAAAATATGTGACCCGGTGACACTGACGGCAACTGTGTTCCTCTTTGGAGGAAAAGAAAATATCCTTGTGTTCTGTTACTATGGCCGGTCTGTTGTTGCCCTCTCTGTTTGAGCTATGCCAGACTGTTTTGCTGCACAATACAAATTCTTGAATTGTGATGAGGCTTGCTTTTTAAAGGAGGGAAATGCCCCTTCTGCGGGAGCGCCAGGGCAAGGGTGAGGATTGATGAACAGTAGAATCTCTCATCTGTTCTCTTTACCACAGAGAAGCAATGGCACATTACATAAAGGCATCATTTAGATCGCCTGTCTGATCTTGTGTGTTCCTCCTTGGTTGTTTTTAGCCGACGACCATCCGGATGTGTGGACCGAGCCAGGACATCAAGTATGCAGGAGCAAGAGCATTCTTGAGCTTTTGCAGATAGAAAGACCACGGATTGAATGGAGAATGGTGTCATGAGGGGATGGGACATTATGGGATTTCTGACAGAAACATGAAAGAGCACTTGTGCTGGGGGGCACAGAACACTATGAGGGTCGACTGTGTTCTCCATGTATTTACAGGGGATGTATGAATATTTGATTAATGAGTCACAAGCCCAAGGGAAATGGAATATGGCTTTACAAAGCATCCCATCTTTCTCATACACACACACACACACACACACACACACACACACACACAGATCATGCTATTCAAGGCAGCTGCCTAACATGTCATTGACATTGCAGATTCCTGAAAATCTAATCTGCAGCCAAGGAAATTCCTCCCAAGGCGGGACTCCCAGATAGTCATCACTATGTTCAACAGACAGATAGGGAGTCTGTGTGCAAAGGAAGAGACACCTAATAAAGATTTTATTTTTCACAAGAGGCAATGGCTCGTGGCAAGCTTGTATGCACAGAATTGAGTAAGACCTTCAAACACTTCTCAAATTTGCATGTGTCACTGGGATAAAACAGCAATTAGGCTATCATTATCTATAAACTAATGTGAAGAAAGTTTTCCAGAAATTATGGAAAGGTGATGAGAACAACAAATTATGCATACATTCATTAAAATTGATCCATCTATATTCTATTCTCTTCAGATCCATCCCAACTGACAATACCGAAATATTTTAAAAGTTCAACTTTGAGACCTGTTTGCGTTTTTGCTCACAAAAATGATTTTTTTAAAGTGTTTTTAGTCTGAGCATACTCGTGATTGTGGGGGGAAGCCAAAGTACCATGCTTGAAAACATTGGAAACTGCACACGTATTAAAAGTAATCACAACTGGACTGTTAAGGTTCTCTTACGACATTTCGCCTCTCATCCAGGCAGGCTTCATCAGTTCATACTCAAAGACTAGATAGGACAGCTCTAGTCTGAGGGGGTGGTGCAAGATCCAAGCTTTTATTCTGTAAGGTAGAGGCACGCCCCAACCAAGACTGGTTTCATTCTGTTGTGGTGCAAAACGTCTTTAAAATACGGTGGCGTGGGGTCTCTTGCCAATGACAGTCGTTTGGGTTGTTGTTCCATTCAGTTGTAACGATTGGAGATTAATAATACAGTATCTACCACCTGAAACCAAGGTGGCTGTGTCTTGTTTATTTGTTAGGGGCTAAATCACTGAATCTTTTAGGAAGGCATCAAAGGACAGCATATATTGTCTGTGGGAGATAGTTGGTGTCGCAGCCCTCCCCTTCTGTTCAGAGATGTTTCTTAACCTTCCCTCACTCCTCTGTCAAGCCATCTGTCTTCCCCAGAATATGTAAGTGTTTGTCCTCATAAGAGTGCTGTTTCTCTTTGAGGTGCAGGTAGACAGCCGAGTCTTGACCTGAAGAGTTATGCCACCTTGACACTTCGACCAAGGTACGCAGTTGGCACACATTGGCACGAAATGCCAATCCCGCACAACTTGTTTACACCCAAGTCAAGTACTGTTTACATAGTACGTGCAACGCACATTGTTCTCACATGGGTATGCACTGTCACCACCACTTCACGCATCCGCGAAGCAGTCGTGGCATTATTTGGGTCCACTTTGTCCCGCCTGACGCCACGCTATAGCAGGCATCACCCTCGCGTCATTAATCCCTCTATTTGCAAGGGACCTACAAGATGTTGAACTACTGAGAAGAAGCTCTCATTGCAGAAAAGAAAAGGTGTCTATATTATCTCGCAGTTGCAGCACTATTACTTGCTGAAGACTAGGAGAGAAAGCAGAAAGAACAACCCCAACTAAAAAATGGAAAGCACGGACAGTGTCGGTGAGGGAATGGCTGACTAGAAGACATCACTTTTGGCATTATGATCAGTTATGAACAGAACTTCACAAGAAAGATCCAAGAGGCTACAGAAATTACTTGAGAATACTTGTTCCAAGATCTGGTGGAAAAGTTATCCCATTCATTGAATGAGACACTTTGATACACACCGCCCGCATTGCTTGCGAACAGGTTGTGTTTTGCGTTCATGACTGGTTCACACAAGTGTCTCAAAAATTATGTGTGCCAGAAATTTGGAACATTTCCAAACGCAGCCCTGCACAGTTTACACATACTTCACACCTGTGTACGACCAATTTACTCATTGACACACAAAATTGCACACCACACGGGGGTGAAATTTGTGCAAAAGTGGCTTTATCCTATCTGTGTTGTGACATGCGCCTGCGATGTGGCTGCTTGCTTTCCCCAACATATGAATCAGTGCATTCCTAACTGCACCGGTCAGCATACACCAAATTGTTTTTCTGGGTCTGAGGTGTCCAATCTCAGCACACAGAAAGGCTTGAGTGAACGTTTGAACCCAGATTCCGACCTGAAAATTCTTACAGTAAGGCAGAACAGTCACACATCAGTGACAGCATTCTGCTGTAAACAGGAACATGTCAATGTTTTTCAATGTGCATGAGCAGAACTTGTGCACATCACAGCATATTATAGCAATCTTATTCAAATATTCCTCCTCAGGAGTGTTATCATCTGATCCATGATTGTTATGATTTTGTTCATGAGCTCCCCTTATTGTGCAACAAACAATGTTCAAATAAGAGCATATAAACGATGAGTATTGGAATCCGAGGTAAGAGACTTTGATAGTGTATTTTTCATAGCTCACTCAATTGGTGTGCAGCCACTATAGGTTTAGTTCCCACTCAGTGAAGGTGTGTGAAGGGTTCTCCATTTGTATGTGACTTGTGATTGACTTAGTGATGACCATTCCGGTGTGGAGTCTGCCTTGTACCCCAAATTAGCTGGGACAGGCTCCAGCTAGACTACTTTGTTTGCTGAGAGTGATGCATGTGAACAGGTATGATTTTCGTGGCCAGTCTACTTCCAATAAACCAAGCAAATGTGTCTGTGTAGATTCCCAGTCATCCAGGTTCTGGTAATCCACAAAGGTTGACTCGAGGGAACTGCACTCTTATTAGTTTGTTTCACCTCTGAAAGGCTTCTTCAGTTCTACATTTTTAAGTATGGAGTCTCCCTATCTATGTCTTTGGTGGGTGATCACAATAAAACATAAAAGTATTGTTGATGTTGCCCAGGGTGGCTTGTGAACAACCGCCCTGCATTACATTGGGTCATTTGCCGGATTGGTGGCAAAACAGCTGGTTAGTGGCCACTCTTCCTGTGGAATAAGACGATCTTTGGGGGAGAGATGTCAGGAAAGATTGCCTATGATTGTCATTTTGGAACAGATCACTTGTCCAGTAGTAGAGATGATCCTAAAGGCAGTAGAGATTATCCTAAAGAGTCTAAGTGTGTTTTTTCGGGGCCGGTCTTTGCCATTCGTACTGTAAGTAGTGTGTAGATTTACAGTATATGGAGTGTGTAGTTTACACAAGTATGAATTGTGTGTAAGTCATTCTAAATCAAAAGGTGTCACACTCCTTCTCCGTCTTCACACCAGGTGCAGGGGTGCTAGATTTATAGCCAGTAGCCCTTGTCCACCCTTGCGGAATGCCATGCATCTTCAAACAGGTACTTTGAAATCTCATCTCAGCGTGATATCTCCAGGCTGCTAAATATATCCGGCTGCCGGATCCTGCAGCCGTCAGAGCGTAAATACCGCCTGTACTGCATCAGACTGCATTCAGAGTCTAAAGTCTGTCCACGCAACTGCTCACTTGTCTCCGCCCGTCTCCTTCCTCGCCCTGAGCCCCCCCTTCTATGCTGCTCACAGGAGGTTGAGGAGAAGTGCTGAGGCATTGCATGCCACACACACACACACACACACACACACACACACACACACACACTCTTCTGGGCTGAAGCCAGACACATGTCATCATGCTGAGATTATTCAACACCGTGCAGGACAGGAACGTTGAAATGTGTTTGACTCTGTGAACATGGCCAAGAGCACACATGAGGTCACATTCTTCAACCTTTCATTAATAAATAGATGGTGCATACATATACTAGCATGCATTAACCTATACATCATTTGAAGGAGTTTTAGATTTGGAAGAGGGTTTTTTTTAGTAGTTATTTTTTCATGTGCGATGAAGTTATTGTTCAAGTTGAATGGGATGAATGACTTGTCTGGATCTGAATTGCCGCTTGTGCTGTTAAATGTCGCAAATTGAACTGATGTCTTCTTTGCAAATAAAAACTTCTGTGAAGTTGTGTGTAGAGGTTTCTGTCAAGTTGATTATGGCTCCATTTCCAAAAGTCTGGACAATTTATGAGTGTCTCCATGAAAGAAGACATGTTTTCATTGCTGGGGGTGTAATTGTTTATTTACATTTGGGGCTGTTGTTGTTGTGTTTTTCTTATGTGCAGTTTTTGAGAATTCATTGCAATACGGTATTGAAAAAAATAATTGAAAACATTTGGATACCCCGGCTTGATCCCTTGATCGCATCCCATCTTTGGTCATGGGACGATTGTACATTTCACCTTTCTTCCTGTCTCACTCAGATGTGATGATGGGTTTTCCCCACAATTGCACAGTGGATACATGACTTCATATAAGCGACCATAAAATCACATCAACATTTGTGTCAAAGTCAAGTAATTAAGAATATGAATAAATTAAAAATCATATTAATTATTATTAAAACTAAATTGTCAGTGTGGCTTAACAGAGTGTGAAAATTCCTCACTTTTTAGGTCATTAAAAACACAAATGATCGCGTCATCATCTTGAGAAGACACCATGGCAGAGGCCCCAGGCCCTCATTGTGCAGGCTACTTCACCTGCAGGCTGTGACAACAACAAGGCCACTGGAGTTAACGTTTAGATAGCGGATGTGTGTACCACTTTCAATTTCCATTCGCGGTGACAAGGAAACTAAGGAGCGTTTGTGTGTATGTGTATGTGTTGGGGATGGTAAAGGGGAATACTGTGTACTGTGTACATCACAGAGGTGATGCAGAGGTGCATTGAAATTCCTCATTCTCCTACCCTCTGAGGCATAGCCGGCCCTCTGTCAGCTTTGACTAAGCAGATGCTTCCGAAATGCGCACACGGGCTGAAGGGAGAGATATTGCCTGCTGTGTAACTGTCGACTTGTTTCTTAGTGCACGCCTGTGTTGATCAGGGTGGCAAGTTTAGCATCTGTGTGCGTGTGTGTGTGAACGGGGGGAGGTTTAGCAGTATGTTGGCCTGTGTATGTATGGATAAGGTAGGTATGGATTCAAGGTTGTGTGTCATCCATCGCTGACATATCAAGTCATATATTTATATATGTGGTTGCGAGAGAGGTTTAAACCGAAGCTAAACTAGTGTTTAGTTTTACGTTTGTGTATGAAAACATGAGTGTGTATCACATCTGTGAATTAGAGTCCCCTCATCCTGTGTATGGTTTTCAATCCCATTTTCATGTCCAACCCCTGTGCACCATTATCACCCAGATGCAATAAAACCCATGGTAATTAAAAAGGATCTGGCTGTAATTGCTGCAGTGAATCAACTTAATCAGCACCTGTGCTCACAGTCAACGTAATAGTGGAATCTAACCGTTTCATACCGCAGAAAAATGAATTGATCGGTTTGTATTTGAAAAACAACAAAGCACACACATCGTCTCAGTCAAGGGCAAATGCCACAATATTAGGTACACATGCGTAAACTATAATGACAAACAATTCATAAGCTCTATCAAATCAATGTGCAATATCATTACAGCGGCACCTTGATTTTCGTTTTGAATTTGTTCCAAAAGGTTCGACAAGCGATATTTGTCATAGGAAATCATGTAAATCCAAAAATATTAACAAAAAATACATTGTAGAGAAAATAATTATAGTTTCACATGCAGAAAAAATTACATGCGATGAATGAAATGGACAAATGAACACTTGACATCATTTTTACTGTAAGACTCTTGTAATCGAAAACGGTGAGGAGTGGAGGGGGCGGCGATGAGTTCTTTACTAAATTGTTTGTACAAAAACCAAGACAAAGGCAACATTTTGGTGATATCAAAACTGGGGCCTCGAAAACCGAGGTTTGACTGTATTTTGAAGTCAATTCGAGAGATGGTTTGTTATGGAGTTTGCAGTGCTGTACAATTGTACTTTCAGTTACTTTCAGTCAGACACAAACATCCAAATTGACAAAAAAAATGTGTTATGCTACATTTTATACTGGATGTTTGGATTTCCACATGTTGTGCAGATGTACATAATGTTGTCTAAAGTGTGTGTTGTGAAATGTAGGGAGACAGAACAGTTACTTAACACCACAAACAGTTTGGAGAGGAATGAATTGGTGCAAAATACAATGCTGTACAATGCCTCATCACAGTTATGGTTGTCCTCAGAGGGCTGCAGGTTTGCCTGACGTGTGCGCAGCCTGACTGTTAGGTTGTCCTAGTAGACGTTTTGCCTCTCGTCGAAGCAGGCTTCAAAGACGAGATAGGACAGCTCTAGTCTGAGGGGATGGTGCAAGATGCAAAGGCACACCCCAACCAACACGGTTTTCACTCTTTTGTGGGGCAAAATGACAGCCGTTACAGTGGGGTGAGGCCTCTGCCTGCCAACGACAGTCATTTGGACGAAACAAGGGTGAATCAAATTGCATGCAGTTAGAATTTTCTGTCAAAATGATTTCCAGGCTTTTGCGGGCCAAAAAAAACGAGGTGGCGAGCCGGATCTGGCCCCCGGGTCTTGAGTTTGACACTTGTGCTGTACATAAACAAGGTCATACAAAACACAATGAATGAATGCTGGGGAAATTGCCACTCAAGTTTGGTTGTGGTTTAATTTATTTCAAGTTTACTTGATGGGTGATCTAGTGGGCTACCTAAACCATTCTTAAAATTTTCTTTATCCTGTTTATTGTCATGGGTGAGCTGAAGTAAGCGTATCCCAGCTGACTTTGTCAAAAGGTGTGGTACAACCTGGACTATTTGTCAGTCAATCACACATAGACAAACACCCATTCACACCTAAAACTAAGCACTGAGAGAACATGCATGAACTCCACATAGAGAAGTTTAAGCTGAGAATCAAACCCAGAACAACCTGGTTGTGAGCAGATGTGTTTCACTTTGCTTTCATGGCCACCCAGTCAGGAGATCGAGAAGATCTGGGTTTGAATCTCCGTTGGGCATCTCTGCGTGGAGTTTGCATATTCTCCGTGTGCGTGCGTGGGTTTTCTCCGGGTACTCCGGTTTCCTCCCACTTTCCAAAACCATGCATGTTAGGTTAATTGGAGACTCTAAATTGTCCATAGGTATGAGTGTGAGAGTGAATGGTTGTCTTTCTATATGTGCCCTGAGATTGACTGACAACCAGTCCAGGATGTAACCTGCCTCTCGCCCGAAGTCAGCTGGGATAGGCTCCAGCATACCCGCGACCCTAGTGAGGATAAGCAGCATAGAAGATGGATGGATGGACTTTGCTTTCAAGTTAATTACTATAGTCTGCAAATACGTGTTTAAAAAAAATCAAATATCAATGTCACTATTTTTAAAAAATGACATAATGCCTTGATCTTAAAATACATGCAGGTGTTATGCTGTGACCCCATTTTAACCTAACTGCCTACATTTATGAAGATGTACAGTAGGAGTGGTAATGTTCAATACTCGTTTGCAACATAACAAAACACCTTTTGCAAAACACGGCAGAATCTGGAGTGAAATGAATATTTTATACATGACATAATACACACAGTTAAACAATACGGTTAAAACCTAAGAAAAAACCCAGCAACGAAACAACTAAAACCATGAATAAATTAACAAGCCCATTACTCTCACACCACAGGGGCCACAGCCTCATTGAAATATAGGTCTTTTCAACACATATACCTAATATACTAAAAAAGAACATTTAAAATGATTCAGTGGCTCATGTGAACGCATTAATTTTCAGTACTAAAAATATATTTTTAAGCATGTCTCGGGCGCGACTTCTTTCTTGAGCAGAATGCATAATGGATCCCCGTATAATCCATTATGGTAGCAGAGGGAATGGGAGATAAAGAGTCTTCAGCAGCAGCCACCCGGGGTTGTTCTTCTTTAAATGAAGTTTTAATAAAGAGCGACGAAGAGGCTGTACAAGGTCAATTATCAGACATTGCCCTTCACCTGACGTGGTTCTCTGCGAGCCCCGTGTCACCATAAGAGCTGTCAGTCACAGCTTGCTGGTGTACACATTAAAAATGAAGGCTGAACTTATCTATCCAACGTCGCTCTCAGTGTGCGCTTTCTTGTTGACTATTTTTCGCAATGACTGGCACAGAAGGTCACCACTGTCGTAGACAGGCAAATCAGGGTGCCCGACGAGAGGATCTCTTTATGCATCAAGAATGCTTACAAAGTCGGAGAGAAAATGAGGTATGAATTTCTGCTGTCGGGGCGCTCCATTTGTATCGAACACTAAAAAGGTCCCCCTCAACTCATTGTGATGAGTGAGGCGGATTTTAATGTATGGGATGCTTATGAATACACTTACATATTCATTTGAGCAATAAACACTGGGCTGGGCCCCCCACAAAAAAACAAACTGCCTAGCTTCTGGCGGACATTTTAATTAAATGCCATGGATTGTCAAATTTATCGATTCTTTCTCTCCAGCCTGAAGGATGTCCGGAGCCATTTCCATATCTTTAGCGGTCTCTCCTGCTTATGTGAGGTGAGTGATGGTAGCGGATGGAGGTCTGGTTGGTTAATTTGGGCCTGGCGCTCCCAGCTTGGAGCTGTAGGAGGAGGGAGCGGGGTGGAAAATGGATGTAGATAGGCGAAAGAGGGGTATTAGGGGGGTTGCACATGTCCTGAAGCAATAGCCTTCAACAAGGCTCTCCCTCTCTCCGAGCAGATCTGTTTACAGATGGGCGTCTGACAGGCCTACAGCTGTTCTCGTAATTGTTCATTAAGTGTTCTATTGATTCCCTTATTTCGAGTACATGTGTCTTTCAGCCGCTGCTCTCCATGTGAAGTGGGAAACACACACACACAACACACACACACACACACACACACACCCCTCCATGCTGGGTCAAGATGACAGCGGAGGCTGATGCCGAAAATGTGAGCTGCCACTTCTAATCCAGGACTCGCCTTTCTTTGTTGGAGTCCATCAGGGCCCGGAATAACTTGACAAACCAGGCTTTTATTTTCCAAACTTTTAGCATCAATCAATTAAAGTGCTGGCAGCAACATGGAACAATGTTTAATTCCTTGTTAAGCGCCAGTAGCTTCAGATTGCACCTGGCTGATAAGGGAGCTCGTGTGAGTCTATTAAATCCTGAGATTCTTGCCTGATTACTTGAGATGAATACAAGCTTTATTTAAGCAGAAAACAAATCAGGAGAGGTAGTTGGAAAACGAAAATGAAAATCAACCAAAAGAGGGCAGAACATTACAGTTTCCTTCTATTATAGGCAAGATCATCTTCCATTGCAGATTATCATATTTAAGAGAGACCTGATGGACATTTAAACTGCAAGCAAAACCAAAAAGCTTGCGCTCCACTCAAAATCCTCTTTGTAAAAAATAACCTAAAAAAAAAGTTAGTCAAACCTTGGTTTTTGTATGCTTTGTTTTTGTCGAAAAATGTCACCACTATTTACTATGTCCAGAAAAAAACAAGGAACTGCGAACATGCGAGTCTGTTGTCTTATTTATGTCTAATATGTCTTATTTTCTCTGATTATATACTGTGTTGGGTAATACTCGGGAAGCTCCGATCAGGGTTTCATGCTGCCGATACCGATCATCCATGAGTGAAATCGACCGATATCAATACCGATCACGTAGATTAGGTGTCATTTTTTTTTATTTACTATTGGCTATATTAGGGGTCACCAATGTTTTTTCTTGTGAGAGCTACTTTTACAAAATGAAAATGGCCAAGAGCTACTGATTTTTGCAACATTTATTTTCATAGTTTATTATTTCAACCCAAACAAATCAGTGCTCGTTTCACCAGATCACCAAAATGCTGGTATCCACAACTCATTTTTTATTTAAGAATGCATTTCTTTCTAGTGTTCTCACATTATTAACTGAAAACCTGAAAGAAAAGCAGGCTTGCAGGCCCCGAATGGTGGGGGCCTCCCTGGTGCCCGCAGGCACCATGCACATTGGTGACCCCTGGGCTATATAATATGAAAGGGTAACCATAAAATTTAGACAACATATTTGACTTTTTCAAAATCACTGGTGACACTTGGGTGTATGAGGGATTTGGGTGTGAGAGCAGCTTGATGGCACTCCAACAGGACCCCCAGGCAAACCTGGTTTCCTCCTGTCTTAGATACCTAAATTAAAAACAAAAAAACAAAAACAAAAAAAAACACCTAAAATATCCTCCATTGAATAAAACGTTGCAGTTTTGTCATGTGCTTGAGATGGGGGCAGACAGGTGGGGGGAAATACTGGGCCCCCCACTGACAGTGCTTAGCACACGAAAGACTAAAGTCACATCAAGTCACGCTGACTCCAGAAAACGTCTGAATGCAGCGCGTTCATGTGCCTTGCAGCATCTTACTAGTACAGCGCACATTGTATCCTCTTTCCACATGTGCCCCTTTCCATGCAGTGCTAGGATAGGACCGGACGAACAGAAGTGTGAGAAATAAAAAAAAAAAAAAAACGGGCAGGAAAAAATAACACTTTGATAGGTCAAAGAAAATTACCGGGGACGGAACAAAAAACAAAACTGGTACGTAAAACGATTAGTGAAGCAAAATGCTCAAAAAGAGAAAAAGGGAAACACAAAAGACTCACCAGAAAACGATCAGAAAACTAAACATGCCACACTGGGCAAAAAAAACACACAATTATAAACACAGTGGTTGAGTCCACAGCACAAATATAACAAGGAGCACTTCTGGCTTGGTCTCTCACACGTAGCGCTGATTGAGAAAGTGACAGAAAGATTTGGTAGCTGTCTGCCTCCTTTATGACAGCTCCACCTGATTACCAATCCCCCACACCTGGGATACACCTTCCAGGTGTGTCACCACTCTGCAAAGGGGAGAAAAAAACAAACAAACAAACACAGACACACAAACACAAGCAGCCACACCTGCTACGGGATTTAACAACAGCAATACGAGGGATTGCATACTTGGTTTTCATACACCGTCTTAGTGTATCTAAGAAAAAAGTGGATTCAAGCAGATTGAAGTAGGATTCAATATTAATAAATGGAATATTTTCATAGTTAAGAGCATAGAAAACCTGTTTATGACTTTCCAAATAAAATTGTATTAGAGCCCTGTAGTCATGAAATAACACCCCTGCAGTCACCTTTGCACTCCTATTATTCTTTGCTAAATACACTTTGCTCAAGTGTAATGCGCAGGCCACGGGATAACTGCAGGGACATAAGAGACTGCCGCCGCTTTAAACGTAGCATGCTGCTGAGCTAACTAGCAGGCTCAATTTTTTTTAATTTATTTATTCTTTAAGGGTTTCAAACAGAGTGGGGGAGAAGGACATAGTAAGAAGCCAAAAACGTACGTCTTCCACAAGCGTGAAGGTAATCTAATATAATGTCATGACTCATCAGCATTACATTACTGATGCCTAGTGACCAGAATACTACACATAGCTTGTCTTTTGACATATGTGTATATATATATTTTTGACTAATAATTGTCCATAGTCAACCACAAAAACAGTGGTCTTTCATTAATTAATCATTTTTTTAAAAGCGATGTTGCGGGGGATGACTGTATATCAAATAATGGTTAAATATATACTGTATATAAAAAATATATATAAATATTTTATGCATAAAACTATACTTTTTCTTTATAAAAATGTATTTTTGTTGGGAAGGGGGTCCTACAGGGCAGGGAGGTTTAATCCAAAACTTTCTTCAAGGTAGGTTGTTAGTGTATTTATTAGTGCTTGAACGGTGCTGGTGCAAGTAACTCACAGAGTGTTTTGTACAGACATCATCAGCTTCTCAATAGTGGGGGCCGAAAATAATTGTCATAAGGAATACAGTCACCCGCCAGTTGTTCAATTCATGATGAAACTACGAGTAAACAGAGCAATCACACTATAGCCACTTACCATGGTCACAAACCCAGCATGGTGTTAACGCAGTAGTGTCAGGACATAACTGACCCGAATGAATAAACAGACAATGTGTGTAGTAAATCAAAAAGGTACTATTGTTTGGAGTGGTCAATGTATTTATTTTTTATTTGTTCGAGGCCTTTCAATGTAGCTTTCAAAGCGCTTCAGTGAGTTAAGTCATATACTCCCAGCCGGGGTGGTCGTCTCCATTTCTTGGGCGAGCACATTCTGTCGTCCCTCCTGCGCTGAGTGGAGTAATAATGTTTTCTGTAAAACACAATCAGTCACTTCCCTCCCTGCCTTTGTATAAGCTTCAAGACCCCCACCCTCCCCACCCAATCAATACTGGCTGGCAAGGTGACTTATTGTTGGTCAGCAGTAGAGTTGAGCTGAGCAGCAGAGGCCAGCAAACGGTCTGCACAGTCGTCCCTCGTTTATTGCGGTTAATTGGTACCTGACCGCGATAAGTGCATTTCCGCGAAGTAGGAATCAATATTAATAAATGGAATGTTTTCATAGTTAGAGCATAGAAAACCATTTTTTTACTTTCTAAATACATTTTCTGACCATTATTAGAGCCCTGTAGACATGAACTAACACCCCTACAGTCACCTTTACGCTCCTGTTATTCTTTGTTTACAACATATTGCTCAGCTGTAATGTGCAGGCTACAGGATCACTGCAGGGACATACGAGACTGCCGCCATTAGCATAGCACGCTACCGAGCTATCCATCCATTGTCTATACATTTTCTATATATTAGGGTCGCGGGGGCATGCTGGAGCCTATCCCAGCTGACTGGTCGCCAGCCAATCGCAGGGCACATATAGACAAACAACCATTCACACTCACATTCATACCTATGGACAATTTAGAGTCTCCAATTAACCTAACATGCATGTTTTTGGATGTGGGAGGAAACCGGAGTACCCGCAGAAAACCCACGCACACAGAAATGCCCAAAGGAGAATCGAACCCAGGTCTTCCCGATCTCCAGACTGTTACTGTGTTGGCCAACATGCTAACCACTAGACCACCGAGCGGCCCGCTACCGAGCTAACCAGTCCAATTTACTTATTCTAAACTTAAGAAAGAGTTTCAAATGGAGTAGGGAAGAAGGACAAAATAACCACTTCCACACGGATTAGGAGGGGAACTGGGAACTGTGTCATGTCGGACATGCCATGGCTGACTATATGGAGTATGAAGGTAATCTAATCTAATGTCATGTGTCATCAATGTAACATTACTGACACCTAGTGACCACAATGCTACATATAAGTTGTCTTTCGAATATTTTTAGACTAATAACAGTCCATAGTCAACCACAAAAAAAGTGGTATCAGAAAACCACGATAGAGTGAGGGAGCGATGTTCAAACTGCACTGTAGTAAGGGACGACTGTATCCTGATGCCTGTTGGTCCCTGATGGCATAGGCTTATATAGGGGAACCTCGGTTAGCGTCTTCCCCGGTTAATGTGCTTTTTGGTTAACATAGAAAATTGAACACACAATTTTGCCTCTCAAAATATTTGTTAACTTGTTTTTATACATCTTATACATTTTTTCTGCTTCTTAAGTTTTTTTTGGATAATAAATCTCCTATATAATGTGTTTTTCTTCTTATAGGCATTTTGCAGTCCCTCTGTCATGGCTGATTTCTCTTCTTTTGCTTATTCATTTGCTTACAATTCTGTCAATGGATGGTCCTTATCGTAGAACTTCATGTTAAATGTTTAGAAAGTTCTCATATGCTTCATCCACATCATTTTCACTGTCCACACAATCCCATCTTTGTTCTTCCAGATTTTCCCAAAAAATCTCACAAAATTCACCCAGCAGCATCAGAAGTCAGCTTCACTGTGCTTGTCTTATGGTCATGCAAAGAAGCACGTTTGAGAAAAGCCGATAGACAATATGATTAATCAGCATTTCCCCATATACTGTAGTTATGGGTAGCGCTAATATGCATTTTTACACACACTCACAACCCTTGTCACTCAGTGAGCGAGGTGAGCCGGTGCAGCAATTTGTATAGTGTTGATAAACCCACATTGTTTATTGTAATTTGGAGACATTTTCATGAGGAGGCCTTCAGTTTAATAGCGTCTTACTGTTTTTGAAGGCCACAAATGGATGATGGGTGGTCATGACTAGTTGTTGCTGGCCTTGCTTACCTTTGCAGTTTTGTGACAATACTTTCAAGGCCTTCACTTAACAAAACCACTGTTGCGTCTTAGTTATCATATGATGACCAAGGCTCAGCTTAAAGCACACGACTCGACTTTAATGATACATTCCCAATTCATTATAAATGTATAATTGTTTAATTTTTTATTTTATAAAAATGCTGTGCAAGGTTTACCTGTTAAAGTGCACTAAAACAAATGATTTGTCATTTTAAATGTATTTTGTGCAAGATACTTTCTTATCTTTAAACTGTTAGCATGAACTGTTGCCAGTAATTCACTTGCATGTGCAAGACCACCAGCTGTCTCATCCTGTGCAATTGAGGAAATCATTTGAATCACATTGTAGAACAAAAAATTACAACCTGCCGTTATATATGCACTGGAGTTCATTATCATTTTCCAAGCATGGTAAGCGCATGTTGGATTTAATGGTCTGTAAATGCACTGCCTACCTTTTTCGCCCATCACTTTGTGTGCGCGTCATGATTTTAATATACAAAAACATTATTTGATCCATAAACCTCAAACTGATTTTTTTGCCTCATTTTTGTATATATATCGCCTCATCACAGTAATAACACGGTGAAGCTATTCATAAATTAATGACGAAAACCACTATGGGACACGGTAAATAGTGGATGATCTGAAAGCCAAGACGGCGATGAAGTTTCAAGGTTGAATACACGAGCGGACTGAAGACGAACCAGCAGAAGTCAAAGCTAGATGACTGTTTACTAACATTTCAGGCTGCATGGACCATCTGTCCCACCAGTGAAAAGGAGGCTGGAAGGTTGCTGTTTGCAATTGTCTTTAACTTTGATGAGGTTTACAGCCAAGCAGGACTTTTAATAGTCTTTAATTGGCTTAGTGAAGAGAACATGTTGACATTTGCTGTATGTTCACAGTCCAGGCCCTTGCTTTAGTCATTATGTTAATTCAACCGTTATATATCTGGAGGTTTTAATGGGACTGACACAAGTGATGTTATAGGTAAAGGGCTGTGAAATGGTCTGTAAACAGACAGAATTGATTCCAAGGCTGAAGCGATTGCCACCAGCCGGCACCGAGCTGAACAGCTTTTGTTTCTTTCCATCCCTCCGCCTCTTCTTCCTCCTCTCCCTCTCCGTCTCCCCATCCACTCCCACCTTTGTCCACTCTGTCAAATAGTCTTTGACAGTGCTCAGCAGAGGCTGTCAGGGGCCATCAAAAAGGTACCCAAACACAACGTGAAATGCCGTCTGCTTACAAAAATGAGACTGGATCAGGATCAATACAGTTAACCTTTTTTTTTTTTTTTTTGCCCAGCATCAGAGCACATCCATCCACCTGTAAGTCATTGACCAGCCTCATAATCTTTTTCACTGCAAGCACAAATTCGCAGTTTAGCTTGCTTCTTCCTGTCAGACGGACACAAAACCTATTTTACAAAAATATTGCCTTTGGAAATCGAGGATGATACTTAACGATCACAGATTTGTTGTGAGGAAGTGAAGGAAGTGTTCTACTTTATATTACAATATTATGACAATCGGGATACCGCCACAAATCAGATTTCTGTATCTGAATGACTCATTTAGTCTTTCATTTTTGAAATCAATGTTTCTAAAATGTTCTTTTATTGATTTATCAGATTTAATTCCATCCATCCATCCATTGATTTTGCTATGGTTAATTGAAAATACTGCTCATCTTCCATCGAGCAAGTGAGAACTGCTGCTCTGTTAATGCCAGCAGCCATGTTCGCACAAACAGGCCAGCAAGACGGGTATGAAGGGCCATTCCTTGGAATAACCACCGACCATTATTTGCACACTCACAGGGACAGTTTGGATATCTGATCATATGGTGGTACTTATTGATAGAGACACCAATTTAGACTCTGTGACGAGAAATGAGCATTACACAAAAAAACACTGCGGGTTATACAGCGGTGCGGCTAATTTATGGCTAAATTCTAATCTCATGACATCTCCTTTATTTCAGAACTACGACTAATTGTTTAAATACTGTGCCGCTCGTGAGTCAGTGAGGAAACAGGAGCTCTTTGTTTGGCAGGAGCCAATTACGAGCTATCAGTGCTCTCACAACAATCTTATCAACCCAAAGGAAGGCGGTCATTATATACAACAATATAACAATATAACAGTCTGACTCACGGTGTCATCTTACTAAGAACACGAAACTCATCTCATTGGGGCGCTGCAATGACATCAGCCTACCTCTGGGCTCCTCTGGCTCCCTCTGGTGGACAGAGACAGCATTGCAGTGCCAGCCATCCATGTTCTATGCTGCTTGTCCTCCAGTGAAATGCTTTGCTCAAACAAAATGCATTATGGGAAAACTTTAAAATGTTGTTTTTTAAAAATTTAAATTCGTATTGGTACATGTTTGTATTTTAGGTACACCTTTTGAGTGTTAAGTTGCTGTGTGATGAGTTTAATGTTGTTGGGTTGAAATGTTTTTCGGGAGTTTTTTCATAGCTCATGATTGACTCCTGTCAAATAGAGAGCTGCCTGGTCCTCACAGACTCATAAAATATGCCATTTTATAACGTGGATACGTGCGGCTTATATACCAGTGCGGCTTAAATATGTACAAATCAGTTTTTTATACAACGGAATTTACGGTAGATAAGACTGGACTGTGATGTGATGGCCCATTACTTTGTAAATAACAATAAATATGGACGATATTTTTATTTTAGATGGAATTTTTCTACTTTCAAGCATCATTAGTGAGTGGATTGCCAGCTAAATTTCATTGGAATGACCCAGGAACATCCAAAATACAAAGCAAACCTTTGCATTTCAAAACATATACTTCTTAGCAGAGGTATAATTATAAATGGTTATATGATTAAATTAAATGTTAGGATGATAATCATAATTATTTTGTAGCCAACAAAAGGATCACCCATATTATTTTATGTAATTATTCTGTGCTCAGGCAACATTAAGACCGTAACAGTGTCAACGTTTTCATTGACTGAAATGCACTACTAAATTGACAAAATTAAATCCATGGACCAAATTAAAACATTGTTCCAAACCTCATAAATAGTCTCGGAACCCAGAGTCTGGTTTCTATCATTACTGCGCCATGCAGTCAAACAGCAATCTTGTAACAACAGGGGAGATGACCATTGCCTGTCATGTTCATTTAGCTACGGATGTGCTCAGAGAGCTGAGGACAGGCTACAAAATGGGTCCTGCACTACCACACAGTAATTGAATTACTCCGCCGTCGACCATTGTCTTCACTTATTCTGAAATCTGCAAGTAATCAAAATAAAACGGTGGATCCTCGCATTACGCATTCTTAAATTCAAGGATTTTCAGTCATAAAACAATTGTTTTAATGTTTTTTCTTTTCTTTTCCAAAAATAGGCTGTTTTTTTCTCACAGAAAACACATCTCATTCATCCTGAGTTGGTCATTTGTAGAATTAAAAATATATATGTGTAACAAATAATATACTTATGGATATGCACAACTTTTATGTTACAGAACAGCAAGTTGTGCGTTAGTTAGCGTGTTAGTATTGAACATGTTGGACATGTGCATTCAAATTTAAACAAGCTCAAATTAAGTCCACCTGTAAAGTTTATACAATAGTACATTTTAGGTTCATCCTGAAATGTATCTGAAATATCCCTAACTTCTTGTGAGTAGTATATATAAAACTATATTATAAAATATTATAATACATATTAATAATAAAACATTGAATAAATAATCCATACATGATAACACACGGAAAATGGACAGCATACATGTACCACCATTTAAAAAAAAAGGCCACAATGTTTACATGTTGGTATCTTTATGCATCATTGATTATATTTTTGTGAAGCGGTGAGATTTCGCACTTTTTTGGCGGTCCTTCAACACACCGTAGTTGTTTTGAGACCCAGTGAAACTAATATAACTTTATATATAATATATAACTTTCTGAACACACTAGGGACGCTCCGATTGATCGGCCCCTGTAAAAAACGTAAAAAACACATGATGGAAATATGTCGATAAATGCCATTCAAAGCCGATCATAAAAATCAGCATGCTGCAGCAAACACTGCGTGTGTGCTGTGTTACGTAGAGTTGCCAACACTCATATTGAGCCGACAACGGACGCATATTGTACCGTATTGCCACAAGAATCAAAACTAGTCTGTAAAACCTCACAAATTCAGTTTTACAGCTTGACACAGGCGACACAGATCAATGCCGGCACGTTTGACATCACTCCCTTATCAAACAAATTGCCGTGCAACTTGTGTACACGCTTTGCCTAACTGTCAGTGGCCGGCAGCTAGCTAGCGCGCCTTGGTTCTCGTCTTTGGACTGCAAATGTGACTTTTTACCACAGTGACATTATGTTTTTAAAACAAACAATCAATGCGATTAGATCGGAGCTTGTTTTTGTCCCACGGGAAAACTACGAGTGAATATCACGCTCATGGGGTATGTGCTAACTTTTTCAAGTGTCGCTGAACAATTTTGCTCTCGTTGTCATAATGCTAATTGTGTCTTGGCTTCAACACAATTTGTGTGTGGTTGTTTACTGAACATAATTGATGGTGAGTTATGATGGTGATACTATATCAGCTGATTTTGAGAAATATGCAGTAATTTCAAGGATATCGAGGAAATAGAAAAAGTGAAGCTTTATGACGTTATAGCCTGTAGGTCACAACCGGTCACACAGGCTCCTACGGCCGGCCTATGTGCAAAAATCCTGCAAGAAACGCAAGGGCGGAGGGCACGCTTGTGACGTGCAGATTTCTGAGACAAACTTACGTACGTCGTACGTCTTCATGTGTCATCCGTACGGCCCACGTGCGTCTTGGGGAACGCCAAAAATCGCGCTGACAAAAAATCCTACGTCGGGTTGTGACCTAGGCTTATGATTGTCGGTCTTACTTAACATGAATAGCAAATAACAGCACGGTAACCAGATCTGTCAAAACCATGCGGCTGGTAATTACATGCTTCGATAAAGGGGGGCAGTGACAAGGTGCTGCATTGTAATACACCTAATGTATTCATCCAGAGAAAATTCCACTTCTTCACTTCTAGTCTTGATAAGGTTTGAATATGAAGCCCAGGCTAATAAAAGATTGGCCTGTCATAATGAATCAAGAGGGCCAGTGTCAGGCAGGGACTGTGAGTCTATCCTCACACATATCCATCTCTAGAACAAAACATAGTGTGTCTCCACGGCTGGAGAAAAGACACCGGTCGACACCCTATTTGGCTCCATCCCCTGAAATGAGCATTAGACCCAGGAGAGAAAGAGTGACAGTGTTTGGAGGGCCATGGCTTCATTTTCTCCAACACTGAATACTGAGGCCCCAGAGGGACACCAAGATAGATTTGCATGCCACTCGCTGTTCTGTTACCTGCTGCAAATTTATTATTGTGGCATAGTCAGCTCACCCAAGAGCAAATTGGAGGACTTTTCCAACCTAAATGGTATCTGCAGGCAGCCAGGGCTCAAACAGAAATCACAGACGGCCACACCCACAGACTGCATCAAAAAGTAATCACACTGATCTGAATACAGCTGTCAAACGTGCCAAATAAAAGGCGATTCTTTGATGAAGTGCCATCAAAAGTCTGATAAAGTGATACTGCACTTTCATCAAGTGGCTGGGGTCCGTCGTGTGAGAAATATACACTTCATTAGGTATACCTAAGACCTAATTTCTTAAAATCCAACGGGAAAAAGAAATCCACTCTTTACCAAAATAATGCTCAGTTTTGACTGACACCGTCAAGGGAGCATTATAATATTATAATACTATGTAGCTCGACAGGACAGGTTAAAAACAAGTAAACAAGGTATATACACTTGTCAGTATATGCAACAACAATAATAATATTTCTCTCAATCAAAATGTTGAGAAAATTAGAATAATTATATTGTCAAAAATCTGATACACCAAATGAACACCTTGTATAATTTGAAAACACAAGATGAACAATCAATCATTTTCACTGGAATTGATTTTATAGTTGCACTACAGTGTCTTACGTTGTCTTCTGTGTCCTGACTGGCTGTCGACCACTGTCAATCAACCTACTTTGTGCCGCCCTGCCGTGTCTCCTGTGTCATCGCTTGCTTGCTGGCTTGCAGTCTTTGCATGTTTGCAAGTTTCTGCCCGACAAAACCCACAATGTCGAGGAAACGTTCTGCACCCAAAAGGCAGAGGAGGATGCTCACCATTGCACAGTTACGGTTGGACGTTACGCGGCTGTACGGCACCATTACGGAATACATTAATCTTCAGTGTGAAGGAGGAGGACTGCAACAGAAGGAGAAATGCAGCAATATGTTTTAACAAAGATACAAAAACGCTACAGTACAGCGGAACGGTGCCAGGAAAAAAAGGCATGGTCACAGGAGTGAAATATGCGTGAGTCACTTCATAATTTTTGCGTCTCGTGTGGTAGGTTGAGCATTAAAATTCAAACAAAGGTTTGAACAAGAGAAAAATGTGAGAAATCTTATTTCCTACTTGTCTGAGAAAAGTGTATAAAGTGTATGGTGAGGGGTTTTACAGCCTTAAAACATATCTAATAATTGTAAAAAAATGAAGTTGGCTACTTTGCGGATTTCACTTATCGCGGCCTATTTTGGGAAGCTATCGTCCGCGATAAACGAGGGAACAATGTATACTAAAAGACAAACAAGATTTGAAAAATAATTAAGAATATTCATGAAACTCAACGTTACTGTTTTGCAAAATAAAGGTACACCGCAAACAAAGTCACAAATTAATTTTTTTGTCATCAATTCATCAAAAATATAATAAAACAAATGTTTTTTCCATTTAAATAGACTGCGGTTGACAATGAAGTTAATAAATTGACATAGAGTATCAATGAATGTAAACAACAAAATGCAAATAAATTTACTTTCCATCAGGCTACTGCATACATAAATAAATTCCCAATTCCAAAAAGCTCCAAGGGTCCTTGAAATGTGGCCGACAAATGTGTCCTCCTCTGCCATTAGCTCCGAGTGTTTATCGCGACCATACTTACTGGCCTTCCATATCCCAAGATCCTTTGCGCGCCCATTTCTGAACAAAATTCAACATGGCTGCGCTATGGGCTAATTTTAACGTAACTATAGCTTTATTTACGCATTAGAACATGTAACACTGTATATGTAAAGCTTAGTGTGACATTTGGAAACTTAAATTCGTGTTAAACTACGAGACCTTGACTACCGTAATTATGACCGACCACCGTGATGTTCACTGCTCTTTACCCAGAGAAAGCGCCTCATACCTGGGCTGTGGAAGTGGGCAGACAGCCTCATGCATGGAGAGTTTTTCTTTGTTTTCTTTAAGCCATAACTCGTTTACTTCAGTTGTTAAGACTTATGTCTAACTAATATTTGTAACTGTAATAGTTTATCTTTGTAGCTAAACTATTATTTTTAAGAAAAGTACAATTAAAAAATATATGACAATATATCTACTAATTTAATTTCTACTACGTTACATTCTTCTGCACTCTGTGTGTATTCTAGCGGCCCCGCCTCCACTCACTGAGACAAAGAGACTGTATGACTGACAAAAGGGCTCACTCCCATTCATGCCGTTGTTCTATGGAACAAATGCGCCAAGGTGATGGAACCAATGCACAGAGTGAACCGTCTTCCTGGCTGTTTGGAGATTGCAGATGAGGAAAACAGGCACGCATGCACATGACAATATGTTGAGGGTGTCAAAATGATCAAGTTCATTTTCATTTATTGTGTGATGAATTCATTAATTTACTATCATCCCAGGCCTAGTCCCCACGAGATATTTTTCGGAACGAGAAATCTTGTAATGTTTTAATCTCGTGAGATCTTGTGACACGAGATCTTGTGGCACAGCGAGTGATAACCAGAGTCTTTGCTGCACTATTTTCATACAACACTCAGTCATCACAATCACAGTCTTTTCAACGCTATCGTTTTTTCGTCGCGTTTTTAACCGAACACTCTGGTGCATCCGTGTTATCAGTGCCAGGATTTCAGGCAATGAGAAAAGTTATGTGTTATTTTTTCTGTAATGAATGAAATAACATCAATGACTTAAAGTAATCGCATTAATTTTCTGGTATATTACTGAGGGTTATCGCAATAATTGCATTTAACTTAGTTTAAAATAAATCCTCAACAACTTCCTTGACTTGACTGTCGCTCAGACAAGTATTGAGACGAGTTCAAGGTCAAATACCCGTCTGGAGGACGGCAGAGACTGGTATGAAGATATATCGTGGTGTCAGGGTCACTGATGCACATTACCTTTCCTTTGTCCCCTACGACTGAGTATCATTCACCTGATTATCTATTATCATGTTATTGGATGTTAATTTAACAAGCTGTTGAGAGTGCTGGAAAATCAATACCTTTTAAATGCTGTTTATGTGTGATTAACGGTTAATATCCTCACAAATTATTTAATATAATAAGGTCATTTGTCTTTCACATGAGCCTGGAACCCTGCAAAGAATAATAGAATAATAAATGAGGACACTAGTGAAGAAGAGCTTTCTGATGCTTTGCCTGGCTTCGTTTTATTACCCATATCCTCTTTACAGCTACAAAGCTGCACTATGGTTATTTTATGCAAGTCATAAAATTAGGCTGAGATGGAATTAGCAGACTCGGGGCTCTTTATAGGTCAAGCCGGTAGTTTATGAGCCCACGACTCCCTGGCACTATTGTCAGGAGGCTAGTTAGAGGGGTCTTTAAGCATGATTTAATATGTCCATGTCTTGGAAAATAGTTAAATAGCTAATTAAATGGAGGAGTTAATTTACATATTAATTGACCTTCCAGTAATATTTATATTGATACCTACACGAGGAGCCCTTGTCTTCATTGCCTTTCATCATAGTTAGTCTGAGCAAATATGGTGTAACTTTTTTTGTTTAAATTAAAAAAATTTTATTGTCACTGGAGAGGTGCTGTGTATTCCCAGCCATGTCAGGCTCACAGCTGGCTGGGCTTTTGTGAGTTGAGGACTCCTTTTGTTGTTGGATAATGGAGGAAGCACCATAAACAGCAATGGCAAGTCGCTTGGGGGGCTTTGTGGGTTGAGGTGTGTGTGTGTGTGTGTGTGTTGGGAGGGGGGGTGGGTGATAAAAGAGGTTGGAGGACAGTGTCTGTGTCAAAGCTGCTCTTAATTATATCTCTAATCACCAATCAGCTTGCCAACAGAACAGGACCCGGGGGCTCGACATGAGCCCAACCTGTACAGAATTACCACAACATTACACCTGCTAAGCTTTCCAGCAGACACATTCAAACACAAACACACACTCACGCTCATGTACACACTCAGTCAAGTGGCCTCCGTGGAGAGAAGCCGGCATAAATCTGTTTGTTTGTTCCTCTCTACTCTCGCTGTAATGCTCCATGAGATATGTGCCATGAAAGTAAAGCACCGTTCTAACGCATGTTGCATTGTCATGCTGATGTCCACATGGCCGTCGAGGGGTAATGATGACATGGATCAGCGATGATAGATTGGAAGCTCATTGTTTGTTTTCATCGGGGGCCGCGTTCGTACTGTGCGCCGTGTTGTTAGCATGGTAAGCGTGTCCTACGGCCTATTATCAGGTTGATCATTTGTCACCGGCCTGTCCTCACTGTTGTCTCCCACATTCTTTTTGTATAATGACCCCTTAAATGGGCCTGCAAATGAGGCCGGCGTTTGACAATAGCACTC
This sequence comes from Dunckerocampus dactyliophorus, assembly GCF_027744805.1. Classification (NCBI taxonomy): domain Eukaryota; kingdom Metazoa; phylum Chordata; class Actinopteri; order Syngnathiformes; family Syngnathidae; genus Dunckerocampus; species Dunckerocampus dactyliophorus. The sequence continues at coordinate 21,921,863 of NC_072828.1, forward strand.
CTGAATGGTCCTTTTCAGGCCGTGTAAACTAGAAATGTGAAAGGATTGTTGTTCTGAAAAAGATAGGAATTTTGTGAATCTTCAGGTGATGGTCTCCTGGGAGAATTCTGTTTGAATCAAAAAACAAAATGAAACAACAATAATTAAACACATTTCACCTGGTGCTCAAACAGAAATGAGAAAAATGACCCCATACTGTATGTTGTATCTGAATGGACCCCTCTTCAATGGCAGTGTCTCCTGCTGTTTTGTACAAGATAGCTACCAAGCAGATCCATCCACAGACCAGCAGCTGCCCAGCAAACCAGAGCAGCCATCAGCAACACCTCAGGGCCATCAGCTCTCATTACTCACCGGGCCTAAGTAGCTTGTCACATGGGCATGTGGCTGCAAATTGAATATTCTTATTATGCCGACATTTTTTCTCATGGATGATCCATGTTGGCCGTTGACAGCAGACTCCTCAAATGTGAGCTTTTAACCTTAACTTAATCATCAAGTCAGTTTAAAGTAAAGGTGGATTACAACCGTAGAAAATTAATCTTGAACTATCATAATGACCATGTGGCCCTTTATAAGGCGAGGAACAATATTTGGTAACTTAAATAGACCTACTTCACATACCTCACTATATTAGGCAGTAGAACCACATGATTTCTCCCTGTGAAAATGCATATCGTTAAATGAATTTAAAGAAAATTATACTGGTATGTGCTACCTATAACAAGCTTGTCCGACTTGTCCAGACTGATGATAAAGTAAAATTACATTTGCGAGTCACTTTGGATAATAGATGACAAAAAAATATCAGGAGAATGTCAACTGGGAGTCATGCCGGTCGAAATATTCAGATATTTTGTTGGCTTTTCGGCAGTCACTTCTGGTCACGTGACAGCGATGGGGCGGTGACGTCATCGTTCATACAAAGTGGCGGTTTGCTTGTCCACAAGGCGGCGTGGTCAGATTTCCCCTCTCAAAAATACAGTTTCAGTGCACCCAGAACACGGTTGCTGTGCAGATGAAAGACTGAAACGATTAAAATACGTTAAACGAACGGCACCAGAGTTCACATGCCAACGGACCCAAACCCATCTCTCAAGTGGTCTTTGTCCGCTTGTTTGGCTCACATCAGATTGGGATGATCAAGTTCATACTTGACCAGATCAATTGTACTGGCAGCGAAATTGCACCACTCCGTTTTAACCCAACCAAACATGACAAGTGTGAAAGCACACTAAAAATACAAAACCAGTTTCCTTCCCTTGGTTGCGCTGTAACACCTCTGATTATTAATATAGCGACCTATTAGATGTACAATGATGTGTAAATTATCTTCAAAATCAGTGCGCACTTACATGGAGCCCAGGAAACATCATGAATGTTTTATCGCCGACTTACCCCCCACATTGTGTCCTAAGTCCAGTTCTGGTCAGATTTCCGTGATGAAGAACGTAGTTCTACTTAATTGCTGGGGACAATTAAGGAAAGAGTTTGCTTTTCAAAACAATATGCATTCAAAAGATTAATACATTTGCATCACAAAAATGCCTTCTAAAAAAAAAAAATCAGACCTCACAAAACGCTTGGCGTTATATCTGTCTCTCGATGCGAAGATGCGAGTGTCTTCGTCACATTCACATGAACGCACAGGCGACAGTGCGCAGGGATACGGCGGGAGACAGGTATAACCTGAGCGTTTTGTGAGGTCTGATTTTTGTCCAACAGCTGTTCACCTATAATTTTGTTAGCTCTATATCAGTATCCATTCATTTCTACATGGTCCTGTACTGTCCTGTCTGCGTCCAAGCGGCAGCCTTGATTTCACTTCAGACACTGGCTGTGAGCTACTGAGTTTCAGTTAGGCACACTCCCAGGGCCAGATAGTTGTGAACAGGGCAGCTTGGGAGACGTCAGCTGCGCAGTAACAATAATCTAGCCAGGCTTCTCTTCCCCATCATGAGCCTCAGCCAATGTCCAACATTTCCAACTGAATAACGCTATAAAATGGACACCTGCCACAAGATCCCACATGTATCTAATGCCAGACTGGGGAAAACAATCGCCCAGCAGTCACAGCCAGTTGCCTTCTGATATATCAGACACCATCACAAGGATGAGCGCAGTGCTAAAAGCAAATGTTGAGGTTATTTGTTCTTGTCATTAAACTAAACTTTATTGTGACCCTCTCTTGCGCTTATCATACCAGTAGCTCTCCTCCCAGACTGGACTTTTTCACTGAGATTGTCTATGAATCTTTGTGGCTTTGCTACTGCACTTCATACTCATATAACTCCTTCGTAGTCAAGCCTAGGAGATGTGTGGGAAAAGTAAAACAAAACCTGATTTACAGTTGGGTAAAAATGTCAGGACAGGTGAACATCAGACCAGATGATAGCGTTTGGGAACTACAAGAAGCGATTTTCTTCTACCATGATGCAGGATTTCACTACCCTAGTCAGCATGTATTATTCCTTTGCACTGTGACTCATGTTTTCGTTTAAGCCACCGCCCCAGCCAACCCAACCAAGGTCCGCAGAATAACAGTCTAGAACACTAGCCAGGAAGCTAAAAGCCCGATGTCCATCTTGACTCTTAAAGTGTATGGGAGTGACGCTCACAGACATACTTTCACACAGCTGCACCAGCTAGCATCCGTTACACTAGCAATCCACTATTGTTGTCTGTAAGGGGCAAGTGTTTCACAGTCTTATTCGGAGAGGACACCCTGGGCTTTGATGATGTGTGATTTGTTGGGGATTGTCCAGTGAAATAGAAGCTCTGTCCTCTCAAAATACTGTTTCATGGGCATAACATAAGTAAACTTAAATGTATCCAGTTTTTGTGTTTTTAGAAGACGCAACGGAGTGTTTAGCAATAGTTTGAGGTGGTTTTGGCAACATACGGTCATTATTAAGATGCAAACTCCTCTGTGGTGGAATTATGAGGACTTAGTACAAGAAATGTTTCATATAAAATGATGTCTGGTGCAAAACATGCACATGTGTAACCCAGAAGGAAAACTGCTTCGTTGCAGTATCGTTCATAATATATCTGAAAAAGTGTAGCATGAAATGTAAAAATGCTAAAACTAGGGATGAGCGCGTACACCACTGTCTGTATCTGTGTAACTCGCCCTGTTTCGCACCTGCCCGCACCGGCGCGCGAACACAGGACCTCTGTAATGGGAGGCGAGGGTGCTGAACACGTGACTAAAAGTCCGGACTGTCGGCCGCGTGTTCAGCGCAGCTCTTGAGCCAGAGGGAGTGAGGTTTACCAACGAACACTCGCACAGCCCCACTGGCTGGCATCCGTTACATCTGTATCTGTATTTGTATCTGTTCACCCATCTAAATGATCTGTATCCATATCTGTACTCGGAGTGGGTGGGGCATAAACCAGAAGTGGGCGTGGTTTAACCAGAAATGGCTTGGGCTTATTCGGTACATTATTTTAAGTCTGAAATTGACATAGATTGATCAGAAGTTGCTATATTTATTGTTTATTATTCAACTATCTGTGTACTGTGTATGTGTGTAAGTGATCTGTAAGTCTTATTAGTTTTTAGTAGGGCAAGGTACGTTTCTCTGTTATGACGACAGACAGCAGCACAGTAGCTCCAACACTCAGTCTGTCACTCCTTTATAACTTTATTCTGACCTGAACACATCAACAGCAGTGCAATTCAAACACCATATATGTATTTCCAACTCTAAACAAACTAAATAAACGTCTCAGGTCCATTCGTCATTGCAACGACACTTCCTCGTCACTAGACAGACCGAATACATAATGAGGATTTTCCGTCACATTACGGATAATGACGAGTTGTACTCGTTTCATGCTCGTACTCGACAAAAACGCATTATCCGTAATGTATACTCGTCTACAATGAGTATCCGGCTCATCCCTAGTCAAAACCAAGCTCAAGTTTTTCATATCCAATTTAAATGTAATAGTGAAAATGAAATTTAAAATAGATAGCACCATAGACTGCTGTACATGGTAATTTATTTGTTTGCTTCATAAACAAAAATGTCAGTAAAAAAGATGGAAGACAGAAGGATTCCGTTGGCAATTGATACCGCTGCCCCCTGCAAAGGACATTGCATGAAAATTAAGACTGTCAAAAATGCATTAATTTATTCAATTAATTACATTAAAGTTTTTGCAAGCTACATGTCTTTGTTATGACGGTGGACAGAAGCAAGTGTAGTGTCCCCACAGATGTATACAGTCCCACACTGTTTTGTTATTCTACCTTCCAACACTATATATGTATTCTCGGAACAACACGTCCTCATTTGCCACACTACTGCAAGGTGCATTCATGGACACGCTGAGCTCAACAAAACAAAAGCAGGTTGTGGGAGACCATGTCAGTCAATAACAACAACATAGTTCATTGAAGCAATCTCTATTTTCCAGTCAAAAAAGAGCAATGGCCAAGAGTTTATGTTTCTTATGTTCTTGTTCTTTCATTTGTTTTCTTTCTTTTCTTGGGAGAATGAACAGAATAAGATTTTCATTGCAGGGTATAACTGCTGTTGTACTATGCACATGACAATAAAACTCTCTTGAATCTTGAATCTCTTGATGTAATTGTGTAGGATAACATTTTATTACTTAAATTATGGAGTGTAATATGTTTTTCAGTTCATTTGGAGCTGCTAATAAACATACAGTATGTTAAATATATATACAGTAATCCGGTCCTTTAATATATCTTTCTGTTAAAAAAATGCAGCAAAAATGGGCATTTTTAAGACATAGTTGCAAATGGTGATTATTACTAATGAATTTATAAACTGTGATTACAACGCAATATCAACAGGCGGATTGGCGCAGCGTCTGCAGTGATGCGGACTCTGCATCGGTCCGTTGTGGTGAAGAGGGAGCTGAGACAAAAGGAAAAGCTCTCAATCTACTGGTCGATCTACGTTCCTATCCTCACTTACGGTCATGAGCTTTGGGTAGTGACCGAAAGGACAAGATCACAGGCACAAGCGGACAAAATAAGTTTTCTGCCGTAGGGTGGCCGGGCTCTCGCTTAGAGATACGGTAAGAAGCACTGTCCTCCGGGAAAAGGTCGGAGTAGAACCCACGCTCTTCCGCACTGAGAGGAGCCAGATGAGGTCACTCGGGCATCCGGAAAGGATGCCTCCCGGACGCCTACATGGGGAGGTGTTTAGGGCATGTCCGACCGGTGGGAGGCCTCGGGGAAGACCCAGGACATGTTGGAGAGACTATGTCTCATACTAATGTGGCATATTGTTTGTTTTCATGTGAGATGGTTATTACTGCCAAAAAAACAATTTCCTTGTATTTTGCTGGGTCTCAGGAGGATAGATTGGGGAAATACATCTCTGAAAGTGTATTTAATTCCCCTGTGCCTACATTTTTTCCAAGTAATGTTAGAAATTATTTCCATCTTTTATGCTTGCTATTTACTGCCAAGCATTCAACATTAATAAAAATGTTTTTTTGGTAAACTTTTAAAATTATGTTTATCTGTGGCTATATCTGTGGTTACTGATTGATTTAGTGAATAGGTACATATATTTAACAGAAAATCACCCTATTAAGGCCAATATAATTTGCAATTTTAATTTTTTTGCATTGTTGTGTTAATGACCATCTGTGTAATACAATCAAGTGCCATACCTTTCCATGAGGGTTATTTGGAATCAGTAGTTTCATTTTACAAATAACACAGATGTGTGTAGGTATAAGGTACTCTACTGTATGTCCTTAACAGGCATATTGGTCATTTAAAGGGTGAAGGTTGAGCACTATGTTGTTGCAGAAATAATAAATGATCCAAAGTTCAAACAAAGAATATCACATTTAATATTCAGTGCATCTGGAGAAGGATTTAAGCAATATGTAGCACACATACTGTAGATCCAACCCATTAACCAGCAGCTACAGAGTCATTATTATCCTTTTTACTGTGGAACTTTACATCAAAGTTTTGGTTTTAGTGTTTAAACCAAAACATTAAGCCTGGATCCTCTCACTGTTGTAATGAAAAGGGTTGTGATCCATGGCTGTTTGCCTTGCATGGGTGTACTTTATCACAGATGATGAGTGCATCCCTCACTGGCTTTATACCATTGCTGGGATGTTCCATTAGACTTCCATTCTACATAAGGGTTGCACCCCTGCTGACCTCAAATCGGCTGCTTAGTGAAAGACACTCAAACTCATATTAGGAAGACATATCCCACAATAGTGTTTGTGGATCATTAAGAGGCTACAGCTGTTATAAAAACCTTAGCGTTTGTGATATACACTGCAGACAAAACGTGATGGTTTTTTATATTCTCCTTGTTCCATAAAAGTGGGCACACTCGGTGAAAATTGCAAATAAATGTACTGTTTCCTGTCAGGCTCAGGTGGCTTCTAAACGCAAGCTGGAATTTTCACCACTGATGAGTAGTGTTAACACTACCTGTGATATGAAACAAGTTTAATTTTGTGTCCTGAAATGAGATGCATGTGTTATGCCAAAATAAGCATGCTTGGATATTTTCAACATAAAGTGCAAATCTGCTGCAGTACCACACACCATTTTTGCAGGCTAAAATTTGTCATAGATGGTGCGACATTTAGGAGACATTTAAGTCCATTACCAGTCAGTACAGTTGTGTCCTTGAGTATACCTACTCAGCTCCAAAATTCCTTTTTTCCCAATGAGGTAAAAAGGGCAAGTTTTCGCTCTTTCAGATGGCGGTACATAACCCATGCATGGAACATAAATGTGTCCTCCAGATGGGGGAAGATGGATGGAGGTCCACATGCTTACCTTAATAAAAAAGGTCCTTAAATGCTCGTCCGGATCTTCTTCCCAAGGCAGCGTAATATTAAAGACAGGCAGGAAACTGGGCTTGGTAAACGTAATGGATCGGCAGGAAAGTTTAAAAGCACCAAGGGGGTAGGCCATTATGCAAAACAGGGTTCACACAAGTAATCTGCACACTGTCTCTCGGCTGCCAAAGACAAAGAACACATGCAGAGGACCTGATTGCTTCTAAAAAGGCTGCCCTCGCCGCCATGATAGATTCTGGTATTTTGACTGTTAATATGTTTGAATGAAAATTATTTATTCATTTCTGTGAGCTTCAGCGGTTCTCCCCGTGATTACTGCCTCTGAAAATGAGAGCAGAGGAGCAGGAAATTTCCACGTCACGGAAGCCTGATATATACTCAGATTATGGGCTGATTGTGGTGCAGATGAGCACCGAGTAGAATCGTTTGCTGGCGCCTGTGACAACTCCTCGTTGCTGACAAGGCCTCTTAGTTTTTGTGGTTATTGATGCATCCGGCATAACGCCATCCACCAACGGCGTCTACTTAGAATATGGGTACCGAAGGGAGTCGTGTGTGTGTGTGTGTGTGTGTGTGTGTGTGAGGTATTTAATACAATCGGAGGCAGGCAGGCTATGAGAACGTCCTGAATGCTTTTCATCCAGAACTGATCAAAAGTGAATCATCATGTTCAAGCAGCATCTCCATGCATGATGGTTAGACCTGCGTCAAAAGGGAGTGTTGAAGAGTTGACATGAAGCGGACCATTAAAGGTGGAAGCAGATTCATAGAATGTCATTTTATGTAAATATACCAGAACACTCTCTTGAATTGTGAAACCTAACTTGGATGTGAATTCACCTTGAGCCTTTCAAAAACATTAAGCCTTAAAAATGGGTTGCTAGGTTTTTTTTTTAAAAGTTGGTAATCATTTATAAATGTGTGATAATACAGGTAAAATGTACAGCATACACGTACCACTGTTAGACCCCACAATTTTACATGTTTATGTGTTTATGCCACACTGATCATGTTTTCTCATCAAGCGTTGTGCAAGATTTTGCACAAAAAAAAAAAATAGTAAGAAATGTGCGTCAAACAAAATAAGAAATGGCCGTAAAACACACACATTTACATGACATTAAATTAGTTTTGGTGTCTTCAGCTATGTTCACACTGGGTATGATGCCCAACATCCATCCATCCATCTATCATCCGTCTTCTTACGCTTATCCAAGGTCAGGTCGCGGGGGCAGCAGCCTAAGCAGAGAAGCCCAGACTTCCCTCTCCCAGCTACTTCGTCCAGCTCCTCCCAGCGGATCCCGACGCATTCCCAGGCTCAGTTGAGAGACACGGTCTCTCCAATGTGTCCTGGGTCTCCTACCGATTGGACGTGCCCTGAACACTTCCTGACCAGATGCCCACGCCACCTCATCTTTTCATGTAGTACTTCACATTTCTAGAACAATGCGACTTGTATTTGTGTGGAATGTGACCACAATGCGTCCGGGAAGCGCAAAAACATGAGGTTCAGTGTGTTTACAGAAGTAAACATAAAGAGGTCCTGGTGCATTTGTGGCAATTTCAAGGATTTTGTGCAACTCGAGTCAATATTTCCTTAACCAAATTATTTTGCGTAGGAAACTTTTGGTTTTGGCTAGTGACGTGCGATACCACTGATTTTGTTTCAGATCCGATACGGAGTAAAATTTCGGCTGGTACAGTTACTTTGTGCAAATTACATTTAACGTGTCTGATTAAATTTAAAAAATCATAGCATAAAGAATTCAAAACATCAGAGTCATTTATTGATTGATTTTAAACCCTGAAGTATATTGAGGCAACGGGGTGTTTTAAAATATAGCCAAGCTAATATACAACAACAAAAAATTCATATGTTAAAATTTTACAATAAAAAAATGTAACAATAAAAAACGTATGATAATAAAATCAATGAAATAAATGATTGATAATTAAGAACTACTACAAGAATGAAAACTTTATACACAGTTTACAAATGGCTCCGTCAACTATCACTGACTGACTGACTGCACTATGCGTTACACACTTTACTCAGGTGGAAGGAAAAGTAGTTCCCACCAACATTCTATCATTTAGACAAAATCTCAGTAACTTTGTCTGTTTCCACTGTATTGCTGTTAATGATATACATTACCTCGAATGAATGAAGTATCAAAATTATCGGTATTGTGCTTTGAGAATACATTTTAAAGCAGCGGTCCCCAACCCCCAAGGCCGTGGGTCATTTGGTACCGGGCCGCACAGAAAGAAAAAATAATTTACATTAGTTCATTTTTTTATGTTTTATTTTGAAAAGTGGCCGGATTCTCTCTGTTACATCCGTCTCACTTGACGCATGTCCATTGTGCGTGTGCTAACTTTATCTCATGCCGCACAGATAGACTACTACCGTATTTTTACCATTTTTCTTTCACCTTATGTTTGGTCTCAAATGCTGACACTATGTGGGAATGCATAAAGGTAAGTTTTGAGGAATTATTGAGTGCTAATGTGCACATTTGTCTCAAGTTAATTCATGCTAGCGCACTGCCTTTACCACACACGTCAAACAGTGATGTAATAATCTCTCTGGAAAAACTTGGCTGGAACTTGAACTGGTGGATGGTGGGTCAGCATTCATTTTGTGCTTTTAATTTGATGTTATTCATGTCTTAGTTTTACACAATACATAATAAATAAGATAAATTAGATCGCTATAATGCACTAATTTTGTCAGTTTGTGGGGAACTTGCTGAGACGTCTGTTCCAAGGAGCGTGTGATGCTCAGGAGTCAGAGCCAGGAGTGGTTGGACGTTGACGTGAGTCACTTCACAGAAGCAGATTTCTGTGAGTACCTTTCCCCAACTCTCCCACGGCAAAACACACCTTTCGATGATGTATATAGGTTGGATATCTGCGGCCCGAACGTTCAGACTGCGGTAGCATCGGATACATATCACATTTATATCCACATGCAAAAGCGGCTTGTGTCGCATTTGAACAAATCTGAATTGTACCGTTCACACTGACATGAAAAATCAGATACAGGTCACATAAGAATCAAGGCCTGTACTTGTTAAACTTAGAAACTTTAATTTAAAACAAATTAAAAATGACTTTTTAAAAAAGCTCAGTTTTCTTTACATGTGTGAGGCAGACTTTTAAAAGATGAAATATAACAAGCCAGCATGAACAAGGCAGGGGGCCTCTATGATCTGCCTCTTAGCTCCAATACATAAAAGTGATTGATACATCCACTTGCAACACACCAATCCCCTGAGAACAATTAGTGACACTTTGGTAATTCTATAATCTTGCAACCATGCCGCCTGATGGTGTGATAACTTAATCTTTCATTTTTCAAACTTAACTTTTCTTTCTGTGGAAAGTGCTATCTTGCACACATACACACACATGCACACAGCCCTCAGGCGCTTTGTTCAGTCGTCCCGGTCGCTGTCCCCCCTTTGGGGCCTGATTTGAATACGAGCCTTGTTTTATGGAGGAAGGTAATTGGAAGTTGGTGATTTACTGCAGTGTATACAGGGACAGCATCCAAGAAAATAACTGGAAGCAGGGCATAATCGCTTTGTAGCTTGCTGCTGGATTTATCCGGACAGGCGTATATTTTAACCTCTAGGTGTTGACAGTGTTGACTATTAGCCAGCAAATGAATTATTCAGTTCTTACAAGAGAGGACAAAATGGGAGAAAAAAAAGGTCTCCTACCCAACATGAGGACAAAGTGGCATGCAGCAGCGGGAAAAGAAGGCTGTCCTTTTTTTTTCTTCAATTACAAAAGGCAAATATTTATTATTTATAAGTACTTGCCTTGTATGGCTTTAAATGTTATTTATGAACCTGTTGCATAGTGATTTCCAATGTAACTCATTATTTTTAGCTGGAGGGTGTTGTAAAGGAGCAAGGATATATTTAATGACACTCTGCTAGTCGGTGCAATTACACTGTAATCATTATGTAAAATGTCCTATTAATTAAACCAATTTCTGCCAGGGGAACATTCTTATCTGCAGGCCTTGTGCCTCATCCTTCAGCTGCTTCTTGTTTTTCAGCAAGCGCCTATTACTTTGTGACTTTCCGCATAAATATTTATAAAAATGATTTTCATTATCCTGGAAAAAAAATAGCAGCAGCAATAAGGTTTGTTGCTCAACGAACTTAGATTTTTGCTGACGTGTTTCTTCTAACTGAGGTAATATAAGCGAAATTTTAATTTGAAATCCTATTTTACTCATATGGGAGTGAAGAAGAACATGACATGGCACAGTGATACCGCAGTGAATTAAAATCCAACAAAGGTTTCTGCTCTTTTAAATGCAAAACTGTCTCAGCAGAATTCTAAACTTGCCTGCATATAAGAAAATGTTGGTGCTTGCAATCATGGCAAGACAGAGTGTTTGACCCTCCTGGCTCTTTATCTGCTGTTCTGGCAGTCCTAATGTTGGTGTCGCGACCAGAGGTCACTGGCACTTTCGATGCTCTTCAGACACAATCTGTTTTCTTTACGTCTTGGCACAAAGGAAGCGATTAAGAAAACAATTCAATAGGGAGAGGGAGAGCACACATGCACATCTACATTGCAAATGTCAATGCAGGGATGTTTGCTATTCAGGCAGCATAAGTTGGGGTTGGTCTACTTTGTGAGAGCGCTTATGTAAGAGGTCCTCCTCTGAATAAAATAGGATACCTCTTAGGACTGTGTAAGTAGCGGGAGTCCTTATGATAAAAAGATATGTTTTCAATCCAACAGATTAAAAAACAAATAGACAGAAACATTATCTGTCTAAATCACAAGGGGTCGTCACGTAGACTTTAAATTGGAGGATGTAATCTTCTTGGATGCTGCACCTGCAACATTACCGCCTCGCTGATCTTCTTTCCCATGCACCTCACTACATGTCACATGTCCATTTCAAAAAGATGCTCCTGATGATTATCAGCCTCATCAGGGATCTTGGGCAACAAGCAAAACTGTGGCGATGTTATCAAGGAGGGATAACGAAAGCTCCTTGCGTGAGCGTGACTAAAGCGCTGACGGCCTGAGCGGCTTACAAAGACAAGTTGTTAAAGTCAAAACACCTGCAGCTCAAATGCAACATGTTGATGTTGATTATAAAACAGTGTGACTGAAGTGGTTATTGTGCTGAAGGAAGCAGTGCACCAATAGAGAAATCATTACATATTGTATGTGTGGGTAATTACAAATATGGGTCCAACAGAACCTTGTTTTCAGTTGGAGTTCCAGCAAAATTCATTGGTAAAATATGCCTCAAATGGTTCACTAAAACACAGATCATGAAAAGTCGTCAAATGCAAAGTCGGCAGATCTTGTAAGGCTTCAACTCTGCGCATCCGAAGCAGGGCTCTCAAACTGTAAAATTAACAGGGGGGGGACACTAGACAGAACACTAATAACGAACGGTGCAAGCACAAAAATGACAGCACAACATGAAGCAGGTAAGTACACACACAGAGGACAACTACTTCTACTATGGGGCAGCATAAACAACTATGTTAACACGTAACTTCAGCAACTCTTTACAAAACAAGTGCCGCAAGGCATGCTGGGAAGCCTGAAGCATTCACAGCGCTGCTGTGTAAGAGGAAGCGCTGACTGGTCTCCGACAGCAACGGTTAGACAAGAGAAGCATATGTTCTGAAGAACCCGGTCATGTTCTGAACTGTTATTAATAAAGATTGAGAAGACTGCATCTGTTGTTTTTGTTTTTTTTAATACTTGGAATGCTTTTTTTTGTAGAATACTTGATGTGACCAAGAGTCTACCTTCAGCGGCCCTCAGGTTAGTTAAATTTGAGACCTCTGATCTAAAGTATTAACTGGATAACAAAGAGAAGCTTGTATAGCAGACTATGTTTACTATCCACTTAAAATTACTCAACACAAAGCCATTATCGTCTAAAAAGCTGGAAACACAAGCAAGTGAGTGCCAAGATGATCGTATCCTCTCTCCAGTCAAGTATGGTAGTGGTAGTGTCATGATCTGAGGTTGCATGAGTGCTGCCACCACTCTGGAGCTGCGGTTCATTGAGGGAAACATGAATGTGAGATTCTGAAGCAGAGTCTTCCAGCGTGATAATGACCCCAAACGACTTTGAGTGTGAACCCAATTGGAGCCCCTGTGGGCCAAGGTGTCCATCAGCTCTGCGATGTCATCATGGAGAGCTAGAAGAGGATTCCAGTAAAAACCTGTGCTGCTCTGGTGTTCCATGCGCAAAAAGGTCAAGTTACAGCTAGATAACAATGGTACAAATGCATAAAATTGAGCTAATTTCTGAGGGAGGGGGGTCCATTGCTTTCAACTCTCAATAAATGAACTAGTGATAAATGCACACTGCAGGACAAATAATAGACTTTCTTTGCAGGTACTGGGGTTCATCAAATGTCATATAACAACATTATATACCGAATATCAAAACAAAATCATTTTAATCTAGTATACATTTGTACATTCAATACATAATAATAATGCACTGGTGTTCCTAATGTAAATATTAGTAGGTTAAAGATAATTATCACACTTGTAAGACAAGGCACTATGATTCATATCGCAGATATGAATGACTGTATGTGCACCGTAAGCCTTATTTGTGGCAGGCAGACGGATGGCCGTGTTGCATTTTAATCCACGGTTGTCAAATTAGGCCGCTTCATCATTACAGCATCCACATGCAAGAACTGAATGAAAGTTAAAAAAAAAAAATGAGCAGGAGGAGGCAAGGTGGGGTGTAGAAATTATTATTATTATTCAGTCTCCCTGAAATGAGAGCAAATTATAAGAACATACACCTTCTTCATCTGTTTGGATAAGTAGGGGGCTGGCGCCTGATGGATGACTGTGTTTACAAATGAGGGTGATAATGGTAAACAGAAGAGCTCGACATGCATTTGCCGCTAGTGATGCTACGGCTGGTCTCACACACACGCACGCGTGCACACACACACACACACACACACACACATGCTCAATGAGGGGCCAGACTGATGATAAGAGTCCCTTGGCTACCGGATTAGGCAATCTTCTCGAGCGCCATCTGATTGATAGAGTCACAGCTCACAGACCCAATTGCAGCGGGGAGGAATAAAGTTTGCCCTGGTGGTATCATCTGTGCTTACAGTCATCTTGGTATGAATCTCTGAAGAAGGATGACCTCAGAAAAAGAGAAATGAACTATTGTTTACAAAAAGAAGTATTGTTTATTTTGGCAATTGTTTCTTATCAAAGATAATTATGCAATAATTGTACACAAATAATTTACTCACAAAGGGTTCAGAGTGTTTTTATGAGGGATGTCCGATAATATCGGGCTACCGACAATATCGGCCCAATATTAGCATAAAAATGAAATCGGTATCGGGATTTTTCCCTATAATGAAAGCCGATAATTAACAGAATGCTTCTTTATAGGCCTATGGGCTCCCGTATTTTCCGGCGCGTATATGATGGCCTCATCAAACCACCTCTCAAGCGTGTAAACAACTGTGGTTGGCTAGTAGCAAGCTAGCTTGCTCTTTCCATTCCATCCATCCATTTTTTTATGACACTTACCCTCACTAGTAGGAATGTTGCAATTCCCGGAAGTAAGCAACGGTAAAATCTGACACTGTGTGCGCACGCTCCATTAGGAGAGCTCGTGGGGACGTCCGTGGAAATGCTGCTTTGTCATGGGATATCAGTTGTATTTTCATTCTTTCACATGTTTATTAGGTAGATTACTTCAACTTCTTATCGGAGTGTTGGACGGCCTTGACTCATACGACGGCTTTGAATGTTAAGTCCAACTTTAAGCCTTTCAAACTCGGAGCTTCAGGACAAAATAAAAGGTATGTAGGATATAAATTTACTTTAATATCTATCTGCAGATGAAATGTCATTAAATCTGATGGTGCCAAATATGGACATTTCTGAATTACTGACTACATGCAATTTGGAGTGTGGCGTGGAAACGAATACAGCGTGCTGCTGCACTAAGAGTGCTAAGCCTACATGAAAATCATGACACTTGATTTTCTTCCCTGGACTTTTTGATGATCAAACATATGAAAATGGCTACTCTGTTGACTTTTAAAACAAATGTGACAGCCTAAGCCTAATTGCAAGTATGTTTCACAGTGTTGTACGATGTTGTTTACAGCCACTTTGAGAAGCTTATTGCTGATGCAGTATCCGTTAGCCTCACAAGGAGACATGTGATGTTAGACATATCGGTATCTGTATCGGAAATTGAGAGTTGGACAATATCGGCGTATCGGATATCGTCAAAAAAGCCAATATCAGACATCCCTAGTTTTTATTATTGAAAAATAATGGATGCACTTCTAATTCAGATATTGTTACAACAATAAGCCTGTGAATATTCTCATTCATTCCCTGCATTCTCAGGGAATTGAATCGATTGCAACTGGTCAGGTTGTCTTAGAAGATGCTTTGTCTCTCAGCCGAACAGGCAGTTCATGCTCACAGACTAGGTAGGACGGCTGTAGTCTGGCTATATAGGACACCTCTAGTCTAGACTAAATCACAAGGGGTCATCAAATAGACTTTAAATATTAGGACAGATCAGAAAGCGACTAGAGTTGTCTTATCTAGTCAAACTCAAGCTGTCCTATCTAGTATTTGAGCATGAACTGATGGAGCTTGCTCGGATGAAGCAAAACAATTATTTTTGGTAGGTTTAGATAGTATACTTGTGTGTCATACAGACATAAAAGTATATTAATAATAAAAATGCTTATTGCATGCTGTTGCTGCACGTTGTGAAAATAATGATGAAATAAAAATAATTAATAGCATTTCATTGATCGTAACGAAGGCCAGCTTGCATGTTGTCAGCACACACCACACGTGCTCTAAAACATACTGTATGTTTTTCACTGCAAAAGTAAATTTCTTGTTTTCCAATACCATAGATGTACGGCATTTTCGTAGCCCAGGTAGTTTCATCAACAGTCAAGACTCTGGCTGAAGGGAATGAACAAAGTGACTCAGTCAGAGCAATTGCTGGTGGAGGGAGGTTAAACGTCTGCATTAGAATTTTCTTGGCCTCCGAGCATGTTAAGGAGTCCTTCCTAGTGTATCTCCCACAAATCCGCAGGCCCTTCCACCGTGTCATCTTTCTCCGAGTGTCTCTGGAAATTCACTGATGAATCACGTCCTCATGTCACTGCGGTGGACTGGTGACAATCAGTGAAATGATAGTGTCTGTCTGCCTACACATATCTGTAATTGATAGCTCAAAGCCCAAACACTCGCCTCTCCCCACTATCTATGATGGAACATTGGATTGAAATCACTCCCGATGAGGTGGGGTTAGGGCCATTTGTTATTTACTTCCCGCTCGCTTCACAAGCAGCCCCCCCCCACACCACCCCACCACACCCCCAAATCCCTTAACAACAAGACCACCACCCCTTCAACCCCCACCCTGCTGCAAGGATTTTTGCCACAAGAACACATTATGGTAATCAGACAGTATGTGTGTATAGGAATCAATCAAAGGAAAAGCCTCCTGCAAGACTTATGACATAGCAAAGTGTGTTTGTAACTTTTGATTAATGAGGATCACGGTCCTCTTTATATGGATGGATAGAGGGTCGCAAGAAAATCCTGTGGCTTGGTAGGTTCTTGGTGGATTTGGATTTTACCATGTCATTATAACACATATTCTGGCATGAATGCCATCACATCAGTGCCACCCTGTGCCTGTCATCTCTGTGCCTGCCTTGTTTATACATCGTATTACGGCAACTCACTTAAAAGTTGTACAAGCTGCACACTTACTGTGCTGAACAGACACACAATTGCACGCATTTGTGTCATGGATCAGCTATGCTAGAGTACGTTGGTAAAACTCACTCCCAGACATCTTAAGACACCTTAAATTGGCAGTCTGTTAGCTTGATGGCTACTCACATTCTGCGAACTCTGGTTCGAGCCCAGGTGGGCTCTGGGCTGGCTGGACCAGGTGGTATTGGTGCTGTGACTTGGATGTGAGTGAGGTTTAGTGATACCTGCTTGTGCAGCTAGGCTAGAGTACGTTGGTAAACCTCACTCGTTGACACCTTAAGAATTGCATTGGGCATCGAGTTGACAGGCCTGGATTTTAGCTCGATGGCTAGTGCTCTCAACTCTCATTCTACGAAACCTGGTTTGAGCCCAGGCGGAGCGCAGGGCTGGCTGAACCAGGCGGGTTACACTTGCACAATTTCATGTCATCCAATATGCTGTATTACACGTTGTGGCAAAGTTAATTTCATTTTGCAAAACACATTTCAGTGAGTCCTCTTCTTCCAAAAGTTCTAAAGATATTTGTGTTCACAAATCCAATAGGCCAAATTGTTTGTGGAATGTTCATTATGCCCCCTTTCTAATGTTGTCATTTGCAATCAGCTCACTGGAAAAACAGGATGGCAGGAGGAGCAAGAAAATCATTTGATCCTTCGGCCCTGCCATGGATCCCATGCCGCACAGGGGGGTCAGGGGTGCCGGTCAGGGTGACAGCTTGGGTCAATATCCGGGAGGTGGTTGAGGGTGGCGCAGCCAGGAGGGAGGTGGGATGGAGTTGGGAGAGTCTCAGTGGGGAGTTAGAGCAGGTCGCCCTTAGAGATCAGTCAGCTTTAAAGGTGAAGTGTGCAGAAGAATGAAGGGCAGGACAGATGTGATGTAAATGTGTGTAAATGTGTGTGCGTGGGTGTCTGACTTGCTGACAGTGCCAACTCCATCCACAAGCTCACACACCCACATGACACACAGAGTGAAGGTATTGAAAGGTGTTACGGTTTGTCACCGAGTGTCCCTTCCTGTCCTCTCCTGCCAGCCTACACCCTCCCTCCACTCTGAGGGCACGGCACGCCGCACAAGACGGACGTTTGAAATATTGAGTTATTGATACAGCGTCTGCATGTGACAGCATCTGTGTGTCATCGCACAATAGTGAGCGTTATTGATAATATAATGCTTTTGCGGCGAGAGAACAGTGTGTATATGTCTCACCACTTTTTTGTGTGAAGTGTCACCATAAATGTGCAACGACGTTATTGATAGCGCGCTCAAAGTGGACTCAGAGCGCCCATCGATTCCTAGAAACACGACGCCTGCATGCAAGTCAGGTTAAAGCGGCCTGCTTCACAAACTTGACAGATAGGTTTGCTGGCGGAATATAAAGTTTTTAGCAAAGACATCCAAGGACTTTGAAGATATGTGTTGCAGAAAATACTAAATCAGCTGATATTATATGTATACCATTGATGACATCTCGGTGATAACATTTGCGTGTGGGCAAAGAAAAATGAGGCAAAAAAGGCGCCAGTGGGTAATAAAAAAATTCAGTAGCAGGTGTCAGGTATGGATGTGAGCTATAAAGACATTTTTTGCCAGGTCCATTTCAGCCAGACAGTCGGGGGTTATTTGGAATGGAGGAAAGTAATAACCTCCATTTGTTCCCCTTGTCCCTCGGCTTATGAAAAACACCTTTACAACTTGCTTTGCTTTAGCTCGGCTTTCTGGGGGATTTTGAAGTTTGGCAACTTGTCACTGGGATTGGAGCCGGTGGATATGATGTTCAGGTCATGGCTTACACTGCTAGTGCAATATGTGGTTGTGTATGATGGAGGCAGGCTTACGGAGGAGATATTGGCTATTTGTAAAACTTAGGTTAATCATGGGGCTGGCTCATATTGCACTACAGCTGACATTGAGGAAACATAAACTCCTTATTTCCTGCAATAAAACACAGTGGTACCTTGGTTATCATTATTAATTTGTTCCAAAAGGTCAGATGAAAACCGAAACGTATAAACACTGAGGCAATTTTTCCCATTGGAATTCATGTAAATCCAATGAATCCATTCCAGAAACCCCAAAACTTTATAAAGAACAATTACATGCAAAAAACTCACATTTCTTGAAACTTTCTTTGCCCCCATGGCAGGTTATTGAGCAGTCACGCTCAATAAAAAATGCACAGATAGTGAAAACAGGCTACAACAATCCCTTGTTTATCACGGCCAACATAGGATTCCTTCTTTATAGATACAATATTTTCATAGTTATGGCATAGAAAACCTGTTTGCAATCTTCTAACATTATTAAAGCCATCTAAACATGAAATATAGTCACCTTTACATGCGTATTACCCAATATAGTAGATTTAATCAGAGAAAATAAGCGTTTAAGACAGTTAACCTTGTAGGGCAGCAGAATTGCTGGTGGACAGGAAGCGGCGTCCGGAGTTTAGAGTTGCTTGTTGTTGTGTTCTATGGTCACAACAGTAACCTGTGTTATTATTATGGTTATTATTATTGTGCCTGTTGTGAGATAATTTAAACCTCCAGTAAAAGCCTGTCGTTCAAGTCAGGTGCTCCGGTGGTGGTCTCACCAAACTATTACTGACACCTAGTGACCAATGTAGAATACTACATTCACAAGTTGGTGGTCTCAATGGTTTATACTGTATTTGTATTTTAGTTCATGTAGACATTCTTGTTTTTGAACATGCTTAATTTGGGCACAAAATACATACAGTTTGCTTAAATATGCATATTTTCGGACTTATATTGGGCCGTAGTCAACCACGAAACCGTGATAATTTAGCATTTTGGTCATTGCTCAAGCATATTGGTCATTCATTAAAAAAAATAAAAACAAAACTACAAATTCAAATGCAAATCTTTTGCTTTGGGTTATTTCTAGCTCTGGTCCAAGCCCACGGTGAGTTGGCTAGACTTCCTCCTCCCCTTGTCTCCATCTATCAATTGCATCAATTGTCTTTAAACAGCTCCAATCATCACCTCAATTATCTGTTGTCCTGTGCACATGATGGGTTTTTTTGCTCACTTCAACTTCTCCACGGATGGACAGGGAATATTGACGCCTGAAGCCTGCACATTGTTGAATATAAAGCGGGCAAATAGAGGTAGACCTAACTCAAAAACTCCACCAATCCTCAGCACAGACGCTGTTGCAAACACACACACACACACAAACATAGGAAACACACAAATAGTGTTGCCGCCGCATACACACACACACCCACACAGATATCCACTGATGTTGATGCTAGCACACACACAAACCTATCACACCTCCTCCTGAAAAAAGCCATTTACTGACCGGGCTCGGAGGTGTCAAGCTCTAAAGTGAATCTAAGTACGTGCTTGATGTCCCCCCCCCCACCTCCCTGCTCTCCCCTTCTCTCTTCGTCTTTCTCGCTCTATGGGAAGCTGAGAGAAACTCATTTACCCTGCAAATCCAAATACATGAACAGAGTGAGAAAATGTATTCATACCACAGGTGATCTTATTATAGGTGCAGTAAACTGAGCAATGAGAACATCATCCACAGCAAATGACACCAAAACACATACCGACCCAAAATATGTATGTAATAGTATCTGTATAATTGGAGAGCAGAATGAGTCATTATAATTTGGGAAGTATAACAAACAAGAACAAAAATTCCAGTGCCGGCACAACCTGGTCTTTATATACGCAGAATAGCAAATAAACATGCACATGCACTGGGAGTTTTACCTTTTTACCTTACCTCTTCGTTTGCAGTCTATTGGGTGTGGGCGGAGTCAACCCTCGACACCTGACCAATTGCAAAAGAGTAGACATGGCTGCAGAATTTGAGCGTGTCGGCCATGAGGAGAATGTCGATTTATGGATTATTTTCCTAAAAGCAGCTTAACAAGGCCGGAAGCTAAAGTTAAAACTTAGTGATAGTATTAGTTGATACATTTTGCAGAATATTGATGAGATAATACAGTATATGTTTAATCTGATTTCCTATTTCCACCACAATTCATTATCAACTGCACTTGTGATACAAAATAACAATTAGTATGGAAATTCTTGGGAGTTGGCTCATGATGGGAAGTTATTATCCTACAATGTCTCAGGCTCATTCAGCCAGATAGAAGAAGCATTAGCATTTCCCCTTAGTTTTCGTCTATAAATATTTTTGTTGTCCTGAAGGGTCATCTCTGTATGCTTCTGTCTCTCTGTAATGAATGAGTGTAATTACCAGGCCTGATTGGTTGGAAGGTCATTGGGATTCCTGTAATTTTTCACTTATGTTAAGCTAGTGTTTGTGATAAATGTACCCAACCTTTCTGCATCCCTCCTCAGATTACTCTCGGCACACAAATGCATCCACAAATTAAGTTGTTCATTGAACACTGGCTCCCGACTGGATGAGTGTGTTTATGCAGACGAAGATGGGCGATCGACTCATGTGCGTTGCTTTTTGCGGGAGAAAAGCGCAACGTAACACAAATCAGCCAAATTGATTAATAAAACATGGTTTGTCCACTCTTTATGTGCTTTTTTTTTTGTTTTTTTTAGTTCTCTTAGTTCTCCTTCGATTTTGGATTAACATGTGCAATAAAAGTGACTGTTGTATTTATTAATGAGATTTAGCTCATTAAATATGCCTCACATACGTGTTTAAAACATATACTGTATGTAGTCACCACTAATGAATGGTATTGATGATCGATTGGAGAACGGATCATAGTCTAGCCTTCAGCCAGGTCGACAGGCTAGTGCTGTAACAGTGCTTCCATTTCCTGGGGGGCTCCCTCTGAAGCAGTTAGTAGAGGTATGCTGCTTTGCTGCTTCGCAGGCCACGGGGTCGTACCGGCTAACTGTCGGCGAATACGTTTCTCCAAGTCGCGTCTACATAATCTACACTGTTGTAATTCCAGTAGGGGCAGGTCCACTGTATATCCCAGAGGTCCCCACCCACCGGGCCATGGCCCGGTACTGGTCCGTGGATGGAGCCAAACCGGGCCGTGAAACTTTCAGAAGCAATGAAAAAAAAGACATGTTTTTAAAAATGGTTTTGTCAGAAACTACATCAAATTTTACGCAAATGTATATCAATTTTAGAAACCATGACTATTATTTTATTGGAAAGTTGGAGTTGGAGTTTTTCTCAGAGTGTTTATTTCCACTTTGTTCGGCGTCCTTGAGCACACCATAGTTGTGTGCTCCGAGTGAAAGTTCCGTATATCTTTCTGATGCTGCCACAAATAGGCTCCATATTTTTCCCGTTCTTCTTTCGTCTCATTGTTTTTCCAAATGCTGATTCTGTGTGTGAATGCATAAAGGTGATGTTTGATGACGTAAAGTCTGTGTTGAGTTTAAGTGGTGCATAACATCAAGTTAATTCATACACACCTACGCATCAAACAAGGATGTAATAATCTTCTCTCTGGAAAACCAACTCCAGGCTTGTGCCAGTAGTGAATCTGTATTCATTTCACAGCGCTTTTATTGTGACAGCCGCGAGTGTGTTGCTGCAAAATTGCAAAACTATTCATACCCTAGAAAAATGTTGATTTTAAGTTCATTTCTTATGAATGAGTATCTTTTAGATGTAAACGATACAAATGATATAAAAGACTCTAAGACGAGAGATTTGCACCTCCCCATCCTTTCTGCCTCTCATATGCAAACGATTTCATCATACTTTTGGTCATCCCTTCAAGTCCTTTTGACCTTGCCCATCCCGGTTCACCATCTTTTGGCTTTTTCTTCCCTTTTTTCCTGTTGTTTTGGGTGTTGATTAATTCACCTGACATTGACCGGAGTGTCAGGTGAATTAGTCACCTGTCAGAGGTGGTTCTGTTGCACAGTTTTGGCAACTGCCCCACTAATTCCTATCAGCCTCACGTTCAGCTGCCCATGAAGGAGGGATGGAAGGATAATTGAATGAAGTGAGCAGAGAGAGAGAGCTCAGGGATAGAGTGAGGAAGGAGGGATTTCTTGATACAATTGGAGGAGTGGGTGGGAATTGGGGAATGGACTAAATGAGTGCATCCCTTCGGCTCCCATGGCCAAAGAAAGTCAATGAGTCAGTGGAGTGCACAAGCCTTTGACTCTTTCTCTTTTCATGGTTCTCGCTCTACACCTGTTTCTCTCACCACTGTCTTCCCAGTTGGAATCCCATGTGGGCTTCTGTTTCTCACTCTCTTCAATCTCTCTCACTCGCTATTTTCACCTGCAATCAGTCAGTTGCCAGGCGGCGTGGGGGCCATGATGGACGATGCCCTCTCGAAGTCCGACAACATTTTCTCTCAGTCCCCGAAGCAAGATTGGGCGGCATCAGAGGCCGGCCACCGCTGGCCTCTTTCAGGGTTTGTGAGGCCCAATTGCTGTGTTCAGTCACCCCTCTCATGACCCCCATAGCAGCCGCGCTGAGCTTGTACAAACCGAAGACGACCACGCAGCCTCAAAATCTGCACACTGGCCACGGCGAGCAGATAACATTTAAACATACTTCAACTCTGTGACTCTTTTTCTCTGTCTTTGTGTCACACAGTGGAATAAAGATATTAGAGCACAGATAACGCTTGCATGCAACAGGAATAGAATACTTTCTTCTTATGAGCACCTATTGTCAGAATACTGTTCTCGACCAACTTAAATATCATCAATAAAATCCTAATTTACCAGCATCTTATCAAGTACTAACCCATTCCTTTAATCCTTTCTGCATAATTGCCCTCCTAAATGTTAGGTTAAAAAATAGCCACAACTTGATTCGGTCTCATTAATTTGATAATGCTTAATCAATGAGCACGGCTGCGGTAAAAGGTCCAGTTCAAACGTTGATTAGTGTCTTTCAATTCTACCTCAAACAAGAAGGCAATTTATCATTATTGGACGTTCAACGCTTTAATCTGCACTTCCTGCGGTGTTGTTATGCTGTTTGAACTGCAAAATGCAAGCGGTTTTCTGTGATCAGAGAAAAATCAGGATTGAGTTTCCCCACTGTAGATACACAGTGCAAGCATTCAGACTCCATTCACTCAGCTTCAGCTTTAATCCAATTTGTTCAGTCCCTCTGCGTGCAAAATTAAAGGCCGGCTCCCATAAAAACTCCTCGCCTTTCCAAGGTATTGGCTCCCCTGCAGGACTAGAAACTTCATTTATTCTGGCTAACTTCTCAATTATCTTCCCAGTAGTGGAGATGTGTAAAAAGTACAAAAATCAATAGGATTCCATTCCCCTCGTATTGGAAAGGGGAAAATTAATGAGATGGGACATTCTCTTAATCAGAAATAAATGTTTTAATTCAGATAATGACATAGTTTTCCCTAGAAGAAGGATGACAAATGCAGAGGTGCTGCAAGCCCCTCCAAGAAGCCATTTCAATTTTATTGTAAATATAAAAGGTATTGATCTGTGAGATGTACAAACCCTATTGCTTACAAAAGCCATTCAAGGGGACTGGGAAAACTATTAAGCGGTGGGTCAGAAATCAATAAACAACACTAAGAGGTGGCTGTGCCTGCCCTCTCTGGCAGGTGTGGGGAAAGCCAAATGGCCAAGTTAGTGACAGGCGGGCCGCCAGCCGAGCGATGTTGAGGATGATAGGGTCAGCTGGTTAATGCGACGAGCCTCCTGACAGGTCGGCAGCCCACCTCGGAGCTGCAGGCCTGACAAGCTGCCATTTAAACAGACACTGACTCATCAGCCTGTCGCTACAGTTAGTGTTCCAGCATGGTGGGCCTCGGCTGACAGCAGCCATTCTGCTCTTTCTGTTTTTTTCCCTTGCTGGTCTCTCGCTCCCCCTTTCTTCCTTTCTTTTTAATTCAGCTTCACCCTGCTTGCCTCATCTTGCACTCTAATTGTCTCCGGGTCCATTTATTTTCTTCTCTCTCTTATGCCATCGGTCGTCTGTTGTTGCTTCCCTTCTCACATTGTTATGCATCCACTTAGGATTGCTGCAGCGGCCACGGTTCCGTATGCATGTCTGATGTCGGAATAAACCACTGAGAGAGAACAAGCTGTTTGGCTTGGGATTGTGATGGTTTGCATACATAAGTTCAACACACTGACACATGAAAATGTCTTCCTGCTGAAAATATACAGCATAGAAATACATGCAAATAGATAGATTTTTATACTGACTATAGTCAGTGTTGGGAGTAACGCAGCTAAAGTGTTTTCCAGTAATGGGTAAGTTAATTCATTACAATTCTCACCGGCTTGTGCATAGAGATGTGACATTTGCGAATGAGCCAAGTCTTTTGGACGTGTCTTTTAAGCGAATGAAGAGAACCGATTCGCCGATGTAAGAAATAAGAACGAACCGTTCTTATATGCAGCTGGTAACTGCAGATGGTAATCTTTTCCCATCTTTCACTTACTCCGTTTAAAACAGTGGTTCTCAACTGTTGGGTCGGGACCCAAAAGGGGGTCGCGGATACATTCTGGGTGGGTCGCAGATAATATGTAATATAGAATTTATGTTTTTTTGCCTCTGGAGGTTGAATGGAAGGTTTGTGGTTCGATCCTCGCTCCCTCCACTGTCGTTGCGTCCCTGGGCAAGACACTTCACCCACCTTTTCTCCAGTGCTGCCCACACTGGTGTACGAATGTGAATGAATGTTTGGTTGTGGTCGGAGAGGCCGTAGGCGCGAATTGGCAGCCACGTTTCCGTCAGACTACGCCAGGGCAGCTGTGACTACAGATGTAGATTACCACCACCAGTGTGTGACTGAGGAGTGAATGAATCATGGGTTGACTTCATTGCTGTGGGTGCCTTGAATAGGACTATAAAATCTAATCCATTATTGTTATTATTAGTTCAACATCAGTGATGTAAAAAGCAAGAACGTACAAGAACGTGCTCCGGGTCATAATGCCTACAGTACATATGAAATGTAGGCATTATGACCCAGAGCAAAGTCTGTGTCCGTGTCCGTTGTGAGTAACTCTAATCTCGTCAAAACATCTTTCAATGGCGCTACAAGGCCTAATCCGTTATTTTTTTTAAAATAATGCAACAATTACTTTCCAAAGTAACAAATTTGTAATTTAATAAAATTTTGGAGAAAGTACCAAAGAACTAGAACTAATTAATTTTTTTAAGTATTTTGCCCATATAAAAGCAAATAAAAAGTACACGACAAAGCAGACCTCCGCAAAGATTATTTGTCGCCTGCAAAATATTTTTTTAGATTTTGCCCCGTGGATTGGGATGAAAAATGTATTTTAGCTATGAAGATTCCACATACGCACAGAAAAGAAAATTCCATCCAGATTCATCCATCCATCCTTTATCTATACCGCTTCTCCTCTTTAGGGTCACGGGGGCATGCTGGAGCCTATCCCAGCTGACTTCGGGCGACAGGCGGGGTACACCCTGGACTGGTCGCCAGCCAATCGCAGGGCACATATAGACAAACAACCATTCACACTCACATTCATACCTATGGACAATTTAGAGTTGCCAGTTAACCTAACATGCATGTTTTTGGATGTGGGAGTACCCGGAGAAAACGCACGCATGGGGAGAACATGCAAACTCCACACAAAAATGCCCAAGGGAGAATCGAACCCAGGTCTTCCCGATCTCCAGACTGTTACTGTGTTGGGCAACATGCTAACCACTAGACCACCGTGCGGCCCATCCAGATTCAATAAGATGATAATAAACCATAATAAGTACACATCACGTATATAGAGCAGTAACTGAAAACCAGTGGCAGCGCATTTGGTGCCTCGGCCTTCACTGTCACAATCATGTCACAATAATACAAACTATCAATAATATACAAAAATGCAATATAACATGGCGTGGCATGACAGAGAGAGAGGCACTGGGGATGAAGACGCTTACGTTCGCCCGGTTGTTGGAAGGAGGAGGAAGCCAAAAGTGGTTAAAACCTAGCTAATGGGTCCTCAATTCTATTTGTACATTTTTCTCGACAGACGCTGTGAGGGCCAGTATCGTTTAGGCCTTGCTGGCCTGCCTGCACACCACTCCTGAAAACTCACACATACACTGCACGGGCTTGGGCATAGATTGGTGCCTTTTTCAAAGTTTTAATTATGAGAAAAGGCAGGTGACTGTCAAAGGGGAAGGTCAAAAGGCTTAACCCGAGATCTATTTACTCCATTGGATTGTTTGGCGACTCTGACATCTTCGGCCATCATTGATGTCAAAGTCAAGCGGGTGCATTTTGTTATATTAATAATCAATGTCTGACATTTTGCCTGCTTTGGACAAAGCATGAGAGGAAGCACAGGATCAGGCGAGAAAATAAAAGATGTAGAACACATGTTTACTCCATGTGAAGCGCTTTAGGGGGCAATGTTACAAGTCAAGGCCTGTTGGGACACGGCCGCAAAGCCATCTTAGCAAACATTGTAAATTGATAAATCATTGAAAGCCGCACAGGGACTGTATCTGCTGGGAGATGTTAAGCTAGCTTACAGGGATCAGTCTGTGAGTATTGCCATCTTCAGCAGAGGACATCTGTTACATCCTCCAGACAGATAGATAAATAAATCAGTGTATGTGCCTGTATACAAATGAGTTGGCCTGGAAAAGAGACAGTGAGAAGGGCATTGGGGTCCAAATGGGAGAGGGGACACAGGGATAGAGGGGGATGTCTGAGAAAATCCCACGCCATCTTCCCCTACGTTGGGACAGCGATGATGAGATTTAGGAAGGGTCAATGGCACCTATCAGTAGGTGAAGTGTTTAGTGAGAGTGTTTCCGCACCCCCCTCATCCAAGTGTGTCATCCTGTGTCACTCTCATCTCCACAGCCTGATGATGAGGGGGCCGGGGGGCCCAAGGTGCAGGCTTCCTCCTCGGGTGTGGGTCATTTGACCTCGCTGTGTAATTCCCGCCTAATGCCCCTCATACGAACAAAGCCTGCATCTGTGGCACACTCAGACCCCACTTGACCCCCGCAGCCCAACACAATGCAATTGGCCGTGTCATTAAATCGCCTCGCTCTGTCCCATCCTTCCCCACATGCAACATCGGACTGTATAAATTGATTTCCAGCTCCTGGCGAAGCACCTTTTGCATCTCTGCCACCAGTGTGGGGGGGGAAATGAGAGAAAAATGACAAGGCAGGAAAGGTCACCTGATATCTCAGATGATATCCAGGGAAAATGCGTCCAAACAGTCAAGGAAAAAAATATTTATCTACAGCTCTATCCCAATTTCCATTTAACAGGAGTTGCATCTCAGTGGGAAGCAAAGGGTGTTTATCTGCTGCGGCTTCAGCAGACTGGTACATCAAATTCATTTGAAAGATGCAGCATGAAGGTGATCCAGGCAGCCCTAAAAGAAAAATAACACAACAGTGAAAAAAGCCAAAATTATTGAAAAAACTGTACATGTTTTCTTGCCACGCTAGATACTGACACCTGACTGGATCTTGACATACGGCAACCGGTCATCTTCATCTTGAAGGGATACCCAAAAAACACTTTTTCATGCATGCAGACTCTAAATTACACACTAGTTATGGTTCAACATAATTTGTTGCGTGTTTTCCTGTAACGTCAATGTACAAACTTGTAACTTTTCTTTTTGTTTTATAGCAGAACAAACTCCTCATTTTTCATGGCTCTGATGTATATGGTGACCGTGACTCGTCCATAACTCAGGTTACGTTAACACAGGCGCTTTCCCCACTCTGTTGTCTCACCAAACAGAAGACCTTGCACGGCACGGCACGGCACTGTGCAGAACGGAGCTCTAGCAGAGACAATTTATGATGCAGTGACACCAGCAAAGGGGTTGATTTATAGTTTAATTTGCTGTGGTAATGGACAGAGGATAATAACATGTAAAATATTAATCAATGTGTAGCAACAGCAGACATCATTTGCTAAGCTTGTTATCCGCTGCTCTTCCCTCTGACAGTGAACAATTAAACTGACATGGGGAAAACAAGACGGCGAGCAAGTCATACATGGGCCGAGACTCCAAGGGCATGGGGGGAGGGGTTATTGGAGGTAGGGTCACCCCCGAGTCAAAAGTCATGCCATTTCGCGGTTCGAATTTCACGGCTTCACTCTGTCATGGTTTTTCAAAAATATGGCAATTAATAAATCATGGTAATGGTTTAATTTTATTTGAATACACACATGCGATAAATGAGGGATTACTGTAGCTATTTTTGACAGTATTTTAGCATTGATCATTATTGATCTGCATGTCTGAAATAAAAACAAGACTAGAAATTGCTCAGTGGAGTGCAAACCTTAACCAAGGTCAAACAATTTGGTTGAGTTGCAATTGCGTGCATGTTCGCATTTTTTTTTTTAGGACAAAACTGTAAAAAAATGTTTGATTTTTACTCTGATCACCACTAAAATTTCTTGGCCAATGCCACAGCCGCAGGCCTGCACACCATTTCTTAGGAATTCAGCTAAACAAGCTGTCAATCAGAACAGAAGTTTCTTGAAGGAGTTCATTGGAAGGAACAAAATTGGAGTTAAAACGGGTTATCTGGAAGCCCTTTACAGGACACAAAACATATTTGATCATTTTAACACAAATCAAATCCAACCCCAAACACCAACAAAGTCCTAACTTCACTTTGATACGTTTGATGGACGTTAAAGCCAAAAGAATGTATGTCAATATATACTAAGCTTTTTGAAGAAAACATTCACATCTAAGCTTTTGCGTTATAGGTGACAAAAGCATGTAGTTATTGGTGTAATATCTAATAACATATCTGATCGATAATATGAATATGAACATGCCGAGGGCCAATAAAAACAAGCTGCACCATAAAGCAAAAATGAATAAAAAATATAGAAATATACAAATACAAAGAACCGTACTGTATATTATACTAGTACATCCTTATAAGTATAATTAATAAATATTACTATATATTACTCACATACATACTTTGATGGACGTTAAAGCCAAAAGAATGTATGTCAATATATGCTAAGCTTTTTGAAGAAAACATTCACATCTAAGCTTTTGCGTTATAGGTGACAAAAGCATGTAGTTATTGGTGTAATATCTAATAACATATCTGATCGATAATATGAATATGAACATGCCGAGGGCCAATAAAAACAAGCTGCACCATAAAGCAAAAATGAATAAAAAATATAGAAATATACAAATACAAAGAACCGTACTGTATATTATACTAGTACATCCTTATAAGTATAATTAATAAATATTACTATATATTACTCACATACATACTCAAAATAATTAATTATAGTTATGTACAGTAGTATATACTGTACATTTTTATTCTATTTTTGTGCCTTATGAAGGTTTAAAGCACTTTTTTTCTGAGACTGGAGACAGTCTCAAACGCTCTCAAACGGTAACATGGAGGTCATCTGATATCACATACACTTGACTGACCTTTTCGTTTTGGCATGAGGGAAACACGTGCACACACACACACACACACACACACACACACACATTGACAAATGAGCTCAAGCCCCAGTGTAACAGTATATTTTGAGTGATGTCTACATAATTAACGTGTAGTGCTTTAGCCTTAGTGATGAAGTATGTGTATGATTAGGGTTGTTACAGGGATTCATCTAACCTTGTAAGAGCAGTGCTGAGACAGTAATATCCCCTCCCTGCTATGGTTGGATGGGGTTGCATGATGGATTATAATCTGGACTACGTACAGCAAAATTAGAATACAATTTGGGTATTAAACGCACACGGCGTATACTAATCGATATAAGATTTTCCAGTTTGCGTTGTTGGCATGCCAATAATGATGTCTAAATATGAATATACATAAAACTGTATAATTCAGTCATTTTAAGAAAATGTGTACTTTTATTTCATCTGTTCATTCATAAAATGATTAATTAGTTCAAATTAATTTTGCTCTGTTGAAATAGTGACAGAACATTCACTGTAATTATACCAGGTCCCCTTTCTATTTAAGACACAACGGAGGATTACACACATTTTTCCTCCATGTGCCACAATTGCCTTTCACCTTGTTCTTTTTTTTTTTTTTTTACTGTTTCTGCCTTTCTAACCTTCCTGTGTACGGATGACGGCGGCAGACAATCTTGGATGTTCAATATATGTAAGGTCAGTGTGGATGATGAGCCCTGTGCCAGGAGAGGGACTTCGCAAGGAAGCCCTCTCAAAAATTCAATTACAGCCACAAAGAAATTAATAAATCTCTTATTCGGTTGGCGAGAACAAAAATTTGTCAACCTGTCCATTTTTCCCGCATCTCCCCCTGACCCTGGTCAATTACATTGCTTGTAAATAGTTTTTATACATGTTCAAATAATTGCTCATCCTAATGTGCAGTGATCTGTATTCGTCATGCTTCGTGGCACTGAGCCCATCTCTCGACTCCGCCACCCGGAGCCATTTTGCTGCCGCGGCTGTAAGTGAAATTGAAATTGAAGTTATAATTGATATCAGGGCCCATCACCATAATGGGTTCATCATAGCGCCATCTAAAATATTAATTTTCTAATTATGGATAAATGATCAGACAAGCTGAGCCGGCGCTGGCTGCAGAGCCCCTGGGAGCTGGAGCGATGCGGATGGGAGGACAGGGCCTTGTAAAGCCCACAAATCTTCTCTAATCCTCTCCCGCACGGCGCCCTGGCTCCATACCCCCCATAATGGATAAATAATAGTTAAGAATCAGGCTGTTAAGCTCAATTTTCTCCCCTGCGCTCTCTTTCTTTCTCTTTCTTCTCTCTTTACATGGGCTGCCAGTGCATTGTTGAGTGCACTGAGTGATCCTTTTTTTCTGCTCTCTCTGCCTTCTGCCCTCCTTTCACCAAACCCAAGCACACACAAGGCCGCTATGTCAGAGGGGGGCCCTACAACACAATCTAATTGCAATCACTTACTAAACCAATGAGGCTACTTAGCAATACATCTGTTTGCACAGTACCAACCATTGATTGCCCTACACACACACACACACACACACACACACACACACACACATTCACGCATACACACATACAGCAGTAGTATTTTTACAACAGTTAAATGCATTCAAATATAACATAGACGCTAGACTATTATTTTAAAAATCCAATGTAATCATACGCATAGTAAGTCCTGATATTTATCCGCAAATCCCGGCTGCAGCATTAAAATTAACCTTTTCGCTTGGCAGGTAGGAGGCAAGGGAAATGTCCTTTTTATGTGTTATTTAGGAAGGACGGCACACACACATTCAGGGATTAAACATGCTTTGGCAGAACGTAAATTTCCGTTTTATGTGGCAATACTTTCTGCTAATTGTTTCCCTGCACCTTGATCCCATAATTAGGCATTTACTGATTACCTAATTACCCAGCAGCAGAAGGGCAGGTTGACGGCAACATTTCAGCCATCGTTCAAAGGCTCATTATCCCTCTGAAAGTCACTCTCACTATCTCTACTCACCCCCTCCATTCTCTCTCTGTCCTCGTTCCTCCTTTCCTTCTCCTCTCCTTGCATCACCTGCGCTCCTCTCCTCTATGCACCGGGGGTAGCAGGGAGGAGGCGCGGTATGTGGACCACAACGCTCTGCCACCCCTCTGCATTTGTCAAGCTGTCTGTTACGATGGCAAGTTTGCCACATCGCAACCGAACCTCTGACAGCCAAGTTTATATTGCAACAAAGAAGCCGCATGTCGAGGGCTCCTGGCCAAGGAGGGTGGGATAATGCAGGGGTAAAACGGATGAAGGAGGTCGAAAGCGAGGGAGAGAGAGAGTTTAAGGGAGAATGAAAGTGGTAATTTATAGATGGTAGGTTTGATTTGCGCTGGTGCTCTTGTCTGCTGGTAAGATATATGTGAGGAGCAGCTTGGTGGGAGATGGAGGAGGGGAGCATGGCGAGGAGGATCTAGCTAAGGCTCTCCCACCGCCTCAGGCTCCTCCAGGGCTTGCTCAGGTGCACGGAGCCTTTCTCATTTCGTCGCACAGTGGGGCCTCCAGACACAGCACTGCTACAAACCCTGGGGACACCCCCCACAAAACCGTCCTTCTCTCGCTTCCTTCACTCAATCCTATTTCTCCTAGAGCATCCCAGTCTCCATGTCATCATCCTTTTACCCAGCTCCCTCGCTACCTGAGGGCACCCCTTCTTCCCAGCAGGGCGGTCCAGCACACTAGGCACCAAACACTTTTTGTGTCACCGCAGCCGTTTGACTCAATCCGAAACAACATAGTTAATCACTAATCCAATTTTGGGGCCACTGTGTGTCAGCAGGGTAGGCTCTGTGCTCTTGTCACACTTCATTAGGCCCATTATGGGACATTTTCCTTTTTGTCCGGGGTTAATGTTCTCAGTGACACAGTCAAATGCTAGCGGGAATGTCGAGAGGCAGCAGAGGGAGCTAAAGAGATGTACGCAAGAGTGGCAGTTCCTGAGATTATTTAATTCAAATATTGATACCAAGGGTAGTATCAGTTTTATATCAATACAGGCATGATGAGGTCATTATTTTATAGATCTTTTTATTTTCAGAAAGACAGAGGTGTGAAACAGTGTCTTATTTTCTTGCATGTTTGTCACACTTGTTTCACATCATCAAAAAATGTAAATATTAGTCAGTGACAACACAACTGAACACAAAATGCAATTTTTAAATGAAACTTTTCATTATTAAGAGAAAAAAAATCCAAACCAATATGGCCCGGTGTGAAAAGGTGATTGCCCGATAAACCTAATAACTGGTTGGGCCACCTTCAGCAGCAACAGCTGCAATTAAGCATTTGCCCTGACAGCGTTGTGGAGGAATTTTGTCCCGCTCATCTTTGCAGAATTGTTGTAATTCAGCCACATTGGAGGGTTTTCCAGCATGAACCGTCTTTTTACTGTAAGGTCATGCCACAGCATCTCAGTATTTTGGCTAGGCCACTCCAAAGTCTTCATTTTGTTTTTCTTCAGCCATTCAGAGGTGGACTTGCTGGTGTGTTTTGGATCATTGTCCTGCTGCGGAACCCAAGTTGGTTTCAGCTTGAGGTCACGAAAAGATGGCCAGACATTCTCCTTCAGCATTTTTTGGTAGACAGCAGAATTCATGGTTCCATTTATCACAGCAAGTCTTCCAGGTCCTGAAGCAGCAAAACAGCCCCAGACCATCACACTACCACCACCGTATTTTACTGTTGGTATGATGGTCTTTTTCTGAAATGCGGTGTTACTTTTACGCCAGATGTAATGGGACACACACCTTCCAAAAAGTTAAAGTTTTGTCTCATCAGACCACAGAGTATTTTCCCAAAGGTCTTGGGGATCATCAAGATGTTTTCTGGTAAAATTGAGGCGAGCCTTAATGCTCTTTTTGTTCAGCATTGGTTTTTGTCTTGGAAATCTGCCATGCAGGCCGTATTTGTCCAGTGTCTTTCTTATGGTAGAGTCATAAACACTAACCTTAACTGAGGCAAGTGAGCCCTGCAGTTCTTTTGATGTTGTTGTGGGGTTTTTTGTGACCTCTTGGATGAGTTGTCGCTGTGCTCTCTGGGTCATTTTGGTTGGCTGGCCACTCCTGGGAAGGTTCACCACTGTTCCATGTTGTCACCATTTGTGGATAATGGCTCTCACTGTGGTTCGCTGGAGTCCCAAAGCTTTAGAAATGGCTTTATAACTGATAGATCTCGATTAATCTCAGTTGTTATGTTCTAACAGGGGGGGCAATCACGTTTTCACACAGGGCCATGTAGATTTGGATTGTTTTCTCCATTAAAGGAAAACTGCACTTTTTTTTTATTTTGCCCATCATCCACAATTCTTATGTGAGACATAAACACATATTTCAGGATCGATCCGCACATCACTCGTGAATGTTTACTTTGTCGGAAGTCCTGTATCATTACAGCTACTACAGCTCATGAACAATGTGGAAACATCTTTGCCTGCTAAACGTATGTAATTCATTTCCTTTTATGATGGTCTCCATGGCATCAGAGTCACAGAATAGAAGATAATTTACTCCTCATTGAGATTCTAAATTACGGCAAAGATACTCACTTTTATAACTCATCGCCCAGATTTCCACTAAATACAATGCATTTTGTACAATGTTTACACAATTCTTGTAAACAATTTGGCTCCAAGATGGGACAATTTGTGTTTCTTTGAATATGCATCATTCTTTCACAGCCTCATCGGTATTGTGCGAAAAAATTGTCCGTCAGACCAGTGGCGGTGCATCTGCTGTGACTGTATCACAGAGTCTAATTGGCATGAAAAGAGCCACATAGAGCGCTCTTTCGCAAGCAAGCGGTCCTATTATCCCCACGGACATCTCATTTAAGGGGACTCATGCAGGGAAGCCCAAGATTGGACTTGCATGGTTTAGTATCTTTGACAGGAACATGTCCTGCTGAATGTTGCCTTTGTGATGCTTATTCGGGGGGCAGTGGGGCTTGAAGAGCGATGAGGATAAGTACACACATGGTCAAAATTGTTGGTACCCTTACGCCAAAGAAGGAATAACCCACAAGAATCGCCGACATAAATGTGATAAAACAGCAAACAATTACTAAAATTGATGAATGGAAATTGGCCATTGCTTTTCAATTGCGGTTCAAGATAACTTTAAAAAAAACACTAATGAAACTGGCCTGCACAAAAATGATGGTTCCCTTAATCTAATATTTTGTTGCACAACCTTTTGAAGCAATTACTGCAATGAAGCACTTCCTGACAACTCTCAATGAGACTCTCCAATCAAAGTTTTTTGGCCCACTCCTCCTTTGCAAACTGCTCCAGCTTGCTCATGTTTGATGCGTACCTTCCCCGGACTGCATGTTTCAGCTCTTTCCACAATTATTCATTTGGATTTAAATCAGGTCTCATACTGTAGAAGGCCACTTCAGTATAGTCCAATGTCTCGCCCTTTGCTATTCTTGAGTGTTTTTCGCTGTGTGTTTTGGGTCACCCTGCTGGAGGACCCCGTGACCTGCGATTGAGGCCAAGCTTACTGACACTGGGCAACACATAATGCCTTGATAGTGTTGATATTTTATTGTATCCTACACCGATTAAAGACAGCCTGTGTTGGATGCAGCACAGCAGTCATGACAACATAACCGCATCTCTTCCATGGTTCACAGTAGATATGGTGTTCTTTTCTCTGTATGCTTCCTTTTTGCATCTGTAAACAATGAGCTGATGCGATTTGCCAAAAAGCTCCAGGTTTGTCTTCCAGAAGCTTTGTCGTGTAAAATTATTTCTTTTGTTAGTTTCTAGTTATTTCAGTGACTATTGTGGGGGTTTCTTACACAGAAAATACCAACAGTTTTATCGATCTGTGTGTGGGAACCTACTCAAGAGTTTATTCATGGGAGGGCTGTTTGTGTTTTGTGGATGTAATTGCTTTGGAAGTGATGTAATGGACATTATGAACAAAAGGGATGCAATAAAATTTGGATAGGGCTGCAATTAATGATTCTTTTCTTAGTCGATTAATCTGAAGCTTGTTGTTTCAATTAATCGAGTAATCGATTAGGCCTCGACCATGCATGTCAAACTCTGAACCGGGGGCCAAATCGGGCCCGCGCTGCAATTTCATCCGACCCGCGGAACTGAAAAAAGCATTGAGTCGGCCCGCCTCACAGACCTTATCAAACAAAGTGCTTACAGCAATTTGTTTAATTAAGCAATTTCTCTGGTATAAACTAAGACTCCTGGAATTTTAATTTTAAAAGTGGAAACAATATTTATTGTATATAGCCTGAAATTCACAACCATTCTTTATAAGGGTGCCAGATTCATACCAATTTAACTGTACACGACTAACAATGACAGCACCTTAACTATTACACCCTGTCCGTACAAAACAGCACCTTAAAGACGCGTAAAACAGTCAAAAGTGATCATTTTACCTACAGCAAAGCTTGCTGGGAAATGCTTAATCTGCCCATTCCGCAGTTGCAAACTCTTCCAGGTTACACATCTCATGGATTGTGATGTTTTTGTGTTGATATAAAATACTGTAGCTTTTGACTGAATGAATGAATTGACTGAATGATGAAGAGGTGGTCAATCAACAATCACTTTACTGAAACGAACAACCACGCCAAAACAGCCATATACAGTATATGTCGTATATCCGCAGACTATTGGAAAGTAGAAGTCTCAAGCAGGAATGAAGGGACACAAAAAAATGCACATTTCCCCCACTCCAATGTGAAAAAAAAGACCATCCCCATGAGTTAAGTTTAAAAATAAAATGTATGTCCTCATAAAAACACATTCAGTAGCTGTCACGCGCATTTTGTCCCAACCTGAAAATGCAACCGCAAGGGTGCAATATATTGTATTTCGAATAATCACATCACTGCGCGCGCTGGGAACTGGGATAAAAGGTGTGTAGGCTGCTTACTGATCTATTCCTTAGAGCTAATGAGACATTTTCTTCAAATGTGACCATAGTAACTACTATTTTTCCGCCTGGATTATTTGGGCATGTCCTGTCATGTTCGCAACTGTGTGTGTGCACTGATGGTGCACATGAGTGTGTTACATTCGCCAATTATGTTGGTTAAAAGGACAAGAAGATTTTAAGGTTTTTCAATATGCAGAAATATACAAGTGTTGAAATTTTCAGTATAAATAATAAGAAAGTAGGTTTGTGCGATTGAGGTTGACACCCCTGCACGAGATGGACCAAATCAATACATCCAACAATAAATCCAACACAAAAAAAGGGCAAAAATGTTGATTACCTTTTTCTGAAGTCAAAGCTGATGTGCTTTCATGGATGACTTAGGAAATTAAAAAAATATACACATTTGAGAGGCTGAAATCAGATAATATTTACATTTTAACATCAAAAAATGATTAAACGAATACCAATACCAAACGAATACCAAAATAGTGTTGGATTAATTGGATAATTGATTAATCTTCGATCCACTGATTAACTGTTGCAGCTCTAAACTTGGACAATGCTAAGTTATATATTTGACTTGAAACAGCCCCATCCAATGATATACAATCAATAGGAGACAGCTGGTTTGTTGAACAATTGATCCATTTTAAAGTATCCTATCAACTATCAAATGTCCTCAAACTTGCTGCGTATACTGCATTGCAAATTTTGCTAATGTAAAGTAAACGAGTGTTATTCGAACTTATATTTTAAAAGATTCTCTTATTTATATTCAAATGGTTACCTTGAAATAGTTTAAATGTCCCCATTCTATCAGAAATGTATTTGTATTTTTTGTTTTTTGTTGCTGTCATTGTCTCCTCTACCTGTCTCTCTGTCCAGTCCATGTATTGGTCTTCGTCCAGTCTATAAATACAGTACGGTCTATATCTGCGTCCCTCCAGACTCCAGCAGTACTTTACCACAGCACATCGTTACCATGTGTAAATAAAGATGGATGGCGAGCGATATTCCCACAAATTTGTTCTCCATTACACTAAGGTCAGCCTTAATTGTAGCTGGCGCCCAACTCCCGTGAGTGTAAGTACAGTTGTGTTCATATTACTGTTAATCAACATGGGACTAACAGATTGTCCTGTAGCAGTCCACCTCCCCCTCACTACATGGTGGGGTGGGCATTGGGGGGGGTGTACATTAGTTCTATGCACTTAGCAAGAGTGGAGTGACAAAGACAGACCGATAGTCCCCCCTCTTCTTTCTCTTTCTATCACGCTTTAACCCCTAAGAGGGCCACAGGGTCTACTTATCCTATCCAGGCCTCAGGCCTTGAACCTGTCTGTGTTAAATGTGACATGATGAATATGAGAACATGCACGTGTGCGACATGCATTATGCATGAAGAACGCTTCTCTATGTATTGCATTGAGATTATTTGTCGAGCTTATGTTGTTTTTCCCCAATGCATACACACCTGCATACTAGAATTACAGTACGTGTAAATGTGAAGTGTGGTACAACGTGAAAATGTGTAGGATTTTGTCCTAAATGCATCCTGCTTGAAAAAAACATCTACTTAACCTCATTGTGAATTTATTATGTTTTTTTCTGACCTGATTGCAATGGGAACTGTTTGCATTGTTCCCAATCATGATATTAATCATAGAGCACCTTGCAATTAGTCCAATAATACAACGATTTAGTAATAAAATATGGTCAAATATCACCAGTTCACAGCAGTTATCTCACAGGCCTAGAATCTAATACATACTCTTACATTAAGGAGAACCAACTGAACCCCATATCAGTCATTATTTGGCGACGGAGGAAAGGAAGAAACACCCAACTGAACCCAGTCTGTCTGTCTCGACCAGTTGTTGGAGATATAGAGAGACAGGGTAGAGGAACCACAAAAACCACAATACTTTCGAGAAAATGAATAATGGAATTTGCTGCAAACAAACATATTCAGTCTTTTTAAAACATCTGACTAATTGAGCTGCTCCTTTTAAGAAGAACTGCATTGTTGGAAGTTGAGTGTCTCCTTCTCTCCCCTCTCTTGTCTGTCTGCACCGCCCATTGTTTTCTGCGTCCTGATTGGCAGTAGACCATTGTCAATCAATCTCCTTCGTCCCGCCTGGCCGTGTCTCCTGTGTCATCGCTCGCTTGCTTGCCTGCTAGCTTGCGGTCTTTGTATGCTTGCGAGTTTCTCTCGGACAAAACCCACAATGTCCACAAAACGTCCTGCGGCCAAAAGGCAGAGGAGGATGCTAACCATTGCACAAAAGCTTGGACTTCTGGACATGCTGAAGAAATGTAGAAGTTACACGCCAGAAGTCAGGGCGCCATTACGGAATAAATGAATCTTCGGTTTGAGGAGGATGACTGCAACAAAGAGTACTGCAGCAATATGTTTCAACAAGGATACAAAAATGCTACAGTACAGCACGATGGCGCCAGGACAAAAAGGCATGGTCACATGAGTGAAATACACGTGAGTCACTTAATAATTTCTTGTGTCCAACCTCGTAGGTTGATTATTAAAATTCAAGCTAAGGTTTAAACTTTTTCGGGAGTGTTTAAACAAGAGAGAAATGTGAAAAAAGTGAATTTTGTGTGTCTG
Organism: Dunckerocampus dactyliophorus; assembly: GCF_027744805.1. Classification (NCBI taxonomy): domain Eukaryota; kingdom Metazoa; phylum Chordata; class Actinopteri; order Syngnathiformes; family Syngnathidae; genus Dunckerocampus; species Dunckerocampus dactyliophorus. The sequence goes on from NC_072828.1 coordinate 21,961,486, forward strand.
AGAAAAGTGTATAAAGCGTATGGTACAACTTTTTTCTCTATTATTTCTATTTTATTCTCGTGAAATTGCGACTTTTTTCTTGCTAGAGTACAACTTTTTTCTCTATTATTTCTATTTTATTCTCGTAAAATTACAACTGTCTTTTCCAATTCTGCAGTTGTTTTTTTCAAACCATTTCAACTTTTCTCTTGTACTTTTCTCTTACTTCTTGTAACATTACGATTCTATTCCCATAATATTTAGACTTTATACCCATAATATTGCTATCTTTTGCGCAACCTCATATTCCAAAAAATTACATCTTTGTTTTGTTTATTTGTCATAAACGTTTTTAAAAAAACATATAAATATATAACATATATATATATGTTTATGTTTATTGTCATAAAATTGCCCCTTTTTTCCATCATTTTTTTTATTTGACCAGATAAAAAGCCCAAAACCTATGACCTCATTTCAAGGGTGACCTGACCAAGAGGATGGCAGCAAACATAACAATTTCTTGTAAGAATACAACTTTTTTTTTCTCTTCATATTTTGACTTTTTTTTTCTCATATACTGTACTTACAGCTTTTTTTCAATTTCTGCTGTTGCTTTTTTAAAATTTACCAACTATTCCAACTTTCTTCTTGCAATTTTTTTTGGAATTTTTTCATTAGAATTTAGCTTTATTTTCAAAATATTATCAACTTTTTCCCCAACCTAAATTTCCAAATATTACACCTTTATTTTATTTTGTTAGTTTCTCATAATATTCTGACTTTAAAAAATAAAATGTTTTTTCTTTAATATTTCAACTTTCAACTAAAATGATGTTATTTTTTCGGATAATATTTTATTCTCATAAAATTATGACTTTTTCTTGTTAGACGACAACATTTTTCTGTTAATGTTAATGCGCTGATTTTTCAATTTATTTCTGTTGTTGTTTTTGTAGTTTTCTTGTTAAATTATATTTCGCCATGGGCCAATAAAAAAAACATCCGCGGGCCACAAATGGCCCCCTGGCCGGACATTGGACATCCCTAAGTAATGCTGCAGAAAGCCTGTGAAAAAAGAAGAGGAGATTGAAAAGAGAGAAAGCTGTGTCTGGCTTTGTATGCTCCTTTCAGCTCCTGTGATCCATTAGAGAGCCTGAAGATGAATGAATGAGTCTTGTGCCCACAGAGAGCCCAGCAACAGTTTCTTCACTTAGCAACAATATTGATTTCTGCAAGAAATATAGAAGTCTGAGCACGGAGGTAGACGAGAGGGGACCACACTGATATTAAGTTGTTTTCCCATGTTTGCTAAAAATCTTTAATCAAAGTTTAAGTGAAACACCAACCTTTCCTTTCTTTGTTATGAATCACATGTTTTTCAGTGAAGTGGCAGCTCAGAGGTCCATCCAGCTTGGTTGCTGCTTGACCTTTGACTAAATCCAGATAACAAATCTATGTTTCAAACACTCGTCCGACTGGATTTCTTAGTGGTGCTTTCGTCAGTGGCTCCTGGGAAGGACAAAGATTCTGACCCCAGCTGAACAAAGCTATGCTTCAACATAACAAGGGAAAGTATGATGCCCCCCCTGCACAAATATAGCTCTATGAGCAATGATATACTGCAGGATAGGGGATACGTGGCTACAAGGAGGAGGCAAACAGGACGATTTGTGAGCATACAAGTTCCCACCTTATAATGACAAATATGAAATCAATAGAGTGACCTTAATTTGCCCAAAGCATAACTGTGATGTAGTACACGGTGTTTCGATTAAAGGAGGTATGAAAAGATGCTGTCTGCATGTTGCGAGGGCAGGAAGGCCATGCCCTTTTGAACTCTGGTGCTCACCGAGAGCGTGGCGGCCATAAAAGGAACAACCAGCCCTGTTTGGTCTTTGAATAGGCTCCTTATGGCTCATGGGTAATAACGTCACGCCTCAAGACGTTTTTTTAAAAGGAGCTGGCGAATGATAGCTACCAATGTGTTCCGCAACACTGGCAACATTATGGCAGCAGAGGAGGAAAATATAATAGCTTGAATATGCTATGAATAACAAAACCTGTCAATACTCACCTCTAGAAGAAGTGCTGATTAGACACAGTTCACGTAAAGTGTACGCGCGGGTGTGTGTGTGTGTGTGCAGATTTATTATACAGTATGTCCCGAGATGTGCAGTCGTTTTATGTGTGTGTGTGTGTGTGTGTATGATATATCTTTAAGGAAAAAAGTGCCATTGTGTGTGTTTCTGTCCATTTGTTCGAACCTCATATTGCAGGATATTAAGAACTCGCTGGCCACAACATTAGGTACACCTGCACAATTTCACGAGGTCCACCACAAAAACAGCATTAGTGTTTGAAAATATGCTCAGCGTTGAATATCAGTATTCATTGAACAATATGTTCATTATTGTCATTGTCGTTAGCAGTGGTGTTTCTAATATGAATAAATAAGGAATCAAACAACACCACAAAATTAACAGCAAAATAATAAAAAAAAAACTAATATTTTAAAATTATTGTTCAATTAACTGTTATTAACTTTGTAAATTCACAGCTTCTAATCCAGCTCTTGAATGAAGAGATGTCACGAGTATAGTTTGTGTGTGTACGTGTGTGTGTGTGTGTACGTTCCTTTAATTAATGTTGCCTTAACTTCAACTAAAGAAATTCTGTAATTGAGTAACTGGAGTTATGCAAAGCCTCATTTTAGCTTAACACCACAGAGCTCTTCATGGCAGCTGTAAATGAGCCCGTCTTGTTTGGCTCTGCCCCTGGGCTGTTGGCAGCTGAGGGGAGGATGGCTCACACAATGGAGCCTTTCGGTTAGAGCTTAGCTCTTAAAACAACATGCCACTCAATGATCCCAATGATCCTCCTGGAAAACAATGCAGAGACACATCAGTCAGGCTGGCGTGGGAGGGAAGGCAACGGGGGGGGGTGGGACAATGATGCGCCCGTGGAGCAGTCCCGTTGGGAAGATGTTCCCAACGGGACTGCTCTTTTTTTCACAGTCTGACCTGGAAGAGAACAGCATGGTGAGGTGATGGGGGGTACAGCTGGGGGGGTCTAAACTGACAAAATCATCAGTCTTCATAACTTCTTTGATCCTTTGCGGCATACTAGGACCCACGTTTCGCCATTGCCATTAATGGTTGATCCACTTTTATAGAGGTAAACGCAAGCACATTTTTTTTAAATAGTCTTTATCAAGAGGAATGTGAACCACAAAAAAATCACAAATATAAAATGATAGTCAGGAAGAAGACACCAATCATAAATAGACTCAATTCTATCAGAAAATTACATTCAATATTTTAAAATCATTTTTTACTTGTTGTCAATGACCCACCAAGAATGGGTCTGCAACCCACTTTTGGGGCCCGACGCACCGGTTGACACTGAAACACTGTCTTAGAGGTTAGTTTCAGAGTAAGGAAGCAAGTAACAACTTTTCACGAAATGGAGATTATGCTATGAAAACAGCAAAAAGAACAATACCAATACATTGTCCATTTTAAAATGATATCATTTCCACGCAGTGTTGGCTGATTCTAGTAACTCTCTAGTACAGGGGGGCCAAAACTCATAATTGGCAGTTAATATGGTCAGATTTTGAGAAAATGTCTCATTAGCACTGACAAATAGGTAAGTAAGCAGCCTACACACCTTTTATCTCGGTTTTATCTCGCTTCCCCACGTGTGCAGTGCGTGGGTTTGGAACGTAGAATATAATGCACACCCGTGTTTGCGTTTTCAGGTTGGGACAAATTACACATGACAGTTGGTGAATGTGTTTTTATTTGGACATACATTTTTTAAAAACTTCACTCGCGTAGATGGACATTTTTTTGTTTTTTTACATCGGAGTGGGGGAAATGTGCATTTTTTCGTGTCCGTTTATTCTTTCTTGTTGATCGACAACCTATTCGTGAATCTCTCAATGTCCGGGCAAAAGCTGCAGTATTTTATCGCAACACAAAAACATCACAATCTGTGAGATGTGCAACCCAGAAGAGTTTGCAGCTGTGGAATGGGCAGATTATGCATTTCCCAGCATTCTTTGCTGTAGCTAAAACGACTGCTTTTGACTGTCTTATGCCTCTTTAAGATGTTATTTTGTACAGACAGGATGTAATAGTTAAAATGGTGCCATTCTTAGTTGTGTAGAGTTAAATTATTTTGACTTTTGGTTTGAATCTGGCACCTTTATCGAACAGATAGTTCGGATTTTTTAACAACAGAACTACGTTCCTCGTCACGAAAATCCAACTAGAACTGGACTCGCGGGACCAAATGGGTGGGGGGGTAAGTCACTGTTGAAATAGTCCACTGCTGGGGGGATGTCATACAACGTCATGTCAAAAAACCCAAGCTATCCCTTTAAGAATAGTTGCGAATTTTGTGCTACATACAATATTGTTTCCTCTTTTAAAAATGTGAGCCGTAGCTTGTCATAATGAAAAATCAAAAATTGTGTAATGATAATATAAATATAAACATTTGTCAGCTGCATTGTATTACAAATGTATTTTCTCTATGATTCCAATCGTTTCTTTTCCTTAAGTAAAAACTGCTGAAATGCACATTTCCTGATCAAACACAGGGGAGAAACCGAAGTTGAGCTTAGTACGCAAGCCTGGCCTACCCTCTGAGTGCACTCAGTGAGTGCGCTGAATTGGATCATGGCGCCTGACAGTTTCCGTTGGTCAGCACGTCGACAATAATGTAATGTTGCAGAAACATTTAACATGACTTTCTATAGACTGTGTAACGTTTTTAATGTAAGTGTCACATCATTATTCTGGCTAATCGGACAATATAATACACAGAAATGTCATACGGGAGGCACTGCGGTACTACACTTTTTTGACAGCAGCAGCACCAGCTTGGGAGCAGCAAGTCAAATGCATTAAATATATTTTTATTCCCTGCTGAATGAATGAAGGAGCATTATATATTCAAACACAACAGAGGGTGATCAGACTTTTACAACAAAGTATTTGTACTTTTCCTGGAGAAGGATAGGGTGCGTCTACTTCATGTACAAATAAATTTGGAGATTTGGAGATTTTCGCAGAAAGCTGCGCTCCACTCAGCGTCATTCTAGTGGTAGTGGCAGAGTGGTGTAGTGTGGGAGAGAGTAAGAGAAATATTGGTGTTGTGTGGGATTGGTGAAGATGAGGATAAAGCAGAGGCCCCCTGGGTCATAAATACCATAAGGCCTCCAGCGTATTACCCAGTGCCAGGCCACCCTCTGTTCATTACCACGCCACGGTACTCAGCACTTCATTTAAAACTCACATTCCTCTAATTAACACAGACTGTGGGATACAGATGAGCCAGGACAGAGCCTTGTCTGTCTGTCCCATGCCCACCCCCTATATGGGTCTATGTCATCACATTTCTTTTGGCTCCTTCACGCTTTTCTGTAGATTCTTCACTTAACGGCAGTTTCCGTTGTTGCAAATGTGATACAAACCGCCTTGACTCATGATAAGCGCAATTAAGATACACATGACACACTCCTTGCGCCTGTGACCGCCAATAGAGTAGGAGAAAACATGGCTGCATCAGAATCTAAAGAAACAGTTTGTCCAACAAATTGGAAAACATTTATCTGTTTATCATAGCAGCCAATTACACTGGGATCGTATTTTAACACCGGAGAATTAGCTTCATTATCGTAGAACAAAAAATGTTCAAAGAGCCACATCGATATCTCTTCTGCTCTCCAACCTTCACATAAGCTTACATTAACCCCCAATGGGTATTTGTCAAGTGAAATGATTCCCACAGAATGATACACATGATGGATATGCAGGGGCAGAAATGAAATTTAAATTCGTTTGCATAATATCCTTCGTATTTGCGATACAGAACAAAAATCAGCCATTCATCTGAGCTCATATTGGTTTCACAATACATTGGCCGCTGTTATTATAGGAGTCGTCAGTGCAGCTTAAAGTAAATGATTTGGCTTCCATCAAGCCTACGTGGCTCAGACGATGCGCCTGCTGATAGGTCTGTAATGGACTTTTCCTGTTCATTAACTGAGTTATAGCTTCAGGATTTTATGCTTTGTGGTTCTAAATTGAATTATGCATCTCCGGTGTTTAAAGTCATATTCATATTTTCAAAATCAATGTTAGTAAAATTTTATGTACACAGTTGTATTTGTTGATGGCCAACCGCTGCAAATAAATGTATGATTTATGCGGGAGAGTGCCTCTTCTTGCTGTTCTATTATCTCAAGTGAAACACAGACCATAAAAAACTTTAATTAAATTTTTAATTAACACCGGTAATCAATAGGGTGTAACATAACATCTCACATATTTTCAGTGGCATGGGGGGAAAATGTAATCAAACAAACACAGAGGGACCAAATGTGATGATTTTATAGGCTAATAAGCCCAAGGTAAGTGAGGGAGGACGGATGTTACTGTCTCTTTTTTCTGTGTGGTGTTTTGTGTTGAAGGTTGGTTGAAGGTAATGGGCTTGCTGTTGTTCACAGTCAACATGCTATTGTCTGCTACTATTTTCAGGCTCTGAAGCTTAAAGATGAATATTTATCTGTTTAATATGAGCAAGCAATTACCATAATTCATTTTTATGGGCAAAAAAAGAAGCTTTCATGTTTCTATTGTCCTTCATTTAGCCTCTTCTAGGAAAACAATGGAGAAATGTACATTATAACTAAACCAGGGGTTGTCAATTGACGACCCGCAGGCCACATCCGGCCCGGCAAACATCACCCAAATCATGTACACCATTCAGTAACATGCTCGCTCGTAGAGGACTTCCTCCTGTCTGCAGGGGGCAACAGTGTCTACGTTTACGATATTCGGGTTCAGGTCAATATTCCGGTTTCTGAAACATTCGGAATAACGCGTTTACATGCACGACGTGAAAAAGAACCCCAAAAAAACCCGCACGGACAACGTCTCGACGCACGGAAAACATCACGACGCAATGCGCGTCATTTTCGCTTCATCTTCCTGTTTCCAAAATCAACAACAACACCGGCACGGCGGACAATGAACGCCTTTGTTTGCGTTTTGGTGCTGGTACTGACCCCCCACCAGTACTTGACACTATTCTGTCTCTGTTTTGTGTGTCGTCCTGTTTATAAGTAGTTCCTCCCAAAGACAAAAGATTCCTTTCAAATAGAACATGTGCAGAACACATGTAACGCCGCTCCGAATGATACACAAACACTTGACTTGATATATTTGGACTTTTTTGGCCTTTAAAGAAAAAAAAACCACATGTACATCATTACCAATTATGCAAAATTGACAATTCACAAAAAAAAAGAAAATAAAAAGCGTCTGTATAGGAAACCATGATTAGTTTGCTGTTGGTAGCAATTTTTAAGGATTCAATGGTTTATTTGATGTCACTAATCGATGGTCCCCACAAGAACATGTGAAATTGTCTTTTCATTGTGTAAATGATCATTTCGATGATGGGATGGTTGTAAAGCCAACATGGCACACACGTATAGGCAAATAACATGACAATGGAATGGCTGGAATTGAATAGACAAGAAAGAAAGTCACTATAGTCACTGTATATATAAATGGTATTCTAATTATTGGAAAATATTACCTGGCATGGTTGTGGTAGGTTGGGTTGATATCAACGTTGTTCCTCTTGTGCAGTGTGATAAGTGGCCATTAGTAATGTAATGTGGCTGTATGTGTAGCTTAGTACATGTGTGTACAGGATGTAGTATGCCAGGGTATGTACGATCCATTCATATTTGTGGGCCACAGTCCCAGGGAGATTTATTTTGGGTTCCACAAAGATGATGTTGAGCAAAATAACACAAAATGCAAAGTCAGTATGAAAACTGCCATAACCCCCCAAAGCACATTATGTAAATGGTGCGCTGTCGGCGCTTTTTGGAGTTTTTTTCAGAAGGCTTTATAGGCAGAATAGGTGCGTCTCATTATGTGCATTATATTTCATTCAACGTAATGTGTGCCAGTTGGTCAATAAATCAAAGAAAAACAGTTCATTTGCATTTCCTGTAATTATTTTCAACTGGAAACGATATATATTGGTCTGGGATTTATTGTGCATTTATAGTTATCAAGGTAAAACTGCCCAATTTATCGTGATATTGATTTGAGGTCATATCGCCCAGCACTACTAATATATATATGGTATATTATATCGATACCATCTGGACCTCACAGTGTTTGACAAGAAAAATAGGCCCTGGACAAAAAGAGACAATAAATTCTGGCCCTGGATCCCTGCACTAGAATGACAGAAAGCTACAAGCTAGACCGGATATAACCAATGAAAGAAAAGACAATGACCTTGATACAGCCATGAACTTTGCAAACACATCCTTTTATTGTGAATTGGCTATTTAATTGTTGTCAGCTCAAACTGGTAAAGAATGACAGATTCAGTACGCAGGTTACACATCACAATGATGCGAATAGCCGCAGGGTTGAGAGAATTAGAAGAATTACGGCAAGAAAATTCTATATTATATATATATTATATATACTACAGCTGTCAGTCTGTTGCTAGGTAGCAACTATTAGTAAAAAAAAAAGACACACACTCAAATTATTGACAGCTTATTGGAATGAGTAGTTCCCAGACAACACTTTTTGTTTTACTTTACATGCATTTCTGTACAGTTCCTTAACCTTTACCCAGCTGTGTTGTCTCAGTGTTTGTTGGTATGTGGAGGAATGTGTGTGTCAGGAAGAGTGTCTGGTCTAGACACAATGTAGGTGTGTATGTGTGTGTGTGTGTGTTGGTGCATGTGTTTTAGTGTCAGACAGTGATAAAAAGCCTTGCTCTTTAGACCTCCAAGTAACCCAGTAATGACAAATATTTTTGCCTTTTTTCCCTCTCATCACTGCGCTTAACCCTAACTGTGAATTTCATCTGCAAACACCTTGATTTGATGAGCAAATGTTTGTCTATCTTCAAAAGGATGATGGGACTAATATTTTTTAAGCATATATATGTTTGTACAGATGGTTCTTCTTTCTCTTTTGTAGTACACTATATATCGACAGTTGATTGTTCCCTTTCACTTGAGGAGAAAAGACAGCAACTCTCATCAAAAATGGAATGTAGCTGTTCTCACTAAACAAGAGCACAGGGAGATTGCATTCTCTCCGATTCCATTCTTGCACCAGCATAAAGCACAGGTGGTGTTTGCAGAAAATGCCAAAGTCATTGTCTCCAATGAAAGTTTTAACTGCTCACATCTCATAAATTCAGAATTAATCCAATGAAAATCAATGCAAACACCGTATTAAATGCGTTGTGGCCCTCTTGTCCTTCACAAAGTTACAATAAGTCGGCACAGAGGTGTGAAATGGTCGCAAATGGTAATATAACTGCATGTTTTTTTGTGCTTTGTGGCCTTATGTCTCCCTGTCGCATACTCACACACAAACACACACTTGCACAAAGCAAAAAACACCTAACATTTTCTGTCAACAGGATTGTACATGCCCCCAACCTTCAAATAATTTACAGCAGTACATCTGCGGACTGTTTCGTGCAAAAGCGTCACTAAATCTCAGGCCTCAAAGACAAACGTCAAGAGAACCGCGGAGAAATAATGTTTATTTTCTCAGCCCTGGTCTTGTTCTTAACCCTGCTGTCAGTGTACCAGGAAGCCATATATCGAACATATTTCCTGATGATCTGAACAGATACTCTGAAAAGTGACTGTAAAACATCATAGAACTGGTCTTTCATACCCTAGTCCTGAACCAATGACTGTGTCCTTTTAGAGAGCTATTGCAATCCTTTACTTGCTTTAAAAGGCCTGTCACCCGGGTTAGATCTTGTCAACCAGCACCGGGACAAGGGCACAAGGAGTGAGTCTCCTGACAAGAGCGAGAACAATAATGCATTGTAGCAATGCTGCGTTTTGACTTCCCTTGGTTTCACAGTCTTTTTGGAAGATTGACATTGGCAACAGGATGTTACTGAACTACTGTAAGGTTCCAGAACGTATCGCAGGTAATTTTAAATATGAGATGTGCGAGTCATGGACGAGACATTTCAAAAAGTTTTTTATTGAATGGGGACTCGCGGATAGTTGTCTCTGTTAACTTGGTCACTTACTCTCACCCGCTACGGCTAGCTAAATTAAAAAAGGAAACTCGACAAAGATTCGGAAGACTTGAGTTCACAGATGCTCAGCGAGCTCAGCTGTCAAGCTTCTTGTACATGTTCGAGTTTCTGCACATGTTATGAATCGAGTACCCGATTCACTTCAGTGAGAGACAGAAAAAAACTTGAGTCCGTAAAAGGAATCGAGGTTCCCATCACTACTGCACATATACAGTAGTTACTCCTCATAATGTTGTATCACCTGCAACAGAAGTCAAAATTGGCTTGTGCTAAATGGCTAACGGAAAGAAAAAAAAATATTTTTTTAATACTTGCAATCCTCTCATGTATAATCACGAACAGTTCGTATCAATCCATCTTTTCCAAACATTTCCTGTCCACTCCAGTTACATTGACCCAGGCAGCAAAAGCAGTCTGATGTGAATTGCTTGGCACGGATGAGACTTTTGCTGACGGAAGCTGGGATGTTTCCATATGAATAAAATGAATCCACTTTGCTCTGATATGTCAGCTGTGGCTGTAAGGCGATGTAATGATGTGTGACGATCTGTGCAGCCAACAAAACTGCAGCTTTGCTTGGCTTTCGGCTTTGACGTGATAGTAGTTCTGTGTAATCCGGTCATCACTTGCGAGGAAAGATCCAAAAGGTCTTTGCTCAGTTAGCTGCCAAGTCATCGATAGAGAAACTTAGTGTGTGGGCAATATTATGGAATTAACTGTTAACTAACACTAATGTCAAAATCTGAATGGCTTGCTTAAAGACACATTTTCTGACATCACACTGGATGGGTGGGCAAGCTCTCCAGAGACCCAAAAATGTCTATCCAAACAATGAAGAAATCCGTGTTCTATAATAGGCCTCCTGTAATGTGTAGTCGGGAAACTGAGGCTTGGACCTACAATGGAAAAAATGTATTGGCCCACACCAAACTATTCTCTGGTGCTACATGATGATGTAAGATGGGGTAAAATTGAGCCCTTTCTTTGTATAGGTAATAACACACAGCCATTAGGTGTGCACACCTGTGGAGTTGCTGCACAATAACATTTAGGAGTGAGAAAAATTGGCAACAGCTCTCCACACCTCAGCCACAGCTGTCACACGTATTTGTTTCCACTCCTAAAGATTCACACTGAGGCTTTCTTTAATAACAAATCATTTCTTTCAGGCTATACTTTTTAATCTGGCCATGCTTGACAGGTCCCATCCTTTCAGCTGAGGGGGAAGACTACTAAGAGGCCAGGCCAATAAGGCCCAGCAAAGCCGCAGCATGACCGGGGTGATTTGTCAGACCATTCTGCTGTGCCTGTGTTGGTCACACCAATGGATTTATCCCAAGGTAAATGGAGATAGCCCTCACCGGCCGTGGGTCTGGCGTTCTGATTACACAGCCTCTCTGCAAGTTGCATTGATAGATGTTGCTTGTGTTTATCTATTTACAATGCCACTAAATCTGCGAATACAATGTAACACAGGGAGAAGGGCTACGAATCTATGGGCCGAGTGAGAGAGGGGAGAGAGTCCCGTGTGATTGGATTTATGCTACACTATGCAGAGCAATAGAGAGACAGCATAGATGAAGGCCCTGGGATGAAGCGGCACGGTGGGGTGGAGGTTGTGATTTTGCATGGGGGGGTCAGAAGGGTGCAAAATGAATCTCATGCATTTTTTACAGTGGGTGCTATGCACCATGCCATAAGAATAACAAACATGCAGTAAAGGGAATGAGAGGAGCCACAGGGGGAAGCAGAATGTACTTTGGAGACAAGAATGTTGAGCCAGGTGGAGATGGACGGTAGAGAGCAACGCTTTCATATCTGTGGTGAAGACTAATCTTGGGCAGGGACAATCAGTAGGACAGCTTTGCCTCAGACAGCCTCTTCCATCTTGTCTCCATTTAGCCAACATAACCTGCTCTGCTCCATAGTGCAGTCTTATTGTCTGGGTTAAATATGAATTGATTCAAAGACATTGCTATCTAGCTTTTGGAGGGTGAGGAAAGAGTTTTCTTTTTTATACAGCCTTGCCAGAATGACTCTTTTATCACTGAAGATACAAATGAATCCAACAATAAATGAGCATAACAAAACATCTTCCTCTACTGTGTGTAGCCTCTGATTGGCGCACTGGCCAATGACAAAAATGAATAAAATAAACTGAAACTTGTACTGTACAGTATATTTCCACTTTGGGAAAACCCTAAAAGAAGGCATAAAACACACAACACTGAGTCGATATTATGTTAAAGGCAGACGATGATGGAGTACATTAGATCTGCACCTCCATTATGCTGAGATGAGAAAATGTAGATTAAGGCACAAGAGGTTCAAATCAACTAGGCTATCACATCTTAGAGGTGGGGTTCACCCTCCACTGATCACTAGTCAATCACAGAACTGACACGTACAGACAAACAACCACTGGTTTCACCTGTTGTGTCGTTCCCTCATACCCTCAGTCAATAAGCGCTTTACCCTCTTTTGTGTTTTGCTTATTTGTGCCTTGTGCAATGAGTCTTGTTTCTTTAAGGTCCCCTGTTTAGTTTGGTTTTGGTGGTTCATTAGCCTGCTGTTGTGTAAAGAAGTTCCAGTAATCTTTAAAATGATCAAAATACGGCAAAATACTGTAAGTATTGTATTTTATCATGAATGTCATGCATGCACTAGCATGTATATCCAATTATAAAATGTTGTTGGATGTTTTTTAGAGGACTTTATAGTCAAAATAGGTGTGTCCCATGACGTGCATTGATAGCTAGTGTTTTTTCTCTCTTTAGAACAAACAGCAAAGGGAAAGACGTGCGGTCATGGTTCACATATGAATTGTGGATGATGGGCAAAATTCCCCTCCCCAAAAATTGCAGTTTTCCTTTAAGAAGAGTGGAATTACATTTTTTTAAAACTATTTCCACAAGGCTGAAAATGTGTTTTATAAACCAAAACAAAAGGATGATAATTCCAAAATATGTAAAAAAACAAAAAACAAATAAAAGCCTCAATGGTCATCATCAGCCTTAAAATGATGTGAAATGCTGATTCTCTGCTGTGGGTGTCAACTAAAGGCATACAGTAGGTGGCCCAGGTGTCACCATTGTACAGTACACAATCTCATATACACACCCACATGTCCCCCCGGTTACAATAACCTCTTGGAAGGCTTACACTCATTGTTTCCTCAGCCTGTTTGAAGTAAAAATAACTGTGGCTTGTGAGAGAAGTGAGTGATTATTCATCAGTAAAATCACAGGGGGTATATATCACTGCCACTGGGACACACCCAATGCAATGAATTGGGTCACATGAGAGCAGTGCATCAGGCAGGGCCCAGTGACAGTTACTAATGCACCTCGCGTGGTCACTAATAGGAGTGTACAAATTGCCAGTGGTTTGTAAACTTTGTCTGTTCAGGCCAGCTAAGGCTCATAAGCAGCTTTGTGGGGAGCTGGTAAGTAAATCAACACCTCCCTGGTACACTGAGATGAAGGGGCTGGACTCTTCAAACAAAGAGGAGGGAAACAGTTCCATAGGTACACAAGTCATCCATGAGACAGGTCAATGAGGATGAGACAACAACAGAGAGAATGTTGAATGGCCAAGACTAACATCAGGATGGTAAACGACCCATTGGTGGAGTCGCTATTAGAACACCAAACAAACTTGATGCACTGCAGAACACCAAACAAACTTCTCTGTCATCCTGGATTTTCAGGACCTATTTCCACCAACCAGTACAGTTTGGTACGATCCACAAACTGAAACTTATCGGTAATTATATCCTGATATATACAGTAGATTGCCGCTTTTTTCTAACGTTATATTCCCAAGGTCTCCCAAGGCAGTGACTCATCAGGTGGAAGTACGTAAAAGGGCAAGTGAAATTAGAGATCATAAGACGATCAGTGGAGAAATCAATATTGGCTGCATGCCCAGTCCAAGCTGCTGAAACGCGGCAACAATCACGAAGGATAAAGATGGTATCTTTGACCATGTGAAAGGATCTGCTCCTGTGAAATGTACAGTGGAAACAGCTTAAGCAGCGTAGCACTCTCATTATTGAGACTTGTTCCTCAAAAAAAGCCTGTCTCTGACCCGTATAGGTAATGTCTCATCAGTGTAACATTACTGCTGTCTAGTAGTGACCAGAATAACACATATCTTTTCTTTCAATATTTTTTTTACTAATAATAGGCCATAGTCAACCATGGAACAGCGATCATTTATTAATTTATTTTTTGCGCGATGTTCCAATCACAATGTAGCGAGGGATGACTGTACCACCAAAACGTCACTTACATCACAGTCCAGGAATGGAACTCATTCCCTTAACCCAGGGGTCGGGAACCTTTTTTGCTAAGAGAGCCAAGACAGACACATTTTTAAAAATGTATTTCCGTGAGAGCCATATACAACTAAATGTGTGTTATTAAGCATGACCAACAATTTTAGAGCATAATAAGTCTCTGAATTTATTATTTTTAATAACGTTGTTATATTGAAGCTAACCAATAATAAATACTGTAAAATACTTCTTACCATTAATGTGACTTCTGTGCTTGCGGTAGAAAATGGATGCATGGATTAAAGTGCATAAAGAAGTTTTATATTTTGAATGTTATTTTTAACCCTGTGATTTCTGTCAAATAAAATTACAACGAAAACATTTTATTGTGTTAAAGCCAGAGAGCCAGATGCAACCACCAGAAGAGCCACATCTGGCTCCCGAGCCATAGGTTCCCTACCCCTGCCTTAACCCAAGGACCACCTATCTAAGTTTCACTTTAGTGCCTCACAGCAACCAATGGTGTGTTCAAAGACCGCCGAACAACATGCGAAATCTCAACGTTTGACGAAAAAACATCACTGAGGTATACTGACACGAACAGATTAAAAGTTGTTTTTTTTAATAGTGGTGCAAGTACGCTGTACATTTGTGTATCACATATTTATAAATTGTTAGTGACTCAGGGTGAATGAGATGTGTTTTATATTTGAAGAAAAATAAATAAATAAAACAATTTGGACCAAAATACCAAGAATTTGCAGGACAAGAATGCAAATGTGCAGGGATCCACTGTATAGCAAATTTAAAATGTATTTTAATAATATCAGTTTTGAGTGCATATGCGGTGTGTAT
Organism: Dunckerocampus dactyliophorus; assembly: GCF_027744805.1. NCBI lineage: Eukaryota > Metazoa > Chordata > Actinopteri > Syngnathiformes > Syngnathidae > Dunckerocampus > Dunckerocampus dactyliophorus. The sequence continues at coordinate 21,976,730 of NC_072828.1, forward strand.
ACAATATTAAGTGGCATGAAACATAAACAACTCAATAGTATGATGTTGTGGCAAGTGAGTGCTTTGGACACAAATTGTTAAAGCAACTCAAAAATTGAAAAAAAAAAAAAAAAGATGTTAGATGAGTCTGTTGGTATAATTGAGTGTCTGTAGGATAAAGACTGCATTCAGAGTCACACCTGTCTGCCGCAGTTTGCACAGGGGCGAAGGGAAGCACAACAGGCATGCAGTGTCTGTACACGCTGGTGCACCTGGAAAGGGGGACACCAACATAGAACAAGTGCATATAGAGGATTGTAGCAGGTATAAAAAAAATAAGAAGAAATTCCAGTCAGCTGTTTGAAATTGTGAAGTCAAAGTTTGAGAGTAAACAAAAAACACACGCTTGTCATTCAATGCATTCTTTGTTTTCATCTTTTTGACGTTTTAGTACTAATGATTTACTTGCATGACTGGTGAATTCTTCAAGACACCAGCGAGCTAAAGCGGGAAATACCCCTTCTATTTGCTCTAACTCTATGTGCAGCTATGTGCCAGTGTGGTGCGACTTGGCCTCTGGCTTGGCAGTCGACCGACACTCTGAAGCCTTTTGTGCGTTCGTGTGTTTGTGTACCTTTTGTGTGTGTATGTAGCTGTGACCTCTGGTGTGCAGAACACCTGTGTCCACCAAGAATTACATGAACAGAATACCTGCAGCTGTTAGTTCCGCCATCCTCCCACTTTTCTATGTATGACAACATCTATTTGCGTCCACCCCTATAGATATGTATCGACACGCACACATTATATGGCCATTGCACCGACACAAGGTGAAAATGAAAGTCAAATGCATTCAATTTTTTGTCCTTTGATCAACAAATGTGGCTGTGGGTTGTAGTTCTAAAGGTGTACCCTTAGGTTGAGGTATGTTGAAGCCCGTCAAGGTCTTCCATACCTGGGGTGCCCTGGGCGTGTAATTTTACTCGCTATTGCCTTATGTGCAGACGGTCTGTGCAGACGGGTTTGATTCCCAGCGAGTGCCTCAACACCCATCCATTGATAATATCCGGTGCCGTTACCAAGCCCGGATAAATGGGAGGGTTTTGTCTGAAGGGGCATCCGGAGTAATCAGTAAGTTTGTGATGCAAATGTATTACTCTTTTGAATGCATATTGTTTCGAGAAGCCAAACTCTTTACTTAAGTGGCCCCACCAACTAACCGGAACTATGTTCGTCATCACCGAAATCCGACTAAAACTCGGCTCACGGGACGAAGTGAGGGGTAAGTCACTGTTGATGCACCGCACTGCTGATGCGGATGTCATACAACTTAATTTCAAAAAAATCGGAACTATCCCTTTGAACAAATTTAGTGTGCCAGTAGTGGGTACATTTTGTAACATTTTTCCGTGTTTTCCACTCTGAGCTTTCATCATCAGTCTGTTGTTCCCATCGAATCACACACACTCATCCTGTGGCCTTGGTACACACTCACACAAACACACACATGCTCTCTCCCTGCAGGATTATGACATGTTATTAATTGCCACCATTATCAGCGACAGCTTGCCTGAGAATTTGGCCCTTCTCTGGAGGGCATTAGGCCTGGCGTTGCAGAATTGGGGGGGAGAAAGTAGAAGAAACAGACACACAGCAAGGAAAAGGGCACATTGAACGATGGCGAGAGTGGAGGAGAGGCAGAGGCAGTGATGGTGTAATGCGTCACGTTGGGCAATGCAATACTCTGCCCAAAAGGGATTGTGGGATTGTGAATAATTTATCAGAAAACATTTTTCTTGGTCGTTTTCACAGACCCACAAATCCTCCCTGTGCTCTCTTCAGGTAGGCCTGGACATAATGTTGTGCGTGCATGTGTGTGTATGTGTGTGTAAGGTGGAGGAGAAGAGGGAGCATCCATTACATAGCATAGCATAAGAGATTGAAATTCAAAAACAAAGTATCATCAAATGACTACATTTACAATGGAAACAGCAACAGAGATGTCTCCCCAAACATTTTCACATTTCCTTATATGAGCTGCAAGGAAGTGAGAGAAATGGACATTCTAAAGAACAATTTGATAGTCTACAGCATTGTGACGTCCATCCTCTGACCCGTTCATCTGTAGTTGCAGAAAAAACAGTTATGTGAACTGTCACAACCAACTCTACTGTTCATTTAAGGTAATTAGCAAGCGAGTGATTCCTAATACATCATGGTGCAAATGGCAGACTCCACAATATTTCACAGTCAATCTGCTACCTTGGTCACCCCGCCTCCTCTGCCTTGACTCACTCGCACACTCTTCCTGCCCTTCCAACACAGTAATTGCACACGCAACCAAACAAACACTCACAGTGAGAAAAAAACACATTGTTTGACAAAGTATTGGCTGTATTACATAGGTGGAGTCACAATGTTCTTGCCTTTCAACGTCACAGATGAAATAATCACTGCAGAGCTTTATGAACATGCTGTACAACTAATTATATTTTTTATGTTAATAGTGAAATATGTACAGCCTGCCCTTGCTATATGGCGGTTCGAATATCGCTCCCTCAACTTATTGCGGTTTTTAAAAAAAGAATAAATACATGACTGATGCTTTGCGGTTGACTTTGGCCTATTTTTCTTGTCAAAAAATATTGAAAGACAATGTATTTGTAGTATTCTGGTCACTAGTTGTCAGCAATGTTATGAGACATGATGTTGGATTACATTACCTTTCACACTGCATGGAGACTGGCTACTTTGCCGGCAGAGCCGAGATGACATGCCATGGTTGAGACGGACATACCATCGCTGAGATCGAGTGAAAAAAAGGTTCTCCTCTCATTCCATGAGGAAGTGGTACGTTTTTGGCTTCTTTGCCCTTCTTCCCCACTCCGTTTGAAACACGTCCTTAAGTTTAGAATGAGTAAATTGGAGAGGCCGTCTCTTATGTCCCTTCGGTGATACCATAGCCTGCGCAATGTGATGGAAACAAAGAATAATAGGAGTGTAAAAGTGACTATTGGGGTGTTATTTCATGTCTACAGGGCTTTAATAATGTTAAAACCCATATTTAGAAAGTCATAAATGGGTTTCTTATGCTCTAACTACAAAAACATTTCCTTTAGTAATATTGAATCCTATTTTGTGGAAATTCACTTATCACAGTCAAATCTCGAACCATTAAATGCAATAAATGAGGGTTACTGTACATGTGTACGATGTTTAGTTTGATTCTGACTTGTTTAACTGTGGTAGTTTAAGTATATACTTAAGTGTAATTGCAACGCACATACAAGATGCCTTACAAAAAAAGGTTACAAACACTAACATTTGTGGATCCACCTTTAGCTTTGATTACGATTCGTCGCGGCGTCATTTCCACCAGCATGTGCAATGTCACAACATTTATTTCTGTCCGAAATTGCAATCATTTTTGACAAGGTTTTGTACTGACGACTTGTATTGTATTAATCGGACCACTGCACAAAGTCTTCTCCAGCACATTCCAAAGATTCTCAATAGGGTTCAGGTCTGGACTCTATGGGGGGCCAATCCATGTATGAAACTGATACCTCATGCTCCCTAAACCACTCTTTCACAATTTGAGCCAGAGGAATCCTGCCATTGTCATATTGGGAAATGCCATGCCAACATTGATGGAATAACCTGGTCACGCAGTACATTCAGTCAGCTGACCTCATACTTGGACAAGGTTGCTGAACATAGGCCTGACCAAATGCAGAAACGCCAACCCTATTTGCTTTGCGTATTTTTAATAATTAGAAAATAAAAATCAAATAAAGGTCCATATAAAGTGCTAAAGTTAACATGAAAACTGAACTTCAGCTTGTATGGCTTGTATGATATGATGGGTAATTGGACGCAGATTGCTACACCTCTGTTAACCCCTCGTCTTCCACTATGTTTACCGGCCTGCAGTTTATCTCCATCCACTTGACAAGAACATTCGTCAGCCTGTCAGTCGCAGACTTGTGCATACGAGTGGTGTTCTCCTCGACTTAACTTTGGCAAAGAGCTTTGCTATGGCTCGATAAATTGGTAATGTCTTCGCTGCTAACTTTACTGCACTCGAGACTGGGCGCTTTGCGTTGATGCGGTACGCTCAACGTTTTTGACCGTTTCTCACCCTACCCTCTCAACTACATCGGGAGATCAGTTTATGCCAAACAAGCCCAAACACAATGACAGCCAATCAATGTCCACTTCAGGGTGTGACTGACAATTGCTTTCCACGCCCAACAACTCAAGCACAAGCAGGCATAAAAACAGATTTTGTAAAAAGGCAACTTGCATACAGAAACCATAGAGATTAAAAAATGTATTCACGCGATTAAAAAATAATGCAATAATTACGACTGTAATTAATCAATTGCAATTCATCTTTTAATTTGACACCCCGAATAACTAACATCGCGCTCAATAGAGAACAGATTTTTGCCACGGTCGTATTGTTAACCAAAGTGAAGAAAATCCTTATTTTGATTATAGGGTGTGAGGAACAGATCCACTGTGACTCAAACAGCAAAAACACAAAATGAATTCCTGAAGTGGGAAAAAAATCCTAGAGCGTATCTACCTGTCTGTCCCTGTGTTAGTTATCAGGCTATTTTCTACTATGTTTCCTGGAAATCAGTATTGTAGCTTTTCTGTAATGCTGCTAACTGACAAACCATCCCATCATTGTCTATAAAACAATGCCTCTCACCTTCCTGCTTGACAAAGGTAATGGTAATGAGTTTGGGGAATCCAGCAATGGGGTGAAAACACTTACCTAGACTGGGTACATTTTATGGAACCCATGTTCCACGTAAGTTATAGTTATACTCTTATAGTTACACTCTTCTGCCAATAAGTCTTTTCACTGGAGTTCAAAGATGACAAGATCGTCTTCAGAGTTGCTCCTGAGGGTTCATTGGTTGCTCATAGTGTACGTTCCTCGTCAGGAACATATGTGGAGGTGAGTCATTGTTGAAATAGTCCACCTGATGGGGATGTCATACAACTTTATGTCAAAAAATCTGAACTATCCCTTTAACGTAACCCACATCTGTAATGTATTTGGTCATTTGGGCTGTATTTGAAATCACAGCTTGGCATGAAAACTTTCAAAACAATGAAATACACTGCTGTCAGATCCTCTAAGAAACACTGTAGCACTACCAGCCTTATTTTTTATTGCCTCTATATTTATGTTCTTTGCACAAGCAGATGTTGGAAACAATGGCTTTTGAAGTAAAACAAAATCTTAAGGTCTTGGATGTACTTTATGTGGAAGTGAAATGCAATAAAAATTGAAGAGTGAAAGTTTTCTCTGCCCTGTTTAGGAAAAAGTTTGTGTAGTTTTACTCGATATTAGTTTCCATATTGAAACGGCAATGCTTGCGGGGTTTGTTGCACCACGGCTAGCCATAGGAGTGCTTCACTGCCTGGTCGGCTCGTGTCCACAGATGTTATGCTATCCGCTTATAAAATTATTTCTGATGGATTCTGTCTTCACATTATGTGAGCATCTAGTTATAGTCATGTATATTTTTGTCAAAAGCAACAATGCCAACTTGGCATTAGTATGTTGTTTGCATGAAATGGTTTAAATGCCCATTTCTGTTATTTGTTTCCATCGGTGTGCTGAAACACCCAAGACAATGGGCTTGTAAGTCTGAATTAATCAATTATGAAAAGGTTGCTGTCCCTTGCATTTCCTTTATTTCCGGTATGTTTCTGCTAGTGTGTTTGAAACACGCCTGACAAAATAGGATGCATGGCGTCTCATCCTGTTCTCAATGTGATTTATTGTGAGCAGATAAGTGAACACTAAATATTTATCAGGACTGCCATGAGTTCACATTTCAGCGTCCAGCCATTGCTTTGGATCCCACAGTGCCGTGGGAGAAGGGGAGTATGGGAGAAGAGAGTAACCGCTACAAACCTATTCTGATTTGTTTTTCCTCTTGTACCCTCGCTGCTTCATTTTGCCTTTTTGTCTGGTAGAGACCCATGACATTTTGGTTGCCAGGCAACCTGACCCATGCACACACAATCAACTCTGATGTCGGGGTTCTATTTTGGTTGGGTTTCCGTTCGTTTTCTTCCTTTTATTTTCCTGTTGGTTCTACAATCATCCTCATCTTTTACTTTTTTCTGTGGTTTCCTCTGTTTTCTTCCTTTGTACCCATGTGAGTGCACAGGAGATTTCTGCACTTCAGAGATGTGCAACACTTCTAGCCAGCAAGAACAGCAGCAGCCGTGGGCATTTATCAAAGCTGTGCTCCGTAATGACCACTCAGCAGTGGGGAAATTGAGCTGACCCCAAGGCCAAAGCTGTTAGAGGGGACTGGTGGGAAGGCCAGCGAGGTCAGGCCATCCTTGTCCCACCCACTTAGTGAGCAGTTAGCGCTGAACCATTAGTTTACTATTTGGCGGCCTCACAACTACGCTTCACACTGTACACACGGTGCACACACAGACAGACTGACTTACACACCACGTGGACGTCAAAGCCACTTTACCTCATCTTCAGCACTTCAAAGTTTATCTGACACAAACTTGTTGGATGGCAGTAAATGCTTTAGACTCAGCCCTGAAAGAGCACACCATTGTCTGACAGCAACATAACTTTAATGGTGTTAGTTTTCATATTCACAAAAAAGATACAAAGTGGAACCTCGGTTAGCATTCACCCCGGTTTTTGGTTAACGTAAAAAATTTACATCACAATTTTGCCTCCGTTTGCGTGCATTGTCCGGTTAGCAAACAATATAGCATGAGTCCATCGTAATTGAGTAAAAATACAATACATAAAGTAATATAATAATAAAAATAATTTACCATTATTAGAGCCCTGACATAACACCCTTTCTTTACTCCTATTATTCTTTGTTTACATCACATTGCTCAGCTGCAATGCGCAGGCTACAGGATCACTGCAGGGACACAAGTTAGCAAGCTAGCGAGCTACCTAGTTAGCCTCAAATTTATTTACTGTATTCTAAACTTAAGAAAGGATTTAAAAATGCGCAAGAGGGACAAAGAGGCCCAAAACTTACCACTTCCACACGGAATGGGAGGAGAACTTATTTTCACTCTATCATGTCAGACATGCCCTGGCTGACTCCATGCAATGTGACGGTAATTTAATGTCATGTCTCAATAATGGAACATTACTGATGCCTACTGGCCAGAATACTACATATGCCTCTTTGTCGTTCAATTTTTTTTTTTACTAATAATATGCCATAGTCAACCGCGAAATTGATTAATTAATTAATTTTTGAAAACCCGTGATAGAGCAAGGGAGCAATAATCGAACCATGATATTGCGAGGGACGACTGTATATACACACTACCAGTCAAAAGTTTTAGAACACTCCAACATTTGTAAGATGGTCTGTCTCTCTTTCATTGTTAATTCCCTTTTTTCTTGCCATTTTTGGAGCAACAAATTACTTCCTCTAGTACAACGCTGTTCAACCACAGCGTGTTCCGAACACTGTTTTTATTCAGTTATTTCTTGAAATCAGTAGTTTTTCTCACCTTCTTTATCAAAATGCTGGCACTTGCAACTTTCTTTGGCTCTATTTTGGGTTACAACTCATGGCAAAACGGGAAGGTGGTTGTGGTTGATCACGCTGCCACATCATGTCTTTGGGGACAGTCGTCACAAATCATGTCTTCACTGATGGTAAAAGTAACCTCAAATGTTCATTTATCCCTTTTATTCATCATTTATGTGTATTTATCTACAGTGTTTCCTCACTACATTGCGGTTCACCTTTCACGGATTCGCTGTTTCGTGAAGTGCAATTTTGCATATATTTTTAACAGCGTATGAACTTGCATTGTGTTCTGTGTCTTTGTGGTGTTTTAGAGCAATCTATCAGTGCTCTGTTGTATGTGTCTTTTATTGTATTTACTACAGCTACCAGTAGAGTTTGTTATATACTCATGTCAGAGTTGAAGACGTGCTGCTTCACCTACTATCAGTATGTGTTTACATGCCTCTACAGCATATTAGGAACCCACAGTAGCCAATAACCAGCTAAATATAGAACCACAAAAGTCCTTATTGGCTAAGGGAGAACCCACCCATTGTGTTCTGCGTCCTGAACAGCGACTTAGCCCCCGCCTGGTCTCCTAAGTCCAGTTCTGGTCAGATTTCTGTGATGAAGAACGTAGTTCATTGTAGGGATGTCATACAACTTCATGTCAAAAAATCTGAACTATCCCTTTAATTTCTTGTGTCCAACCTAAATCATTAAAATTCAAACGAAATTTGAACTTTGAGAGTGTTTAAACAAGAAAGAAAGTGTTCATGCCTGTCTAGAAAAGTTTACTGTGAGGGATTACAGCCTTAAAACATATACTGTATAATAATAGTAAGCAAATAAAGTCGGCTACTTTGCGGATTTCACTTATTGGGAACCAATCCCCCGTGATAAGCGAGGGAACACTGTACATATTTCAAATAGTTTTCTGCATGTCAAATTATAAATGTAAAACTATAAAAATGTGGAAAAACATTTGTTCACATTTTTTGGGCTTTCTGGAATAGATCTACTGGATTGTTTCTTATGGGAAAAATTGATTCGGCTCGCGTCCATTTCAATTAAGAGTCAGACCTTCTGTCTGTCAGATCCTCTATCCTTCTTTTCTGCTGTCTTCTACTGCTGCTTCATTTGTGAGGTATAGGCCTCACTGTTGCCCCCCTGCAGAGCGGGGGAAGCACTGCACGAACGGGGACTTCTCAGACCTAAGAAATTTAAAGATATGAGCAGGATGCCCAGAAGAAAGTTGGCAGAATGAGAAGGTATTTTCTTTACGTCTGTGTTAAACACTTGGTCCTAAAAATTTGTTGCTGTATAGTATTGTAAAATATTATGTCTTGAGTCTTCAAAGCAAGTTTTTCATACTACTGTTTTGTTCATGAAGTTGCGGAATTTCTCTCATGCATGTGTTTTTGAGGTTTGTGTGTGTTTTGGGCATGTGCAGCATTTTTTTTTTAGCATTTGTTTTAGATCCTGCAGCATTTACATAATTGCAGCATTTTTAACTTGCAGCATTTGCTGGCCATTTGCCCCGTCGGCCACCATAGATGTCAATGTTTGAATACACTGTATCTCATTTGAAAAGACAACTTTTTCCTTTAAGAGGACATGTTTTTAAGTTCCCCTTCAATAACTTGCGACAAAAGGAAAAAATATTCCCCCTAAAACTGGTAGATAATTTTCATTTCTACAGTGCAACCCACTTTTGACCTTTGCTGGTGCCTTCCACAGAGACGGAGCGTGTTAATGTCAGTCTGCAATGAGACAAATCTGTGGCTCTTGTTAGCATTATTTAACTCAGCTGTGTCTTCAGGCAATTGCTGACAACAGCCAAGGGAGCCGCAGTGGGGCAAAAAAAAAAAAAAAAAATCCACACACACAATCAATATGGTCACAGATGGAAGTTGACATGGGGGTATAGGAAAAAAAAAGGACAAGAATAGTCATTTTTGCTCGCCAGTAAGCAATGAAATACAAATCTGAACTTTAAAATTGATAAGGATTGATTTCCCTGACACGCGATCATAACATACATCCCTTTGGAGACCAGCTAGAAGAGGGCTTACAGGCGCCTGCCGCATAAAGGAGCGAGAGGAGGATGTAAATCTGACTACAGAGCGGCAATTAGCCTTTTAGTGGGTAAAAGATATGGAGAATCTTTACTGTTTCATCAAATGGCATTAGGCAAGCCCCAGGGCCCGGAGGTTTCTGTGGGAAGACAAATGCTAGAATAAACTTGTTTAGACAGATGGATTGGATGGAATTCTTCACAAAGTTCACTATTTTCCTTTACGGATCCATACAGATGACTTAGAAATAGTCAGTTCATTACATGTCTTCTATTAAATGTCACACTGTCTTCAAGCAATACAAAGGAACAAGCTCGCCCTGCATGACATTATTAACACAGTTTTCAAAGATAAAATATGTCATTGCCTTTCTGGTGAGTAAAAATCATCTATTTGGAGAAACAGCTGGAAAATATCAATGGACTGATGCAATTGATGACAGTTTGTTGCAAATATTTTCTTCTTGTAACACAATTTTCCACTTAATGACACCGTGATGTATTGGCAATCACTCACTTCATTTATTTGACAACATAGTTCCCAATTATGCTTTCTTTGACGTTCATCATGAGTTCGTTCAGGGGTGTCCAAAAGTTTTTCCACTGAGGGCCACATGTTGACAAATGAAAGGAAAGAGAAGGGGTTTGTCTAAACTGTGTCTACTGTTGTAATCCAATAATGATTGTATATATTCTATATTAACTTGTATTCACCTCGTTGCAAGTTCTGAGGAGTTTTAAGAAAGTTTACTGTCAGTTTACCGTAGAAGCGAAACCTGCTGAAGCCACACACACACACACACACACACACACACACACAGGGTACCGCCTTACACTGATGTCAAGTCGTTATGCCAGTTTATCATATGTGTTAGGTACATACAGTATGTACTGAACATGTAGGCTATATATGTATATTTTATGTACGTTTTATGGTTTACCATCACATATGTCACAATTACTATCGACAAAGGGTGAATGAGGTGTGTTTTCTGCAGAAAAAACACATTTTTTTTGTACTTTCTTAAATGTCCGTATTTGTCATCTGCATCCCTTTTCAAAACATGCTTTGAAAGTCAATACTGCCACAATAAAGCAAAAACAATGATGCTTCTTTTGAACACATACGGTTCGGTTTGATAGATTAAAGCCAAAAGAACTTGCTAATTTCTCTTCAAATGAGCAATTGGGAGGAATGAACAGGGTGGTCTTGATCAAAGCTAACATTGTACTGTACGGTGGTGAGCAGATGGCGTGTAATAAATCCTCAGGCGTGCTCTGACACATATTAGCATTTAGTTAGCAGCCCACAGCCTGCCAGCCATTTAGGTAATATCTCTATCAGATCACTTTGGAAATGGTGATGGAGTGAGTGGGGGGGGTCATGTAATGTGTTTAGCTAAATAGGCCCCTGGTTGCATTATGAAGTGATGCTGTACACTGGTAGGGAACAGTGTCAAGTGTTGTACGGTTCAACTGCTCAACAATGTTGGTCAAATTTGTGCATGACACAATCCCACATGAATTTAAAGTATTTTAGTAGAATTTGAATTGGATAAAAATGAAATACTTATTGAAGTATACAGAAGTATTGGATTTGAGACCCAACGTTAGTCTTTTGAGTGCAAACAGTATTCATGTAGGGCCGTATGAGTTCCGTGTTAATGGAATCTCGGATGCAATCGTAGAATTGGCCAATGAAAACAGAAACAACTGTTAAACGCAGAATCTCGCAGAAGTGGACATATTGTGAATGAAATGCTGTCATCGTGAGGAGAAGGAATGTTTGTGTGGGGAAGTATTTCCACTGCGGACCGCTCAATCGTGGCGGAATCTCGTCACAAACACTAAACCACCCCTTTGTCACGCTTCGCAGGACAGGAGCGTGTACTTCCTGTCCTGCGCCATTATTCTGGCAAGCTATGCTTCCGGGGTGGTGGAAGGAACTGCCACTCCACGCCTGGTGGCCGCACAGCTGCGGTCAATACTAATCACTGACAGTTAAAAGACCAGCGCCGTCGTATGCGCCGCGCTGGTTCATTGTTGTTGTCATTTCCATCGTTGATTTTTCCGTGCTGTCACCTACCTGTTTATTGTTTGTATTATTTTTCCCACAGAGTTTTTCCTCTGTCACTTTTAGTTTGTTCCTGTCCTGTGCAATAAAATTACTTTTATTTTTGCACTTTGCCGCCTTCTCTCTGCACCCTGGGGGTCAACCTGCCGACAGCTTCAACGAACCGTGACACCCTTCCTGAACTTAACATGTTGAAAATGTCGACCTGAAACACTGGCTAAAGTTGGTGTAAAAACTCCTCTCTTACAGAGCGTAAATGGAAGCTAGCAGGGTTAGCTTAGTTTAGCAGAGCATGCTGGTGCGGCTGTGTGTGTGTGTGTGTGGGCTCAGGCTGCATGAGTGCTTACACCGTGTTGTGTTTTTTTGCTGGTTAACGTAAGTGAGCATTTTACAGTACATTGTCTGCTGACGTCGTGCAAGTTCTGAGTGAAAGAAAGACGAGAGACACGTTTATTTTTGCACACAGCTCGTCTTAACCGTCAACGGACATTCTCAACATACGCAACACACTGACGGCTTTCAAAATACAAGCGCTGTTCGCCACATCCTGGCGAATCATGTAAACAAAATAAGGGTGTATAATATCTTACATGAATAACGCAATTGGAATTGCATCGGCGACTACCTGTTCCTTAACCACAAGCACGGGCATTTAAGTTTGTTGAGGATTTTGTAGCAACGTGTGTGGAGGATGACATCCCATTCGAAAAGTTAGCCAAGCTACATCCGTTTCTGAAATACTGGGCAAAATTGGCCAATGATGTATTGCATCAATAAATTAAGGATTTTTGCATATAATTAGCAAACATTTTATTTACTGTCATAAAAGTACACACTCTGTTGTGTGGTCAAATAAGTGTAAAAGGTAAAAAAAAACGGAATTCGAAATATTTTTAATGGAATTAGGAGAAAAAAAATAACAGAAGGAATCTAGCAGATTTTGCATTACTTGGATGCCATGTTTGAAATATCATATTTGGATTGTGTGTCACTTCAATTTTAGATTTTGTTAGGGTTTTTTTTTTGTAAAATATGTGCACAGTGGGAGGCTCTCTGGTATGGTAAAATGATTCGGACAATCTTTCAAAATACTTTGTTGTAATTGTTAACCAGCGCAGAAACCCAAGCGTGTGATATGAGCGGAATGGCAGATGCACGCATGCATTGAAATGCTGTAAACTAACTTGGTGACACTTGCACACTGACAGACAGAATGAATGAGACTCTGCTGCACAGATTAGGTTGCGGTGAGCTGATAGTGAAAGGGCAACAGCAGCGACAAGGAGCGAGACCCAAAGTGCAAACTACGTGTAGATGTGCGCGTGCACACTTTTGTGTCTGTGTGTGAGCATTGAGTGCACCACCCGTGTGGGGGTTAATTGTGGTTCAACAGCTGAGTGAGCTCATATGTGGTGCACAGCAACAAGCATGGTGACAGGCAACTTGACAGTCCAACCTGTTTTATGGTGACATGTGTCTCCCGGAGTATTTGTGTGTGTGTTGGGGGTGCTTGAAAAGAAAGTGACTGGTGGGATGAGGGTAGTGAAGAAAGCATTAGGAAGAAAGTGTGAAGCGTGTGCTAAAGAAAGGCAGGTGATCAGTGACGACTTGCTCGGCCACCCAGCATGTTTGCATGCTTGCTTTAAGAATAGCAAAGAGTTGTGGTAAGCAATTTCTACACCGCGGTGCTGATGGGGGGAATTGTTTTAACTATGTGTCACGTGTGTGTGTGTGAGAAGGAGAGTGTTGAAGCAACTTAATGGAACAAATTAGGAACACGCCTTTCATTCACCTGTTAGCACATATTAAGGGAGCTTAAAGCTGTTTCCTGTTACCCGTGAGGATTAGCAGGGATGAGTAACCACGTCACCAGGCTACAAAATAGGTGTGCGCAGCCTGGTTGCAGCTGTGTGTTTGTGTGTTCTTGCAGCATAAGCGCCGTCTTGAAATCATCAAAGCTGCTCGCTTCGGCTCGGTTTTCAGCGAGCAGCTAAAGGTTAGACTTATGTGTAGCTACTTACAGTAACACACCGAGACTCCTTTACGCCATATCATTACCAAGTCAGCACTCACCTGTCAATCAACCTCATCCAATGAAGTAGGTCATCCCAACATGCGATACAGAACATTTCAAAAGAATTCCTTGTAAAATTACCATCACATAGAGGAGATGATTATTTATGGAGGTGAATATATGAAATATTGTTGAGAGGAGTCGCTGTCAACCCAGAAGATACGTCCAAATCATGGCTGGAACATTCTGTGGCCAAAAAAAGGAAATATAAGTAAACATATTTCTTTTATTATTCAAAATGGATACTTGACGAATTACAATTGTGATAGACATGACAATGCAGGAGAGACACTGCTCATCAAATCAAATCACACTTTATCTCTAAAGAGGTTTTCCTGCATATAAAAAGTGCCTTGCAGAGTTAAAATCAGGTTGCAGGTTTTAAATATCTCACAATAGGCACAATAATCCCCAATAACCCGAACCCTGAAAACACGGGATACTGTTGCTGCAGTAACCCATGCATGCCAAGCTAAAACTCAACTCTGAACCCCCGACGTCACTTCCTGTCTGCTACGCAGCTCAGCTTCACAAGGGAACACATTGATTGCAACACACACAAGCACGTCTTATTTATGTCTAAAATGCCTTCCTAACTGTTATTACGTCTACTATATTGGGTAATAAAAGTGGAAAGGTGACTATAGGGGTGTTATTTCATGTAAAGAGAGGGTCATAAACATGGTTTTCTGTGCTTTAATCTAATTTCTATTATCTAATTTCTAGGCTTCAGTATTAATAAATTGAATATTTTTTGTAGTTAGAGCAAAGAAAACCTGCTTATGACCTTCTAAAAATGTTTTTTTTTAACATTATTAGAGCTCTTTAGACATGAAATAACACCCCTATAGTGGCCTTTATACTCCCATTACCTCATATAGCAGACATGATAAGTAATATTAAGGCAGAATAACTCACGTTGGCATTGGGAAAGTTCCTTCTTCTAGTATCTCCAACATGCAGTAATGTGGGTTGATCGCATGACGTTAAAAAAAAAAGATCATCCATCCTCACTATAACGTTTGTCACTTGATTGGGTGTATAAGGCAGCCGGTCTGACTCCGACACTACTGCTAGCTTTGTTTACACCACACTGCTCAACTCATATGCGCAGGCAACGGGATCTCGGAAGTGACACAAGAGACGGCTGTCGCTTTAAACATAGCACTCTAGCTAGTTAGCCTCCAATTTATTTATTCTAAACTTAGAAAACTGAGTGGGGAAGAAGGACAAAAGTACCACCTCCACATGTCACCTCCACGTTTTATGTCAGACTCTGCATCCATGGCTGCAAGTTGAGGTAATGTAAAGTAAGGCAAAGTCTCATAATAATAATGGTAATATAGTACAAAGTAATAGTTCATAGTCATCCACACAACAGAGACCATTTATTAATTACTTAATTTTTTTAAAAACATGATAGCGTGAGATGTTCGAACCACGATGTAGCGAGGGACTACACGTAGATAGTTCTCATGTCCTTTCGGCTCGGCAACATCATCAACAGGATATTGCAATTTCATTTCCATGCCGCTTATCCTGGATATTGCAATTTGTAGTTTATTTGTTTGTAATTTACACAGGCGTAGAATTGGACTGCATCATACTGAGCAGTTTCTAATGTTTTGCAATAAAGTATTCATTATAATATAATTTTTGATAATATTTTCACACTGGGCCTCATTCATGAAAGCTACGCGCGATTAATCAGCTTTTGAATATATAGAGCCGAACATAACTGTTGGATATGCTCACATGACTTTTGGCGTTGTTACAAAAATAGGCCCGTCACCCATTCTGAACTCTGCAGAGATAGCTTAAGAAATGCTGACTGTCAGTATGTTTAAGACCTTTTTTAGGCTTGGTTGGTGAGGTTGGTTCTAATATAAAGAGAAAGATACATATTTACACAAGAATGTTTTTATTTAAAATGAATAAAAACTCATTTTGGCCACTCATTTGCATGACAGCATTTTTTTTTTAAAGATTAACAACACAAACCTTTGAACATGGTTGTGGAGTGTTTTTGAAAACATAATTTCCATGTAAACTTTTCAAAAACACACACAAAAAACAGCTGCTTTTGCAGGCTTGTTCTTATATAAACACACCCTCAAGCTCCCATGCCAATGCTTCTTCAATGAAGTGATACGTTACATAAACATATCGAAACAAGATATTCAACCATAACTTCTTACATTCTGTGGATGTTGGCCATTACACATCTGAGCCTTAATTGCAATTTCTCTCTGTTGCTGCCAGGTCCCTCACTAGGTCAGGTGAAGTCAGCCACACCAGTGTTGGCCTTTTTAGACTCCTTCTCAGATGCATTTTCAAACTCTCCCCAGCTATTCATGGTTTGGCAACAAAATAATTATTTGCAGTGGCCAACACCCCCACTAATATTTGGTTAGGAATTTTCACATCAATCATATTCATTTTGTAGCCATGTACAGGTGGCCCTTGCTTTACGGTGTTCCGTGTTATGTTAGATATTATTATTACACTTTTAGATACAGTCTGTCAGGCAAGTGCATTTTCAGTCTAATAGCTTCTCATAGAAGGCCTTCTCGACGCACACTCACATAGCACAATCAGAGTCGCACAGCAGTTACATATGACTGATGGAGAAATACTGGAGGAGGCAGACACACAAACCAATTCTACCCCTTATCTTAGCCCTTACCCCTAGGTTTTGCACGTTATGAGAATCAAGTGGTGTCCCAATTCCCCTTAAATCAAGGGGTAAGGGGTAAGTACTAAGGGGTGTATAGCCCTAAAATCCGAGTATGGTCGGGGACCAGACTTGAAATGAAGCGGTAGGCGGAGTCTACTCGGATCCAACGATCCAGCGGCAGAGTAATTAATTAAGCATGATAATTGATTTTCACAGTAACGTCACTCATGTTTTATTAGATATTCAATCACTTGCTACTCCATGTAAATATTCGCCATGTTTTGTTGGCTGTCGCTCGTTATAACTCGCCGGCTAACACAGATATCGAACTTCACTGCAATCTACTGCATTTCATGAATGATTAGACAATGATTATATAGCAACCACGTTAGCCTGTTAATGCAAGCTGTATTTTAAAATAGAGGACTCTACAGTACTGAAGTGTACTGTGACGTATCTAATCACTCATGTAACGCAGCACATCGTAGTGAAATGTGTTTGCTGTTAATTATATATAGCCGCCTAGTCCACCAATCATTCTCATGGTGTGATATGTTTATTGTTTCCAGCAGACAGTATGGCTAGTCAGGAAGTGAGCTAAGTAAAAGACGTAAACAACATGGCCATATGTGAACAGCACACCACATTATCGAAGTGTACTCGGAGTCTAATGTCCCATTTATTTTTGTTAACCCTTACTCTGTATTTGTTTTCAGTACACTATTATCATAGTACTATTACTATTAGGGATGCTCCAATCAGGGTTTAATCCTGCTGATTCCTGAGTGACATCAGCCGTTACTTGTTTGCTTGTTTGTTTTAAAAACTAAGTATCACTGTGGTAAACAGTCACATTTGGAGTCCGAAGACCAGAAGCTAGGCAGATAACGGTATCTGCTGCCAATGCAAAGTACAGCCAGTGACAGCTAGGCAAAGAGTGTAAACAAAGTTGCAACAATAGTTGAACGGAGATAGGTTTCGAAACGGAGTGATCAAACACTTAGTCTGTGTCAAGCTCAATACGAGACGCGTCATATTGTTGGCAACCTTACGTGACACAGCGGACATGTAGTATTTGCCGCCACACGCCGATAGGTTTTTGTGATCGGCTTTGAAAGGCTTTTATAGGCTTATGCAGATCACGTGTTTTTTTTCTGAAATCGGCCGATATTGTTTGTTGGCCAATCGATCGGAGCAACCCTCGCAGAAACGATAAAACACTTTGCCGTTTTGACCTGAAAACGTTTCCGTGTGGATAGCCCCTCAGACTTGAATCTGATGACTTGAAAATACTGGAGATTTTCAGTGAGTGTGTTGAGTAAAATGTGTCGCCATTCAAAGTAGTCAACTAACATGACCGTTATGTCATTTCCAGCAATTTGCCCACAGAATCTGCCTCATTGAATGCATCTACTAACAACCAATCAGGTTTTTGACCAAACATCGACAGTGTGTCTTACATTTCTGTGAACGGCAGACTGTTGGAGAGTGGCAGTGATTAACACCGGGATGTGTCAATATGCTATCGAGGAGAATTTCATTTGCATTCACAAATTACGAGGACATGCTATTTTATTTGGTAAATACTTAACAGTGCTTACGACTTGTAAAGATTTCAAAATTTTACTTGAAGACTTAACTCAACCTGCCTTGTCTTGCCTTGGACTTGCACGTCTTTAATTGAGACTTGACTTGAGGCTTACTTGAGAATCGCAAAACACTGACTTTCTCCCACCTCCGCTTCTCTGCATGCAGGCACGCACACAGTCGAGACAAGTCACGTTCACAGACGGTCGTAAATCACAAAACTCATTAACAGCATACGCATACTGTAACTGCCAGGTTGTTGATGCTGTGAAAGCGACAGTAACAATAAAGCAGTGCAGTGGTCTTATTATTGTGATAGAAAGGTTTCTAATTCTTTGCCGTTTATTTGTTATTATTGTTTCATTTAATTATTGTATTTAGTGTTTTATGACTGTATTGTATGTCCTTAATGTGTTCTGTGTACAGTACAGTACACAGTCTAGGAGCGGAACGCATGCATAACCCGAGGAACCCCTGCTAGCTTCTGTCATAACTCTGCTTTGAAAACCACTGAAACGGACATTGTATAATAATAAATGAATCATCAAGGGCCCAAAATTAATATGACATTCATGCCCATGATGAGTGTATTCAGACTGTATGTTTACCTTACCTTCTGGTAAAGCACATCTCCACTCAAACAGTGTGCTCATTGTTTTTATGCTGTTTTGTAGCAAGGTTGTTAAGTGGCACTTTAAAAACGTAAGTTGGCATGTACCCCATGAACATCGACAGCCACACCACATTGCTTCTTTGTTTTAAACACAAAATGTCACTGTGGTTAAAACAAAAAACAAAAAAAAGTCACATTTGGAGTCCATGGACCAGAAACTAGGCGGATAACTGTAGCTAGCAAGCTAGCTAGCTAACTGCCGCCAGAGAAACAGTGGAGCCAGGCAAACTGTGTAAACAAGAATGGTAGACTAGTCGAACTTCAATGCGAGTCAAACTTGAACGATCGCACACGCTGGCATCGATAGGTTTAGACGGTGAGAATCTGGCGTCAATTGACTACACATTTCACAGATTATTTTTCATTCTCACGGTAACAAGGGACGTCCCTGATCAACACAATACAGAACACATACTTTTATCTGGTCGCACATATGCGAGTAATGAAAAATTCACTTGCAATTCACAAACATATTTTAGCCGCAAAATGTGACCATTTAGTCGCAGTCGGGAGCCCTGGGGATGCCCTACTGTGCGTTAAATTGTAAAAAATCCCCTCTCAATGCTCATTTATAACAACTCTCTCTCATTTTGACTGATCCAAAGCTCTGCTGACTTATTTGTTGTTCCTTTTAAATAGCTGACATTGCCTAGTCAGTGGAAACACAGTGAGAGTACAGCAACTGTCAGAGTGAATTCAAAGTGACATCTTTGTGGTATGTCTCAACATGCTGAGCCACCAGGACGCCAGATCTGGTCTTAAAAGACAGCAGCTTTCCTGAGACCTATGGCAGCGGGAGTTGGGGGGAGGGATGGGTTTAGGGTGGGGCGAGTGTGTATCACATGTGTCACTAATAAGATATGTGTGCTGATGCCTATATATTTAAACTGATCTCAATGGAATAACTCACACAATGAAGGTGATGGAATGGAAATGTGTAGCGGGTGTTCGTGCACAGAGTGTGAGTATCTTGCTCGGGAGTTGGCAGCAATGTAAGACGCTGGCAAAGTCTTATGGAACATCAGGTGACACTAGAAAAATACAGCTGCCGATAAATCTCTGACAACAGCCCCGGACTCAAGTTTCGCTCTATGATTTATCGGAGATATTCCTTTTGGACACACCATTTGGATCCACAACCACTGCATGTCATTTAATATTTCACTTTTAATACCACACTAACTGGGATACAAGTGGTTGGAATAGGGATGTTACATTTCTATTGCAATCCTGAAGGCCCCAGTCCTTAATTCTCACAAATTAATGATTCACTTTGGATATTTAACAGGTGATGCAGCCAACAATTGCTGTGAAAATGGCAATTGGGGATTGGAACTAATAAAAAACAATGCATGCTTTAAGGTGAAAGCCATTACTCTCATTCAGTCTGTATTGATCTAGATTTTTAACACTGATGAGATGTGCCCAGTGTCATATGTTTATTGAAACCAGTCATACATAGTAATTTAATTTCTAGCACTGTATTAGTAACCTATGCCACAAAATTCAGAAGAATGCATCAATTTAGTTTCCTAATCAAACATGTTATTATCAAGTCACTGCAGTGAGTGGCTTCTCTGAGTCAATAACGCTGTGTAAGAAAGAATATATATACTGTACATGATACTGTACTGTTATGGCACAAAGTATATTATCTCTGAGAAATCCACGCTGTCTGAACGGAACCTCTAGACCAGAGTAATGTCTGAAAGTAAAATAAGGCACAGATGAAAAGTAACAATTTGTTCATGTAAAAAAAAAAAAGACTCATAGAATAAACTGCAAACAAAAAAATATTTACCTGAGCTACAATTTTACAGCATTCAAAATTATTTAATTTGGTCATTTTGCCAATAATTTCTTATTTATTATAAATTATATTTATTCGTGGTATGTATTAGTAAGAGTCACTTTCAGCTCTCGATGCAAACCGCAAAATACAAGACCAGTGAGCAGTGATCAGTGATTATATTGCCCTGGCATGAAAACTCATTCTATTGTTCTAAGATTCTTCGAACAGATCTAGTAAAAAAAATATGGATTTACTTACTAAAACTGACAGATCGACTGCAAAATAGGCTAGAAAGATGAGTGACAGCTATCCATGTTTAGCTAGCAATTCACATCCAGAGCAACCAGGTTCAAACAAACACTGCCGTGAAAGCATGCGAACAAATTGACATCTTCACAACAGTAACATAATAACAACATTCAGTGATATTGTGTTGTGATATGTTTTACTGACAGTGATAGCCACTGACAGCTTTATGCAAGCGGCACAGAACTAAAGACAAGTGATAGCAATTTGGCATGAAAACCCATATTATTATTATTAGAAGATTCGTCGTGATGCTGCAATCACAGACAACCCTTTGGATTTATTGTTGGATGCTACAACAGCCACCACATTAGCCGCAGACTGCGTCATAACCAAGCCAATTACGAATCAACACTTCATTAGCCCAACACTAGGCTGGCTACCATAGAGAATATTATTAGAAAAAATGTGGATTGACTTACTGCCACCTTGGCACGCTTTTCCACAATAGGTTTTTGACTTTTTATTTCCATCTGCGGGCAGTATCAAAACAATTGTCTCTCGAAGTTTACCGAAATACTGAAGCACCTGATGCGGTGAATGATGTCTTTTGGAAATGTGAACCTTGAGTGTTCCAGCAAAAGCCTTCAACACTGTGGCCGAGCATAATATAAAATATATATCACAAACAACAGAAGTTCATCCAGAACTGGGCCATACCAACTGAGAAATCATTGGACTGAATGGTAACTTTCGGGTGGGTTCTCGTGTAAATGTCACTTGACGAAAAAGGTAAAAAGGTAAAAAAGGTAAAAAAAAGTATAAAAAATAAGGTTATTCATGTTATAATAATTCAGCATTCAAGCACACATCTCCACAGGACATATACCTTTCAATGTTATTTGTCACGGCGAAAATAACAAAATTAACAAGTGTTTTGGTGTCATGAGCACCTTTAGTAATGTACATTTAGCTGTCTATTAATCATTTTTTCCAATTATACCATAACATCACATCTTTATTCATAACAAGTTAGTTTTGTGAAATGTTTGTTTTTTGAATAGTGTAGGAAAGTTGCTATATAAAGTTTAAATATAAGCCACTAAACCAAGCTGGAGCTGGCTTTGAATTTCATCTCAGTTTTCCTGCCCCATGAGTTTGTTAGTTAATGACCATGTAACACCACACACACACACACACCCACACACACACACAGCCACACACTGTGCACTTGAAACAACAGTTTGAACCGAGTGAAGCTGGTATTCCACGGCGAGCACCGCAATTACAAAACGTATCGCCTCTGGGGAAAGACAAATCTTTGAACTAAAGTCTGGGGTTGCAGAGACAACCAGGGAAGCACCAAGAGAGACCAAGACAGCAGTTTTGGCAAATGTGTGTGTCTGTCCTCTAAAACTTGACTCCCCCTCAAACACACACCCTTAAATACCTCGCCGCTTCTAATGTTTCTGTCTTGCTGTTCCTCGGCATTTTGACTCCATGCCCTCCGCAAAACCTTTAGGACCCAGTCGTCTCAAATTCTGCCCTGTGAAATAATTAGGGGTTACATACCGGTGTATTTTTGAAGAGGGGAGGATACATAGCAGAGAGATACCAGGATGCCTCTGGCTCTGGATTCAACTTGTTAGGAAAACTGGGGTTTGCTTTACACTTCCGATGACATGACTGCAGTATCAGTTGTGGTGGTGGGGGCGGTGCCGGGGTGTTTTGCGTTAGGTGTCAGTTTGGTTGGCTTGGCTGACCCCACTGAGGATGTGCATGTTTACAGAGTTGTTCGCACAAACATTTGCCTAGCGCTGTACGACAAGCTGGAGTGGTGGCCATGAGGAGGTGTTTACAGCAGCAGCTTGCTCTTTGTGTGCACATGACGCTGTTAACTATGCAATCACTGAAAGCGATTAACGGATCACCGTCACGCCGCATCAGATAACTCGTCTGGAATTTTCTTAAATGTTTGAATAAATACGCATCAGGTGAAAATGTAAAATAGTGTAAAATATTTTTACCACATGCACGTAGCTAGTTGTTTTTCTTTATGTACAGTGTTAATAATCTCTGGGAATGCTTCGTAACCACGAAACGTCATAACATGGAACGTCGTAACACCAGCACCACCTATATTACATTTTCATTCAGCTGTACTTTGACCTCATTATATTTTAGTCTAGACTGATGGCACTGTTAGCTAATTACCACCAAATATTAAAGCTGACCATGATGGGGATGTTATTAGTTTTTCACCAAAGCAAAATACTTGGATGACATTAAGATGGTCATCAAAGTGATTGCGAGTTTATCCTCGGGGCGTTGTAAATGTCTGCACTAAAGTTCAAAGTCGTATGTCTTATTGTTGGGATATTTGAGGGAAAAAACACAAAGGCCAAAATGAAATCGCCAGTAATTCACATGAAGTGATTTCCTAATTCTCTGATGCCAACTATTAAATCAAACAGCTTTCGTTTTCCTGAACCTTTCTAAGTTTAAAATTGCACCCTTTAAAGTTGTTGCGTGGTCCAATTTTGATGAGCTCTTGTCAAAAGGTACTGGATGGATTTTGTGGCATTTTATTGGGTGGCAAATTTCGTCGAACTTGGTAGGACTGTCAAATTTGTAATGGAATTTTAAGGAAATAATTTTAGACAATAAAATAAAGTTTTAAAAAAAATTAATAAAAAATAATATATAATATATATAATGAAACATTTATTTTTATTTATTCTGAAATTTGTTTTCCTTTTCTCTCTCTACCAAACATGCTGGATGACAAGAGTTCAGGGTTCACTGTGCATCTGTCTCAACACCTGGGCGCATTGGTTCTGTAGCGGAATGAACAGAGTGAGTGAATCCTCCTGTCAGTCATTCAGTCTCTTTGTCCCAGTGGGTGCACGCACAAAGCCAGCACTCGCTAGCTGCAAGTGAGCGCCTTTAACAGTAACAAGCAAGCAAACACAAATATGAATGAAGGTACGAAAGCGATGGTTTCTAAGGCAAATGCCACAGCTCCAGTGTTGGAATATTTTGGTTTTACACAGAATGAACAAGGTGAGCCCCTGAACACTGATGAGCCCATATGGCACATTGTGTTAGGTTTGTTTCATTTTTGTGTTGTCACCCTTTGACCTGTGTTTCTTTGTAGATCCCTTCACTCCCTGAGTGGGCGGCGCCACGAGGCACACCTGTAGCCACTTGGTCATCAAGGGCTCTTAAGCCACATGGCTGCAGGAGGAGGACGTGGGATTGTTACTACTGGTTTGCATGCTGCCTGTGAAACACCAGTTTGTTTGCTCCTGTGCTCTTTGCCGTAAGATTGCTGTGTTTTTTCAAAATCTGTTCCACGTGCTCCTTGCCTCCTGTGACGCCGTCTGCTCATCAGTGAGTTGTTTCCTTTTTCCACGGTGCCCTTTTGTTTTACTACCTTAGTTGCACCGTTCTACCTCAGTTTGGACTCAGAAGTTTTGCTATTTGGTTGTTACTTTGTTCCTGTTCAACTAAATTAAAGATATTATTTTTACCTGGATTGTGTCTGGCTCTGCATATTGGGATCTCTACCTGACTGCACGTAACAGAACAATCCCACCATGCAAACAGATCCCGCAGAGTCTGACCCGGTGCATGCTGCACTCAAGGCACATGGAAGTATGATTAGCGAACATCATTTGGCTATCAGGGATATGTCCACGCTTCTCCAGTCCATCTCCAGCAACGTGGACCGGCTCGTCAGCGAGGGAACAAGCTCCACCTTGTCGGCTCCAGCTGATGGCATAGTCACTCCTCCCCAGCTGCTGCCATCTGTTCCTCATTCCTCTGCCAGTGGCTTAAAGGAACCAGTAATTCCTCACCCGTCAAGGTACGCTGGCGACCGTGGAAAGTGCAAACAATTCATACACCAATGCCAACTGGTATTTGACCAGCAACCCTTCACCTACCCCACCTGCCGAGCAAGAGTAGCCTTTATGGTCAGTCTCCTGTCGGAGAGAGCTGCTGAGTGGGCACTGGCTATATTAGAGAATCGTCCGGAGCTACGGGACACTTTATCTGGCTTCATTTCTGAGTTCCGCAAAGTGTTTGACCACCCCTTAAGAAGGCGCCAGGCAGCCAGCCGTCTGATGGCTCTACGCCAGCACAAGGCTTCCGTGGCAGACCACTCAATAAACTTTCGCATTCTCGCAGCAGAGAGTGGCTGGAACACTACAGCCCTCTGTGATATTTTTCTAGCCAGCTTGAACTCTAATATAAAGGATGAGCTCGTAACAAAAGAGGAGACTGAGTCACTGGAGCAGCTCATTTCCCTCGCCATTAAGCTCGACGACCGCATCAATGAGCGCAAGGCAGAGCACTATGCAGAGCAACGAAATCCTACTTGCACCCAGTCTTCCATCTCCATCCTGCAACCAGCAACTCCAGATGTGGTTCCCAGCGCAGCAGTCTTTGGTCCAGCACCCAGTGAGGAACCCATGCAACTGGGAGGTGGTCGTCTTACTCCGGCCGAGCGGACACGCCGGCTGCGCCTGCATCTCTGTCTATACTGCGGCCGTGCTGATCATGTCATCACCAAGTGTCCTGCTCGACCTGCAGGACGCCCAACCTCCACTGGAGGAGCATTCACCGTGGGCCAGTCTACCGTCGAGGCGTCGCCAGGGCGCCTTCAACTGAAAGGTACACTCGCCTGGGAGGAGAACTGCCTTAATATCTGTGCACTTGTTGACTCTGGGGCAGATGACTGTTTTTGGATTACAACTTTGTTAACCTGCATAACATCCCTGTGTTCTGTCTTAAGGAGGCCAAAGTGGTTCGTTCGCTCGACGGGTGCGTTTTGGCTCACGTTACTCACCAAACCGAGACACTTACCCTAAGAGTATCCGGTAATCATTTTGAGAAGCTGAGATTCTTTGTAGTACCTTCTCGTTTGGCACCTCTAGTCCTAGGCCTCACTTGGCTCAAGATTCACAATCCTTGTATTGATTGGTCTAGACTTGCTATTACCAATTGGAGCCAGTACTGCCATTCCCACTGCCTCCGTTCCGCGTCCGTTCATGCACCCTTTGCTCACTTTTCACCCACTGAACAGATTGACCTTTCTCAAGTTCCAAAGGAATATCATGACCTCAAGGAGGTATTCAGTAAGGACAGGGCCATGGAGCTCCCACCCCATCGACCTTATGACTGTGCCGTTGACCTCCTACCAGGAGCTAAGTTACCCACCTCCCGACTGTTTAACATCTCCAATCCTGAACGCGCAGCCCTTGAAAATTACATCTCCACCTCCCTTGCAGCCGGACACATTCGCCCTTCCTCCTCACCTCTAGGTGCCGGGTTTTTCTTTGTGGACAAAAAGGATGGTTCATTAAGACCATGCATTGATTATCGGGCGCTAAATGACATAACCATCAAAAATAAATACCCACTTCCTCTTATCGACTCCGCGTTTTCCTCACTTCACTCCTCTGTAATTTTTTCTAAATTGGACCTTCGGAACGCGTACCACCTAGTCAGAATTAGAGAGGGGGACGAGTGGAAAACGGCATTCAACACCCCTATGGGGCATTTTGAGTACCTAGTTATGCCGTTCGGCCTCACTAACGCCCCCGGAGTGTTTCAGAATCTGATCAATGATGTGCTACGTGACATGCTAGGCCGCTTTGTGTTCGTGTACTTGGACGACATCCTGATTTTTTCCCCTTCCCTTCATGAACACATACATCACGTTAGACTAGTACTTCAGCGACTCCTGGAGAACCGGTTATTTGTGAAGGCGGAGAAGTGTGATTTTCACTCCGAGTCGACGTCTTTCCTGGGGTTCATTGTGGAGAAGGGGCGACTCAAGGCTGATCCGGCTAAGATACAAGCCGTGGTCGATTGGCCCACTCCTATAACAAGGAAGCAGCTGCAGAGTTTCCTGGGCTTCGCCAATTTTTACCGTAGATTTATTCGCAACTTTAGTCGAGTCGCAGAACCTCTCACTAAGCTTACATCCGTTAAAGTCTCATTTGTCTGGACCCCAGAGGCAGACGCGGCATTTAAAAAGCTTAAATCCTTGTTTATAAGTTCCAACGTCCTCACCCATCCTGACCCCTCTCGCCAGTTTATTGTGGAAGTTGATGCCTCAGATTCCGGGGTCGGGGCCGTGCTCTCACAACGTTCTTCCACTGACCGTAAACTCCGCCCCTGTGCCTTCTTTTCACGCCGTCTCTCACCTGCCGAAAGTAATTATGACATAGGCAATAGGGAACTGTTGGCCGTCGTCTTAGCCTTACAGGAGTGGAGACATGGGTTGGAGGGCTCCACCCACCCTTTCATCGTATTTACTGACCACAAAAACCTAGCCTACCTCCGCTCCGCACGACGACTTAACCCTCGCCAGGCACGGTGGTCCCTATTTCTAGCTAGGTTCAATTTCACCATTACATACCGCCCTGGCTCTCGTAACAGTAAACCGGATGCCCTCTCCAGACTCTTTTCCCCTTCTTCAGAGATCCCTGAGGCTGAACCCATCCTTCCGCAGACCCGGATCCTGGGCGCTCTCCAATGGGAGGTTGAGAGCAGAGTGACAGATGCCCTCAAGGACATTACCCCCCCAGCGAAGTGTCCACCTGGCCTGCTATACGTCACCCCTACACTGCGCTCTGAGGTTCTGACCTGGGCACACAGTTCCAGGATTGCTTGCCATCCAGGCTTCCACCGCACCCTGTTCCTGCTTGGTCAACGTTTTTGGTGGCCGTCCTGTCGAGTGGACACGAAGCAGTTTGTAGCGGCCTGCTCAGTGTGTGCACGCAGTAAGGCTTCCCACCAGGCTCCGGCTGGACTTCTCCGCCCACTCCCATTACCCCTCCGCCCTTGGTCACACATTTCAGTGGATTTTGTTTGTGGACTGCCCCCCTCTGACAACAACTCTGTGATCTTTACTATAGTTGACCGTTTCTCCAAGATGGCCCATTTTGTTCCCCTCCCCAAACTCCCATCTGCGTTGGACACGGCCAAACTTCTAATCCTCCATGTTTTCCGCCCCCATGGCATACCTTTGGACATTGTTTCCGACAGGGGCCCTCAGTTTACCTCTGCCGTGTGGAAGTGTTTTTGTGAAGCCCTAGGTGCAACCACTAGCATGTCTTCGGGCTATCATCCGCAATCAAACGGACAGACAGAGAGAACCAATCAAGACCTGGAGACAGTACTCCGCTGCATCTGCCACCAACAACCTGCTTCATGGGCTACACATCTTCCCTGGGTGGAATATGCTCACAATTCCTTGGTCAGTTCTGCTACAGGTGTTTCCCCATTCTATTCTGTGTACGGCTACCAGCCCCCAGCTTTTCCGTCCCTGGAATCTAATGTGGCCGTTCCCTCTGTGCTCCAGCACCTACGCCGTGTCCGCCGTGCCTGGCGCAACACCAGAGCAGCCCTAAGACGCACTTCAGAGCGGAACCAACGTCTAGCGAATCGCCACCGCAACCCAGCTCCAAGTTATAGACCCGGTGAGAAGGTCTGGTTATCATCAAAGGACATCCCTCTGGCAGCTACTTCCAAGAAACTGGCCCCTAGATACATCGGCCCATTCACAGTGGAACGAGTCATCAACCCTAACGCAGTCAAGCTCCAGCTCCCTGCATCTCTTAATATCCATCCTGTTTTCAATGTCTCCCGTCTCAAGCCAGTCTCTACTAGTCCTCTCAGCCCTCCAGTCAGGTCACCTCCTCCTCCTAGGTTGGTCGACGGCCATCCCGCTTATTCTGTTAACAAGATCCTTAACTCTCGGAGAAGGGGTAGGGGTTTCCAATATCTTGTAGAGTGGGAGGGATACGGTCCAGAGGAACGTTCCTGGATTGGCGGTAAGCTTATTCTTGACCCCTCTCTAATTTCTGACTTTCACAAACGGTTCCCTGACAAGCCTGGTAGGCCGCCAGGAGGCGTCCGTTGAGGGGGGGGTACTGTTAGGTTTGTTTCATTTTTGTGTTGTCACCCTTTGACCTGTGTTTCTTTGTAGATCCCTTCACTCCCTGAGTGGGCGGCGCCACGAGGCACACCTGTAGCCACTTGGTCATCAAGGGCTCTTAAGCCACATGGCTGCAGGAGGAGGACGTGGGATTGTTACTACTGGTTTGCATGCTGCCTGTGAAACACCAGTTTGTTTGCTCCTGTGCTCTTTGCCGTAAGATTGCTGTGTTTTTTCAAAATCTGTTCCACGTGCTCCTTGCCTCCTGTGACGCCGTCTGCTCATCAGTGAGTTGTTTCCTTTTTCCACGGTGCCCTTTTGTTTTACTACCTTAGTTGCACCGTTCTACCTCAGTTTGGACTCAGAAGTTTTGCTATTTGGTTGTTACTTTGTTCCTGTTCAACTAAATTAAAGATATTATTTTTACCTGGATTGTGTCTGGCTCTGCATATTGGGATCTCTACCTGACTGCACGTAACACATTTGTTGGAAAGTAGTGGCTACGATTAAGGGAATACAACCTGCATGCGTACCTCAGACACAGCCATCCTGTCCAGATTTCCCAACATAAAAAAACTGTGGCTGGAGGTGCAGCGGAGCCTTCATCCCGACAGTCAACGCTTACTGAGGCTGTCGGTAAAGTGAATATAAACCAAACAGCACAAAATGGTGCGCGCTCACGGTCAGTGTCGTTTGCTGCGTGTTATACCCACTGTTTATTAGTTATTGAAGTGCAGTTTTGTTCAAGCAGACTTCATCATTGTATTGACTGTTTTTATTGTCGTGTGTGGTTTTAATTGGAATGCTTTTTTTCTTAACAGAGACAGCGTCTATTTTTTATTGTTTTTGGTTGTGATTCCGATTTTTATTTACATGCAATTTTTTAATATATTTTTTTTTAAAAGCTCTTGACACTGCAATTAAATACTCTTGAGAAATTAAAGTTTATTTCTTTTGATACGGTTTACTTGCACTATTATGCTGTATATTATCTTTACATGAAAATCTAAATAATGTTGACAATAACATTGGCAAGAATTTGTAGGACAATTATCGTCCAGCAAAATTTGTTTGTTGTCGTAATTGTGGGGAAAAAAACACTTGTTTTTAATGGACTCATTTAGCTATACGACCGAGGCAAGCTATCAGAGACACTTTTCATTATGAGTAATAATCTATATGTTTTTAAAAAGCGATGTAGTACTCGGTATCTGCACTCCCATCCGTCATCATGAGATCTAAACCTGGAAAATCATAACACAAACTGGGAAGTCAGAAGTGGACAGTGAGCGTACACGTACACATACACAAATACATACACACACACGCAATTCGTAAGCATTCAGACGAGGGAACAGGCGTCCTTTTGTTGAAGGGAGTATGGGAAGTGTGAAGGACGTGACGAGGGAGATAAGTGTCCTCCAGGGCCCTGAGGTTACCCTAATGGTGTCATACATCACCGCTCACAATGCCATGCAGAGCAAAGTTGTCAATGCATGAATGCTGCACTATTACTATCAGCCATTTTAATCATGGCACCTGTCACTGCACTAATCAACACCATAACTTCACACTGGAAATCACTCCGAAAGAGTCGCGCACACAGCTGTGCACCCTAAACTGTACACAACAGCAGGCAGTAAGTTACGCGTGCTGCTTTACTGCAGTGCATCATTGCACTTGTTTGATGGAGGCTTGGCTTCTCTTAAACAGTTGTTGCAACGGCGCTAAATGCTGGTTTAATGAACGTGCTAAGAAGGGTTTACTGTACTGTCAACACCACCCCCCCCAACTACACAGCCTCCGCAACAGTGTTTGTGAACGTTTGTGCATGGCTGTGAAAGGGAGTGTGACATCATGATTGTTTACGTAGAACTCAGTAATTGCAGAATACATGTTCATTCATATGGGGCGGTGTCAACACCTTAAGCAGGAAGCAATTAAGCTGCTCCTTTGTTCCAGCTGTCCCATTTCCGCGGGCATCAACGCGCCGTCCTTACTATCTACTGTATATATCAGCTAATTGGCGTAACATTCTGTTGCCCCCTTGCTATCTGCAGTTTGCACAGAGCAGTAGTGGTGTAAAATTCCTGGCCTGTGACAGCTGTCCAAAAAGAGGCCACTGCATCTTCAGAATCGCGTGTCTGTCCACATACATGTCTGACCTTTGCTGTTTCCAACCCATTAAATTGCAAAGTCACAGCCACGCCAACCTCTGAGAAGTTCTGAAGAGGCATTTAGTGTACGCATTCAGGCATTACTGTAGCATTAAACACTCTTGTGAGAATTTGTGCAACTGTTGGTCAGCTCTTGTGAAACAGAAGTCAGCCAAGTGAATCACTACAAAAAGAGTAACGGCACCTGATTCCGCAAGTTTTAAAATATGTTGTATTTATTTTCAGTATTTTTTTTAAATAACTTGAAACTTTAAAATAGCTTTTTATGATTGAATGTGGGTGCGCGCACCGTGAGAGTCTCTAAAAGCAATATTCTGTGTGCTGATGCGTGAGAAACACAAAATCATTTGCATTATTTTGGTTGTGTTGGCAATTTATCAAAAATGAAAGTGTAGTAGGTCACAAGTATTGCTTTATTGCAGCGCCTTCTCCTGAGTGGCACCATGTCACTCTCCTCTGTGGATCTTCTTTCACGTTGGCATCCCACGCTGCTCCAGATATGTAGCATGAGACGCGGCAAAACAAGAGTTATGGGGACAACTGGAAAAATATGGATGATTTCTAACTATAAAGATACTGATATGACAATACGAGGCATGGAAACATTCACGGTGTTCGTTTCAGGAGGCTAGGACTGCCCTGTTTGGTTGGCACCTGGGAGACTTTGACTTGGGTTGCAAACTGTTAGCATTCCTCAACTTTGATGGCCTTGTAAATAGCCAGAGTGACTTGGAACACTGGCATTAGCTGTATAGAATGAATACAGACTGCAATCAGAGCAAGGTACACCGTCTTATAAATATATATAAGCAAGTTAAATTATATTTTTGGCATCTGAAAAAAGGTCAAACATACTTACTGTATGTTTGACGAACAAGTTATGTTTTCTTGTTATATTAGACAACTTTGCTTATCTGAAGCGTACCTGTCAACAATTACATTGTAAAATAAAGGAACATTTCTGGAAAAATATGGTGAAGTACAGATGATTTGAAATAGAGTTGTCGCCTGACTGAACGGACCGGAAGCTGTGCTGCTTTATTTAAATGAAAGTTAAAATATGGGAAAAATACGGAAACCTACTGAAACGGGAGGGCGCCGGGAAAGAAGGACAACATTCAAGCATACATCAGCACTGAGTTCCTTAATTTTGGGGAATCAGCGATCGGCCGATCCTTACATATGAAACGATCTTAACCAATGATCTTATCAAACGATATAATCTAACTCTGCAAAGGTCTGAAAGTCAGCCACTGTACCCTTTTTCTCTGCCAATATCGGAATCGGCAGGTCAGGATTTCTAAAGATTGGTCATCAGCCCTAGGCAAAATACGTGAGTTTCCCGGTTAAAATTGGAGGGTTGATAGATATGACCTTGGACTGGCTGACTGACCTTGATATAAGAGGTTGTTAACATAACAGAAACCGAAATTAACCACTGTTTGCACATTTACTTGCGACGTTTGCCAGTGACGTGAAAATGGTAACAGTTTGTTGAAGTGTTTTGCACTTCCTTGCCACCGTGGTTTCACGCTGCTTAGCGATAATGAGGAAAATACTGCAGGTGACCCCCTATAGGTCTCAAAATGTCAACAAAAGCAGTCGACCATGTATGTCAACACCGACTTAAGCAGGCACTTATTCATCATAAGAAGAATACGGCGGACCGGGACTTGTAGTCTACGTACTGTAGATGGGTTGAACTGACTTAATCCGGTTCCACAGTACTAAAACCTGAGCCATATTTCTTATGACGACACTAAGCAAACAAAAAAGAAAATCTGACTTGCCAAATGCTTGAAACAAGCAAAATGGCATGTGGGCAAGTAAAATGTTGTTATGTTACCAGATTATTTCGGTTACGGATTATATTAAAAGCTTCATCTCTTACTTTACGTTGGTCTAACATTGATAGTGCCCGGTAAGAAAAATGTCCTGTTGTTAAAAAATAAGTATTTTCAACCTTGATTTCAGAAATTTAATCTGTCTTAGAATGTGCGTATTTAGTGAATAATTTATTATTGATCATAAACTGATAATTTTTTCCCTTTAAGCAGAAGATGTTACTTTTTGTGTAATCAAAACATGAACTATACAAAACAATTTGTTGCCATTTATTTGTCTGATCCGGCATTAAAGATCCACAATGTCCTAGTTTTGAAGCAGATATGAAAAAACAAAGCTGTTACACGTGGAAAATGATTAGTTGTGTTGGATTGAGCTTCAAGAAGCAACTTTGATGTTTTCTATAGATCAGTACTTCTTAGTGTCAGTGCCATTATGTCTTTGAACTAATGAGATCCATTATTGTTAATCACTGCTCATTAGAAATGCCATGTAGAAGACAGATGCAGCAATGATGGACACGCAGTGACACACACTTATGCACGTAAAAACCAACCATAAATGCAAAAAGACTGCACCGTTTCTGTCTTTCCAGGGCAGAAAACGTGCATGAAACGACACAATGCTTCCAAAGGTCCTGTTTTTCTTCTGTTATTTTACCTTTGGTTAAAGATACAATATGTAAGATTCTGTAGTTGCTCACTCACCTCGATCAATACCACCTTGAGCCTCCGGTAAAGGAAGTATCTCATTCCAAACAGCTGTATCCACAGTGTCATTTGTTCATATTGAATTCAAAGCTCATGCTCACAGGTGAGGCTTGCAAAAGCCAGGAATAAAAACAAATTACAGCTTCGCCCTGCGGCTCATACTAAGAAAGCTACCATTTCCTTGTTTCTGTAGTTGTAATAGGTGTCAATAGCCAAACTTTATTTGTAACTTGGGAAGTAGAATATGAGATACAAGCTTGTTCAGTTTGCACCAAATTGTACCTTGAAGGTGTGGTTTAATGATGCCCCGGCCTCCCCCTCTTCCCCTGGTGCCATTAGAACGTCATTTTAAAATAGAGTGATGACCCTGGCTTGCAGGGTTATCGGGCCTATCATTTAGTCATAAATGAGACCCCTCCCATCTGGATTATAGGACCCCAGCTCTCAGCCTGGCTTCCCGCCCCCCAACATATCTACTAACCTCTTCCTCTGTAATAAGTGCTACCTCAGCTTTCTTCATTTTTGCCCTCCACCCCCTCCTGTTCTGTCTTTATGCTTTTCCAGCCCACCGCTGATCGGGGGCATCAATTCCACAGAGATGAGTCGTCCTAACAACGTTTAAGAGCAGCAGAACAAGTATGGGGCGGGGGAGATGAGAAACGGAATAGGGATAGATGGAGATGGAGCGGTTAAAAGGTCATATTAGTGGTTGTTGGACCGCCGCAAAAACATGCTTTTTATCAGACCACTGTTGCAGAGGTTTATCTGTACAATATTTGTATTATTTAAAAAATATTCTTAATACACTCTCTTGCATAAATACATTTATACATCTGTACATTTCTGGGGTTTATGTGTAAAAATATAGACTTTGTCTCTCCAAGTGTAAGAACACTTCAATGGGGATTTCAGCAATGATTGTCAGTCCTTTTACCCACTAAAGTATGTTCCGACACACAGATACCCCAAAAACCACCTTGGAGGCCCCTTGCCTTCCGTCATTGTCTCTTGCAGCAGTCCTTCTGGGAATGAATGTCAAACTCTCCAAATTGGATGAAACATTATGGGAAATATTATGAGGCAGCCTGCTGGTGTGATGGCTTAAGGCTTCTGGCTAATTGAGTTGTTGCCTGCACTGCATACTGAACAGAATCCAAGGATGGCAGGTGAAGAAGGTGGACCGTTGTCTTTTTTCCTTTTTTGAGTACAGTATTTTAATTTTTTTTTTTTTTGGACAACTGCGACAGTTAGAGTGCCTGATTGAAGAGGGGAGGGAAAGATTCCCAGAATAGTCAAATTGTGTTTTTTTATTATAACATTTTGTAATCAGATTCATCACGGTTTTCAAATTAATTAATCATGATTAATCACCATGTCACCTTATATTACCTTATCATATTATCATATTACCTTATCATTTTCCTCCTATGTACTTTAAAATAGCAAACAGTACATTTGGAATACAGGAAGTGAACAAATGTATTGCAATTGATGCGAAACGGATGGGGGGGTGGGGGGGGGGGGCTGTGGTAGGATCAAATAAGCTTTGCTTCTTCCTACTCCTTGTTGGACATGTACAACTGTGAATTGTATATTCACATAATGTATATTGATATATTCCAATGAAACATGTACAGTATGCATGTTCAAAATTAATTCAACCATTAACATTATCAGGTCTGAAATATGCCCATTTTTACTGTATTGTTTTGAAAGAAAGATAAATGACCGGGCAGGATTAAATATATTTGTATGCATTAACAGCGCCAAATTAACTTAATATTTAAATTAAGTTCAAAGATGTCACACGTGTCTAAAAATCTATTTACCTCACAGCCCTAACATATATATATATATATATATATATATATATATATATATGTGTGTGTGTGTGTGTGTGTGTGTGTGTGTGTGTGTGTTAATTTTTTTTCGAAAATGTGTCTTTTTTTCCACGAATGACACATAAGTCTCATAAGGCGGTAATAATTTATAAATACGTGATAATACGGGTAAAATGTGCTTCATACTGTGTAATAAACATATTTGTGAAAAGAGGAGTGGTTTGATCTTCGATGATTATTGTGTCAATGAGAAGATAATTTACTGTACAAGTTAGTCTTTTGCAACTTCGGAGTGGTCAATATCTCACTGTCTCCAAAACTTTCCCTGCTGCTGACAAATCTTTAAATATGACATACAGACGTATTTGATCCACAATATTAGTCGGAAAATGACGGCCGAGCTGAAATTTGAAATAGACGAGGAGATGCAGTGAAGTAGTTCGTCGTCTCTCGGCACTTCGCAGTTCAAACATCGCTTCCTCACTCTATTGCGGTTTTAAAAAAAACAGTACTAATTAATAAATGATCGCTGTTTCGTGGTTGACTATAGCCTATTATTAGTAAAAAAAAAATATTGAAAGACAAGTCACATGTAGTATTCTGGCCACTAGGCGTCAGTAACGTTCCATTGATCAGACATGATATTAGATTAGACTACCTTCACTCTGCACGGAGTCAGCCACGGCATGTCCGACATGACATAGTGAATAGAAGTTCTGCTCCCATTCCATGTGGAGGCGGTGAATTTTTGGCTTCTTCCCCACTCCGCTTGAAACCCTTGTGTTTAGAAAAAATAAATTTGAGGCTAACTAGTTAGTCCGGTAGCATGCTATGTTTAAAGCGGTCTTGTGTCCCTGCAGTTGAGCAATGTTCTTTAAACAAATAATAATAGGAGTGTAGAAGTAACTATATGAGTGTTATTTCATGTCTACAGTGCTCTAATAATGGTAATAAATCATATTTAGAAAGTCCTAAACAGATTTTCGATGCTCTAACTCCAAAATTATTCCATTTCTTAATATTCAATACTACCTCGTGGAAATTAAGTTATTGCTGTGGGGTCTGGAACCAATTAACCGTGATAAATGAGGGATGACTGTACTATACACTTTTTTAAGTGTGCAAGATTAGAGGAATTCATGGCTGGGGTCCAACGACGGCTGAAACTGCATTAAAATTCATGTCACCTTTTGCTTTGACTGCAAATTCATTTGGACAGACAGTGGAGATTCTTCATTTTCAAAACAATTTTAACGTAAAATGAAAGATACATCATTTAAGGTTGAGACTGTGATCTGTGTTTATACCGAGGTATTCATTGTCAACTCACTTTTATTACCTCCATTAAAAAAAAACCTCATCGTCAATTTAAGTGAACATTTCATTGCTGTTCGCTAATATCTGCACGGAGGTGCTCACGGGCTGTGGGGAAGTTTGCAGACTGCTACTTCATTAATATTTCTTAGTGGGTCACTATCCTTCGTTGGCAGAGCACATCAATTCACTGGAGGCATCGATCACAGCCGCTTCTCGTCACATTGACCAGCTCATTAGCTTGACTTTTAATATACGCTGGGGAAGCATGTCAGTCCTGCACTGTGTAAGAAGTTGGCTTGGACTGGGACACATGTAGGCTCCAACTTCGAAAGGGAGTGGAAACTCTGGAAGTTTCAATTCAATATTTATAAAAGCAACTTGCAGTAAGAAGATTGTAAATATTGGAATTAAAACTGCTATCAAATGGATTGTATTACCAGTGTGGAGATTTGCCATGTAATATGTCTTGTCTGTAGGTAGGAGTCAGTGTGTGCTGAATATTACCATGTTTCATTATTACAGTATATAAAGACACGCTTGGATGGGTTTGGTGTGGAAGATATTGACTGGAAACACCTTCGAGATGAACTAACTGAGACTTTGAGTCAGGCCCTGCCTTGTGATTGATTGGTGATCAGTCCAGGGTGTGCCCTACATCTCACCCAAGGTCAGCTGGCATAGGCTTCAGTTCACCTGTGACCCTACCGAGTAGGGATGGGTACTGAAACTCTGTTCCATACTGGCATTTATTAACTCTAGTATCCAGTCCAAAAAACTAAGTCTCATTTCGTTGCAAAATGAACGCAGACTCAGGCACCTGCAGCAAGTGCTTGAAGGTGACATATTGCAGACCTTAACACGTCAACAGAAGTGTTCATTTGCAACAGCGCACACATTTTGCCAGAGCGCTGTCCACATCAGCAAAACAACACTTCCTCATTATAAAGTAATCACTGCCACGGCGAGCGAGGTGCATTCATGAACACTGGAATTCTGGAGATCACTTTTTGGGACGTTGTTTGTGTTTTTTCATTCGCTTCTTTCATTCGCTGCAACAATTCTGACAATCTGTTGTGGATTTTATTTCATATTGGGGAATTTATCTGGTAATTTGTATATATATTTATAATAATTATTTATATATATTTATTTATGTTATTATTTGTGGTATTTATATTATTGAAGTGTTTAAATTATTTAAATTATTCAACATGCACGTCAGAAAATTCTGTAAAAATAAAATGTCATTGTTTTTGGCCAAAATGTACAGTATATGCATTTGTCGGGAAAATATGGTTATTGCACTTTTGCACTTAGAAAATGTTTTGTGTGCATTATTCCGTTTGATTTGACGAATATTCGTTCTAATTATGCACTAACATACATATGTATTTCTGCTATGATCCACGTTAATGCCAGGAAGACCTGGGTTCGAATCTCCGCTCGGGCATCTCTGTGTGGAGTTTGCATGTTTTCCGTGCGTGGGTTTTCTCCGGGTACTACGAGTTCCTCCCACATTCCAAAAACATGCATGTTAGGTTAATTGGAGACTCTAAATTGTCCATAGGTATGAATGTGAATGTGAAGGATTGTTTGTCTATATGTGCCCTGTGATTGGCTGACGACCAGTCCAAGGTGTACCCCGCCTCTCCCCCGAAGTCAGCTGGAAAAGGCTCCAGCATACCCTCGCGACCCTAATGAGGATAAGGGACATCGAATATGGATGGATGGATACACATTAATGTCACACAAATTTGCTGTGATTATCTGCTCGAGGCTTCTTGTCTCCAAAGTCCGTCACATGCTCAGACTCAACATCCAGTCGTCCCAGAAACGTTGAAACTGTTTTCAACCTAAATAGTCTGATGGCCTTGTCAAGGGTCAACGCTCTACTGCCGTATGCCAAAATCCTTACAGCACATCATTTGGAATTATTACAGTTCTCACAATAATGCAGGCTGAACAGATTCAAATGCTGGATCAATAGAGTGTACTACACAGTCTGTACCAATGGCGCCTCATGCCAGTTCAGTGCATATCATTGGGCCTCTAGGTTAAAACAATGCTTGCTCCCACTGGTGTAAACATCCAGTCCAGAGCAAACCAGAGTGACTGCTTGCCTTGTCGTACCGGCCCACTCACAGATGAGGCCACATTGTGCCTATTGTCTGACTAAATGGTGATTTCATTGAGGGGGCAAAGGGAGAAACTTGTGTAAACAAGCTACATCCTTAGCATGTCAATGTCACCACATGGATGTCTAATGCTCAACAACACATTGTGAATTCCAGGCAGAGTAAACTTTGGACACAATTCTGTCCAGTCTTTCTTGTGAGTTGAATTGAATAACAAAAGGAATGCTTAGGCATTGTTGTTGATTCTGTAATAAGTAAATACAATTTGAGTTATATAGTGCCCGCAGAAGCCGAATGTGTCAACGCTATGGCTGGAGGCTCCCGCTGGGCAGGGAATCATTCTTGAGGGGTTTTACCACCTCTGTTGTGCCCTTTCATTTCCTTTTCCTTGTATCTCTTTCTATCATGTTTTCCTAAGAGTTTGTGCAGCTTGCTCTTGAGTGGCTTTAACCACAGTCCCTATTAAGTGTGAGGTCAGGATGTGCATACTACTGTATGTACATGTTTAACCTTTGGATGTCCTCTAAATTTATCTTACAGGCAGTTGCATTTTAAGAGGGATGGAGCTCTTCTGTCTAATAATTGCTGGCTAAAGACACTCTTTTATTGGTGTCTAGTTTGGTAATGCTGCCAAATAACACTTTATTGCCCGTTAATTAAATATTGATGGCAGTGTCATTACATCTTCATTCATAATTAAAGTGCTACTAACGACTGCATATTAATGTAATTAAACATCAATACAGCACACGTGTGTGTGTGTGTGTGTGTGTGTGTTTTGCACAATCCTTGTAAACCAAAAGGTTGTGTGCATGGATTTAGTCATTTTATCCTTCTCATTTACATTGCAGTTCACTTTTATATTCAAATGCTGATAGGTTTATTATGTGAAATAGAAGATAACAGCTAGCATTTTCCACAGTCCCTTTTACACAGCCATTTCATGCAGGAAGTATCATCCCACTATTATGCTGCCTCGTTATTTAGTATAAACTGCACAAAGACGGAAGACCTAAAATAATCAAATATTGTTCCCATTGAAAAACTTCTACATTAATTTGCTTTTCAAGAGCTCTGTTCTTTTATAAGAGGCCAGTGCCCCATTAGGACAATGTTAAGGTTTCTTCCCTTCTATTTGAGCCCCCACAGTCATTGTAGATTACCTGCCCCCACCCCACAGTCACCCCAGCGCCATGACTCCCTAAAGCGGGCAAGGTAGTAATAATGCATGACAACAAGGCAGCTTTTGTTGTTCATTGGACAAACAGGAAGTTTCTTCCCCACAGGCTAAAGAGAGGATGGGCAGAAGCTCCAGTCGAAGCCATCTTTAAATCTCCCTCCAGAGATGTGACCTTTGACCCTGCTTCAGTGGTGGTCAGACAAAACTTAGCTGACTGAACTGATGCCGCTTTTTAAAGTAAGCATGTTATGAATTCCATGCAGTCTCTGCTTAGGTTATTGTTATAATTTAGGCTTTTTTTTAACAGGGCTATACAGTATCATCCATACTACAGTCGTCCCTCGCCACTTTGCGGTTCGAACATGGCGACCTCACGCTATTGCGGCTTTTTTTAAATTATTAATTAATTGATTAATGGTTGCTGATTGATGTTTATTATTAGTCAAAAAATATTGAAAGACAAGTCACATGTAGTGTTTTGGTCACTAGGTGTCACACTGAAGAGACATTCGCTTAGACTGCATTACTTTAATAATGCAGGTAGTTGGCGATGGCATGTCCGACATGATAGAGTGGAAAAAAGTTCACCTCCCATTCTGTGTGGAAGTGGTAAGTTTTCGGCTTCTTACTTTATCCTTCCTCCCCACTCCGATTGAAACGCGTAAGTTTAGAATAAATACAGTAAATTGGGGGCTAACGAGTTAGCTCAGTGTCATGCTAATGCTTGATGCTTTCTTGTATCCCTGCAGTGATCCTGTAACCTGTGTATAAGTGTTGCACAATGTAATGTAAAGAAAGAACAATAGGAGTTTAAAGGTGACTATGTGGTGTTATTTCAGGTCTATGGGGCTCTAATAATGCTAAAAACAGTATTCAGAAAGTCATAAACAGGTTTTCTATACTCCATCCATCCATCTGTCAATCTTCTACGCCGCTTATCCTCACTTCGGTCGCGGGTATGCTGGAGCCTATTCCGGCTGACTTCGGGCGAGAGGCGGGGTACACCCTGGAATGGTCCCCAGCCAATCGCAGGGCACATATAGACAAACAATCATTTGCTCTCACTTTCTTACCCATGGACAATTTAGAATTGCCAATTAACCTAACATGCATGTTTTTGGAATGTGGGAGGAAACCGGAGTACCCGGAGAAAACCCACGCACGCAAGGGGAGAACATGCAAACTCCACACAGAGACGCCCAACTGAGATACGAACTAAAATGAGTCCTTTCAACCAGTTTCACAGATCGTCACCAAATTTGGTGACGTGGCGGAAGCCGATTTGATCCCATCTTCAAAAATACAGCGGATCGGTAACCGATCCCGATCCTGAAGATCGGATCGGAACATCCCTATTTTAAACCACTATTGCTACCTGATGGTGTTTTTATATTTTTGGGTTTATAAACATTTACCAGTGTATAAGTCAATACTTTTTTCTCACGCTTTGAAGCTTGTGGCTTGGCAAAAACATGCTGCTTAGAGTGCAGCTTCAGGAAGTAGTGACGTGGGCGAGTGAAGTGGACGCTAATATCACATTTTGAAGTCTTATGCAGCAATCACACATCGCTAACTAGCCATGTTACACGCGCTGTTTGGAAAAAAGCATTTATTTCATCAAAAGTTTGAGAAATCTTTCTGTGTAACGTCTTTCTATAAACTAAGCATCCCATGTTACGACGTGGACACCTGCGGCTTATGGACAGGTGCGGCCTATATATGTGCACATTTTTTTTCTCTTTAGTTAGGCTGATATACCGGTGCACTCCATAGTCCAGAAATTATGGCAATTTGGAGCAAGTTGCAAACAGTTCCTTTAAAATTACAAGCCATCTCTTTTCACATAATGTACCACGTGTGACATTCAAAAGCTTAAAGTGATTATGAAAGCTTGCGCTTCTTGAATGCGTCATTAAAGTAAAATGAATCCACTTTTCTGAT
Source organism: Dunckerocampus dactyliophorus (assembly GCF_027744805.1). Classification (NCBI taxonomy): domain Eukaryota; kingdom Metazoa; phylum Chordata; class Actinopteri; order Syngnathiformes; family Syngnathidae; genus Dunckerocampus; species Dunckerocampus dactyliophorus. Next base: position 22,018,553 of record NC_072828.1, read on the forward strand.
TTAAAAAAAGGAACTGAAGCTAACAAGTCACCATGCGTCCTCATCAGCTATGCAGAACCCAGCAGTTTCATGTAAACCAAGGGAGAAAAGCAAAGGAAATGAGTAAATGTTGTCTACCCGCTAATGAAATTCACCAGGGCACTTTGAAGCAGTACACAAGCAGTAAGCGTTAAAAGTCAATGGGGATGTCGGAAGTGTAAACAAATAGTTCTGATTATGCCGACCTGTCATCCTCCTGACAGCATTAAATTGTCCTTCACTGAGGCAGAGCAGCAGCATCATCAGACCCAAACAATTCTCTCCGCCTCGCTCACATATACTCCCACCCCCCACCCAACTCCCCCACCCCCTTTGCACACCTTTCACTCATTCCGATGTGTCAACTGTTTGCTGGAGTGGCAGCAACGGCGGCACAATCTTTGACCTCCGACCAAGATGAAATTGTGTCCAAGCCACACAGTGGTCATTGTCTGCTAGCTGGATCAATCAGAAAACACCTAAGGCTCTTTTTCTGAACTTTGGCCACACAGCTGGATGCTGTGAAGGCAGAAAGGCTTCAAAAGAGAAAACAAAGAAAACTCGAGTCTCTCAAGTTGCATATCATATCATTCATTCATTCATGTTCTATGCGGCTTAATCCCTGGATGTCATTCACCTTCCTAAAATGAGACCATGGCATTTTTTGATAAAACCATTTTTTTTTTTCACAATTACACTTTTTATGATATGGGCCTCTTGTAAAATCAAACCTGTTTTAAATCTTTTAAATACATTTTTAAAGGAAAAATATTTAAAATGTTGCCTGTCATCCACAATCCTTACGTGAGTCTGGAACACTGGTCTTTCTCTTTTCTGTGCATTCTAAAGATATAAAACCAGCTAAAAAGAGACAGCTAAGAATGCACTTAATGGGATGCAAATATTCCGCCTATAAAGAACGCCTTTTGAAGAAAAAACCTCCAAAAAAATGCCAACAATGCTCCATTACATTGTTATTATTATTGTTATTAACATTGTTACACTGAAGAACTACTTTACTGACGTAGTGACACCTCGTCACACCACACTGGCTAGCTACTAGCCGGCTAGCGACTAGGTTCACCACAGACTCGCTCATAGCGCTGCTCTCATAACGCGTTAAGCCACTACCAAAAAATAACACTACATATCGGAGCTGCCGCCACTGCTGCTGTGTTTTTGTTTTTGGATTTGGAAAAGTTAACGCTAGTTTCTATGTTGCTATGTGAAATCGATGCGCCCAGAAAATGCTGCGCTTTCATGTGCTACTTATTATTAGGATCATCAGTTCTGTTTTACCAAAAAACACAAATTTACCGTTAACTAAAAATGGATCAAAACATACTGTAAGAGCTTCGGATGTCCATTTGCGGCTTACGGCTTTTTTTTATTGGCTCGCGGCACATTGTAAACACAAGAGAAAACAAGGAAATAAGAAAACTAAAAAAAAATAATAGTAAAACAACAGCAGCAAAATTTTAAAATCTGCAGTAATTTGACATGAATCAAGACAAAATATTAAGAAAAAAACATTTAATCTAACGGAAAAAAGTCATAATTTTATGAGAATAACATAACAATAATGAGGAAAATAACATTCATTTTAGTAACAAAGTTGAAATATTAAAAATAAAACGTACATTTTTTTCTTAATTAGGTTGCGGAAAAAATGATAATGCTATGAGAACGAAGTAAAAATATTATGGGAATAAAGTCATATCTACAAGAAGAAAATTGACATAGAAAATGTTGAAAGAATCGAAAAATTAAAAAACAGCAGCAAAAATGGAAAAAAAGCATAAAGAATAAAGTCAAAATATAAAGTTTTTTTCATAAAGTCAAAATATTAAAGAAATATATTTTTAAAGTCGTAATATTATGACAAACAAAAAAAAAATCAAGAAACAATTCTAAAATTTGGTCGGGGAATTTTTTTCACCTATAATTTATCACAAAGCTGTGAGTTTTTTTTCTTGAAATAACTTCTTGGCATATCTAAATGTGTTGGTTTACAACACATCAGTGGCCCCTGCATCCTTTCCTTTTCAGCATGTGGCCCAAGGTGTCACTGAAGCATTCTGATTGCAAACATGCCTGCGGATGTTCTCATTTACCCAGGCCATTGTACTGTATTCTCAGGGCATTCAATCCATCGCAACCGGGCTGTTCAGGTTGTCTCAGAAGACGTTTCGCCCCTCATCCGAGCAGGCTTCATCAGTTCATGCTCGAAGACTAGGTGGGACTGATCACTGAAGGTCAGATAACTGAAGGTAATGTAATGTAACGTAATAACTAACACTGAAATGAATGCACGTTTGTTTTATGTGAAAATACAACTGACAAGAAAACCTGAGCAGTGAACAAACATTTTCTCCAATGATAATTGCATGCATATTCGATGCATATTTTAGAGGACTGTACAAGAGAAATACTGTAATTTCCCTGCGCACTCCGTGACGACCACATTTTATTGGCTTAGAGTGATTCGGTTTTTATGCCTCGTAAGAGTCACATGAAAATTCAGATTAATTGTAAAGTACTGGGTTCACAAAGTCCTATAGACTGACCTTCCTAAATTATATTATTCACTCGCTCCAGTTCATTTTGATGGTTGTAAAATAAGCTGGCAGCACATGGCACAGACAGCTATGAGTATTGAATGAAACTTTTTTTTAACTCATTCAATCCCAGGCATTTTTCAAAAGACAACCCCTTCCGTGCCAGCCATTTTAGATGATTTGGACTGATCTTGCAAGGCAGACAGAATATTGTGTTCTATGGCTATACAAACATGGAACCAACCAAAAGAAAGATTAGACTCCCATCCTTCATCAGACAAAAAAGGTTTTTCTGTTCTTTTGTAATCAGCAATAGAACATACTTGTAGGTACGTTTCAGGAAAATATCAGTTCCCGGCTAGAAAAGGGAGGAAAACACACATTTCAAGCATATCTTTCACTTTGACACAAATATTTTTGGCTTTTGTGACAGCTCAAATATCTACGGTAGTGGTAATGTTTTAATTTTATTTGAACATGCATACAAGTTACAACGGAATACATCACATAGTTCAACTCGCAGTTCCACATGTCCAAAAGGAGTAGGAAGAAAAAGCAAAGCAAACAACCACATAACATAAACAACACAACAAGGGTGTTGTTTTACGTCAAAATAACAATTTATTTACAAATATAACACCGTGAACTATTTACAACATTCGCATTGGTAACTGAACTGTGTGTGCACATATGTGCACGTGTGTGCGTGCGTGCTGTGCATGCATTACATTAAAATGTCCCTACTGTCATGTTCCATGTGCCCTTGCTTGGTGCCCCTGTACCCTTTTGTTTGATCCAATGTTCCTGGCTGGAGGCGGAGCTGCTGAACGCACCTGAGCTTGATTGCCTACGCCCACAACTTAGGCTGACTGCTGACAGCTGGGGAATGTGCTTCACCTGTGTTGCTACCCCTTGACCTGCGTTGTTTCAGTTCTACCTGGGCGTTCAGCAGCACCTGCCTTCAGCCAGTACTTCGCAGTATTTTTTCGCCACCATCTTGGCACCATTGCGTTGTGTTTAGTTTTGTGGAACAGAATAAATTCTGTAAAGTCCTACCTGCCTCCAGAACAACGCCACATCTCCCCGTGACACCTACAGTGCATAACCTTCTGCACTCTACACTCCTCCACGCTCTCTCACTTCCTCCTTCCTGTCATGTGTGAGGAGCCCCATCTTATAAAAGCCAAATGGTTTCTATCTCTTCATTTTCCGAAAAGCACAGCAATAATTAGTCCCACACACTGTATGTTTGCAAAATATAAATGCTTCTCTAAGGGGCTATCCACACGGAAACGTTTTCAGGTCAGAACGGCAAAGTATTTGATCGTTTCGAGACCCGGCCAGATGGGTTACGCCTTGTACGGCAACAGTTTGCTTGTTCCAATGTTTCCTGTCACAATTCGGCCTCCTTGTTTTGTTTTGGTCCCTGCCTTCTCCTGGCCTGTTGTGTTTTTTTTTTCTTTTTTTCACTTCCTTGAGCGGGCTTGAGGCGGGAAGACTGGGCACACCTGAAGCTGATTACTTGTTCCCCACTTAAGCTGCCTCGCTTGCAGCCGGAGGTGCTGGTTCTTTGTTTCAGACGCCTGCTAGTCTTACCTCGCTTGGGCACAGCCTCACCTTTCTGGAAACCTTTTGGCCAGCGTTATTCCTCAGTGTCTCCGGCTAGATTAGGCCAGCCCTTCTTCGCCATCCAGCCAGCTCTACCGTTTTAGTTTCCCTTCATGTTACTGTGTTGATGTTTTCAGTTCTCGTTTTCCTACACCGCCGCCTTGTGTTCGGAAATGTTTGCATTTTTGTTTTAAAGACTCTAACTGCTCCACGAGCTTCCCGTCGCTGCATCCGGGGTCCAAACCTCCATACATCGTCACAGTTTCCTAGGGGAAGAACGGATTCAAATTGAAGTGAATAGGAGGAACAAACTGTCTCCCAACCTACATTTTGCACTGAACCGCGTTTTTAAATGCACATTCATACATACAGTATGTTGTTATTATCAGCAGAGGCTTTGTTGGTAGGTCAACATTTCTCCGTAAAAGCTGTACTCAAATAGTCCCTTGGCTAATGAATCACCAAGGCGCACATGAACTATACATTAATTTGCAATTTGGGCCTCTTGCCAGAGAGCTTTGACAGTGTAACAAAACATTTAACTGTGAATGAGAGCTCCTAAATGTGTTGTGACAGCCAGGCATGTGTTGTGTTTCTTGCAAAACACAAACAACGCATGAATTGACACAAGGAGAGACACACACTTGCGGATCATTTTAAGCTATTTGTCAGTGAACCTTTTATAGTAAAGGTTGTTTTTTTAATGCATTCATCTAAGTTACATTTAAGAAATATTTGTCATAGAACATCTCAGGAAATATAGAAATAATTTATGTAGATCTTACTATAGTACAACTACAGTATAATCATCCTTTCTTTTCTCCCCACACCAGACTTAATGCGGTACAGGAACTACACTACCTTTTTTTATATGGAAAACCTGACCGTCAAGTTACTCCAAAGGTCACAGGCTCTCTGTGGTTTTAAATTTGACATATTTCTACATTCCTTGTGCTAAATTTCTTTTATAAACTCAATAAACTTGTTTTGATGTTCCATGCCTTTATGATAAACTGAACTGGATGCCTCAATGCTGCTGCTTTCTCCACCCATTTGAGGGCAAAAGGCTCATTTTGATTGGCAGGGAGGATACTCCCTATCTGTTTCATAGAAAATTTTTAAAAATAGCCGTTGGTGTTTATATGGAGACAACTCAACAGTGACAAGTTGGCCCAATTTTTTATGTCGCTAATTCATCTGCTAATGTAACCGTAAACAATGTGCTACGGTACGACTCTCATTCCGCGGCTTCACTCTATCACGGTTTTTAAAAAATATTTTTTATTAATAAATCATGCTAATTTGTGGCTGAATACAGCCTGTTATTACTCAAAACATGCATATTGAAGCTAATTTTATGTATGTTTGCCCAAATTAAGCATTTTCAAGCATAAAAAAGGCTAAATCAGCTAAAACACAAATATAAGGCATTCAGAAGATGCATTCGAAGGCGCTGTGAATGATATGTAGCATTCTACACTGGTCACTAGGTGATGTCTCTTCTGTTCTTGTTGCTTAATTTATTGGTATTAATGTTTCTTATGTTGTTATTCATTTTCTTGTCTTGTCTTTCTTTTTTTGCGAGAATGAACAGAATAAGAATTTCATTGCATAGTATAACTGCCTGTTTTACTGCGCATACGACAATAAAACTCTTGAATCTTGAATCTTCAGTGAGACATACAAACGGCAGACTTCATTGTTGGAACGAAAGGCTTTTATTGTAGGTTTGAATTAGCTCACAACAGGCACAGTAATCCTTTTTGAAAAGTTGGGCTCCGGTTGCTGTAGTAACCCATGCCGAGCTAAAACTGAATTCTAAACCCCCAATGTCACGTCCTGTCCGCCCGTCACTCAGCTCCCTAAGGGAACACATTTATAGCAACACGTGAGAACGAGTCTTATTTATGTCTTAAATGGCTTAAATGGCTCTGAGTATATTTACTATAAGGGATGTCACAAGATCTTGTGTCACAAGATCCCGCGAGATTAAAACATGACAAGATTTTGTATTTGTACTTTATTTATCCCACAGCGGGGAAATTCACTTCTCGTTCAGCAAAAAAATGTCTTGTTGGCAATAAGCGAACAGTAAGTGTAACAACTCTAATAATGTTAAAAAACATATTTAAAATGTTGTAAACAGACTGTATTTGGCTTTCTAAGCTCTAACTATGAAAACCGAGAAGTGATACCGAACGATGGAAGGAAACGCATGACAGAAACACGTCCTGTCTTTCGTATTTAATGCGTACCATGTGGGAGTTATGATGCGTACCACCACCTAACAGGTAGCACCAAACCCATGCATGGCGGCTCAGATTTATCATACTTCAGAACTACGACTAATCTGTGCCGCTCGCAAGCCAGTAGCTCATTCTTTAGCAGAAGCCAATCACGAGTCATAAGTTAGCTCTCGAGGAGCTTGCCAAACCATCAGAAATCGCAGAAGGGTTACTCAACATTACTCAAAATATATTACATTACTCAAACAGTCTGACTCACGGCGTCATCTTACAAATAACGCTAAAATCATCACACAGCAAATGAACACTCAAATAATAATAAATAATAATAATATAGGCTACAAGACAAGTACAAGTTTAAAATAACAGACAACAGCTATTTGAACTTTTACCCAGATTGCATCACTCCCAGCAGAACAGGTCATTGGCCAACGGCAGCCATGAGTGCCCAGCAGCCATGTCTGGCGGGCCTCCAGAGGGAGCTCATGAGTGCCTCTGATGTCACCATATGAACTTTTTGAAGATTATTCTTGGTATTCTCAAAATGTGATCTACTTATCCTACTTCAGTAAATGTTGCTGAAGTACCATTATCTAAATGTACATAACAAAAACAATATACAACACTTACTACCTAATACTAAGTTATATTATCGTTTTTTAAATAAATACATTAATTACGGTTTTCTCACATGGTGTCCATGTATAACTAAAGTAACATTTACTGTGACAAAAAATCTTTTTTCCAGTGTACAGCTAGTCATCCCTTGTTTATCGCAGTTCATTGGTTCCAGACCCGACCATAATAAATGAATTTCCTCAAAGTAGGACTCCTTAAACGAAATATTTTTGTAGTTAGCATGTTTACAACCTTCTAAATACGTTTTTTAACACTATTAGAGCCATCTAGACATGAAAAAACACCCCATAGGCACCTTTACACTCGTTTTACAGAATATAGTAGACATAATAAAAAATAATACACAATATAGACTCGCACATGTTAGCATTGGGAGAGTTCCTCCTTGTTTCTTTTTTTAGAAGACTACATATGAACTATATCAGTGTCTTTCAATGCATTTTATGAATGCCTTATATTTGTATTTTAGTGCTTGAAAACGCTTAATTTAAGCCAAAAATACGTAAAATTGATTTAAACATGTATATTTTTGGACGATTAATAAGCCATATCCACCCAAGAAACAGCATGATTTATGAGTTAATATATTTTGAAAAACTGTGACAGACGTGGGATTTGGTGAGAGATGACTGTATGGGAAAACCTATATACATTATACAGTGAAGCGTGTTTAAGTATATAAAGTGCATAATACAAAATATTAGTTCAGTTTTGTCTTTTCATTGTCCTTCCTCTAAAACGCCTCATTTGGTCTGCTTCCTGCTCAGTCCACCTACTATTACTGACTGTTCTTTTCACTAACATTATGTAAAACCTAATAGCTGTATTGAATGTAATTAACTATCTGGCTTCAATTATTCACAGTGCGCAGTTTAGCACAGAAGTAGGCTTAACATTTGCAATAACACCGCTAATCTATGCAAACTTTCCCCTGCCCTGTTGCAACACTGAATGCCTGAGCCGCTGTGTGAAGGCGTATGGTAAAATATACTGTGTAAAAATGTGACAAAGACTGACTTCTCTCCCGGCCTACAAAGGATTCCAAGTTTCGCCATCCTGCCCAGCTGGCCAGAACAGACTACACAGTCTCTTTTGTCAGAGTGAGTCAATCTGTGTGGGTGTGAATGCATTAGCCCTTCACAACAGCATTATGCCCCTGCACGCCCCCGCTTTGCTTTGAAATAAATAGGTTCCCGCGGTCATGTTTAGATCACTTCCGGCTCATGATTTGCCATAAGAGAAGATGAATGGTGACTATTGAGATGCTGAGTAATTATACTTGGACCTGCGAATTGGGGACACATAACCCACAGAGGGCAACATGGCAAACATGTTTTTCAGGGACTGGTGACAAAGAGCATGTTTTGATGTGACGAGACGTCTTCCCTGCATTGACTCATGCATTGGGGTTATCAGTGTGGTGTGTGGGCCTTCTCTCCCTCGTTACATCCATCTCTGCTCATTGCTTGGCATTGTTCAATAGATTTATGTGCGTGTGCCTCCTTGCGATCGTGTTTAAGTATGTGTTGGTGTTAATTCTGGTGTCACATGAGTCACAATACAGAGCTGTATGTGTTTGTTACAACAGCCCGGGGAAGGCTTAACACTTGCAGGACATTGTGAAGTCATCATTTCCAACAGTAAGCAGACCCCATGCAGGCTCTGTGCATCGACTGAAGAGCAGGACCTAATGATCTGACCAACACTTTCCACAGTCTCCAGAAATGACTCACAGTGTTCTTTGTTCATGTTGATTAGGATACGTAAATAGAAACTCGGGGTACATCTTAAAGGGATAAAGATTTTTGGACATGAAATTGTATGACATCCCCATCAGTATTGGAGTCCATTAACAGGGACCTACTCCCCACTTGGTCAGAGTCCAGTTCTGGTCAGATTTCTGTGATGAAGAACGTAGTTCCGCTTAGTTGCTGGGGGCAATTAAGTAAAGAGTTTAGTGTCTGAAAACAATATGGATTCAAAAGATTAATACATTTGCATCACAAAAATGCGAAGACGCTCGGACCTACTTCCGCAACAGAGCGCCGCGGCCATCGTGTTTACGTATGTGTTCCAAGCCGAAGAAGATGCGAGGGTCTTCGTCATATACAAATGAACGTACAGCCGCCAGTGTGCAGGGATACGGCGGGAGACAAATTTAACACCGAGCATTTCGTGAGGTTTTATTTTCTTGAGAAGGCATTTTTGTGACGCAAATGTGTTAATCTTTTGAACTATCCCACTTTCACATAAGTTTATTTTTAACATTTTTGTCAGGGCCACCACTTGTATAGCCTTTTGGTTTCTTGTTATTCTAAAAAACGTCTGAGTTTGAACAGCCTCGCATGGCATCACGTTCCTCACAAGAGCTCAGTACAGCATATGCAACATTTATTCCAAAGGAGGAACCAGTCGGGCCAAGTAGAAGAATGTAAGAGAGTAGAGGAATAATATACAAGTAAGGGTGGGCCAATAAAATGTGACCACTTTTTAATCATACACAAGTTTTTGAAATGAGGACTTATTCAAACATGGTATTTACAGCTTTGTAACCGAAACATCAAATTAACATTTGATACCAAATGTTTGCCACTTTGTCTCTTGTTTTCTACACAGTTCAATAATTGATGACATGTTCAATCCACGCTCCTCTTCTGTGGATTACAGCTGCAACATGCACATTGAAGTTTGTGATGACATTGCCACACATTCTGTGGGGATATCAGAAGGAGAGAGTGTACTGCAACAACCCACATACCATTGAAGCCTTGAAGACCAACATCCGTCAGGAAATTCTGAGAATCCCTCTTGAGATGTGTGGTAATGTCATCACAAACTGCAATGTGCGTGTTGCAGCTGTAATCCACAGAAGAGCAGCGTGCATTGAACATGTCATCAATTATTGAACTGTGTAGAAAACAAGAGACAAAGTGGGAAACCTTTGGTATCAAATGTTAATTTGGTGTCTCTGTTACAAATCTGCAAATACATTTTTTTAATATGTTCTCATTTTAAAAACTTGTGTATGATTAAAAAGTGGTCACATTTTATTGGCCCACCCTGTATACAGAGGTGGGCGCAAGTGAGTGTTTTGCAAGTCTCAAGTGTTTCATCTCAAGTCTCAAGTCAAGACACGACATGTCAAGCCAAGTCCAAAGTCATAGGCTGGAAATTTTTGAGTCCCTAGAAGTCATAAGCACTGCTTAGTTTTTACTAGAGATGCCCCGATCGATCGGCCACCGATCAGTACCGGACGAATTCCGTGAAAAATCATGCGATCGGCATATGCTGATAAATGTTTTTCAACACCGATCTCAAGAGCCAATCACCTTTGGCTAGTACTACTGCAGCCCGCAGAGATCCATGCGTGTAGTGAAGTGTCTTGCCCTAACGTCTTGGGCGTCATGCTCCTCCCACTTTCCACAGGCATGCCAAAACAAAAACACCATGTCTGCTGTGTGGAACTTAACTACCAACACATGCCACAAAAACTGTCTTGCGGGGGCAGCACGTTGAATATGTCAAACCTGGAAGTGACACGGACTCGCCGGAAGCCAGCTGGTATTGGTTCTAAATCACCGTGACCCTAATGAAGACCAGCAGTTTTGAAAATGGATGGCTAGAGGAAGAAACACAGAAGTTACATAGTGTATGCAGTCTCACGGTCTAAACAGTAAGACCTTTTCCTGGTTATCAAAGATAAGGCAGAGTGTTTTATTGTTTGTACGTCCTCATATGAACAGTGGGTATCTCTTTTTCCGCTTGTACAACTATGATAAATGTTAAAGACATACGCACGCCTTCGCCAGGGTCAAACAACGTCAGTTTCTATCAACAGCAAATTGTAGCTTTTCACAAATACCCATCTTCTGCATTTGGTGAATTGTGTCAGTAACATTCATGCATTATTCACTCAGAAATTAAGAATAATGTTATAAAGTGCCCTCTGTCTATACAATATAATCTAACTAGGATCTTACGTCATGGCAAAGGTAAACACACCTATGAACACAACAGTATAAATTCATCAGGAAAAACAGCACATTTTCTTCATTTTTACACACAGCTTACAAACATGTGCTCACTATTATGCACATAATATTTATCTCTTTGCAATCTTTACTCCCTCCTTCAATGCATAATTGCATGCAGTGTCACTTGCCTGCTGCAATAGTACTCACACACACACACACACACACACACACATACGTGTGCTTCGCATATGCACAGCTTGGCCCATTAGCGGTGACATGTGACGTTTCGACGGGGCAAATGAAGCTCAACAATTGATGTCAGAGCCTTACAAATTAAACAAATGGGGGACCGCCATGGTGTATTAGGCACCCCAAACCCCCTGATGAACACAGGCGAGGCACACGCCAGCAGGACAACATTGTCTCGCCCTTCTCTCCACCCCTAAACAAGACTGTGAGGATTATGGTGGTACTGCTACTGGGCCACACACACACACACACACACACACACACACACACACACAGATAGCAGTCAGTCAGTGAGGCAAAATCAAATAACCGTGCATGGATTGTTTATTGAGTCTTTTGACAAGCAAATAAACAGCACTGATTCTGTGGATTAGTATGACTGATATGTCATTTGGCCGTGGATGCAATTTTTCAGTCGCATGTGGTTGCAGACTGTTAAAATACCGCCATTAATGAATGCGAGGACCACTGCTCAGAATGATGGTATGATGGGCTTTAGAGATGAATATTATGCAAAAATAAAAAAACATTAAAAAGTGGGAAACACTTGAAACAAAAGAAATGCGTGTTCCGAATTCAAGTTGATTCAAGAAATACATATATAAATAATTACAGAGAGGAGCCAGAAGGGGGAGTTGATTAATACAGTCTTAATGATAGTGTGTCCTTGATTGAATAAAGTGTGTGGAAAAAAAAATAGCTATGGTATGGTTTACTTGTTTTGAACATGCTTAAAAAGTTGCATTAAAGAACATCATGTGGTTACATTTGCATAATTCAGCATGTCTGAAAAGGAGTAGGAGGAAGCAGATCTTATTTAATCCTACCCCTTCCGCATATGCATTACTGATAATTCATTAACGCCGTATCTTTGTGTTGACACTTACAATATTTCACTCGCTTACGTTTTGTTGTTTGCATTTTGTTCACTTCCTGAGAGAAAAGAAAGAGTGGTGGGTGTCATGAAAAAAAAAATGTCATGAAGCCAATAGGAGTTAAAATAATGATGTTATAAACCTTGTGCAGCGTTGAGGAAAAGGAAAAATACAAATAGAAAAATAAGGATGAAATTTTATAAAAGTGCCTAAACAGAGATAAACTGTAAATAATAAAAATGAATAAGTTAAAGTGGAGGTGGAGAGATTAAATCAAACAAGTAAATCATTGAGGATCAATATGTAAATACTAGAGTGAAAATGTTGACTGAACTGCACAATTTCTAAGTCATTTCTGCATATAAATTGAGCAATATCTTCAGAGTGAGGTGACAGGAGCGCTGCTGCTGTCCCTCAAACCAGCTGTGCTCATGAAAGGGAATATAGAAGAAAAGAAGAGGAAAAAAGTGCATAACAAAATCCAGGTCCAGGCACTCAAAGAGGTTTGAAAAATATAAATAGGCTATGGCTAGGCTATAGGCTAATGTAATAGGCTACAAATGCAAATGCTTATTGGTGCTAATCAATGAATCCAGTGTGCTACTTAGTGTTGTTGAATTTGGCAAAATGTATGTTATAGTGGAGTTGTTATTGTCTTTTTCAAGTCTTCATGAGTTGTGTCTTTGATTTCCTCCTGGTCGAGATGATGCCATCTTCAATGTTTGTCCTGTTCCTTGATGTCTTTGACAACAAGTACTTCGGCTTCCCCCGGTCCTCCCTTAACTACAGTTGCTGCTGCATGGGCCTTGAATTTTTTAGGGCTGTCTTCGACTCAGGGTTTTCACAGTCGAATCTGATCCGTTATATGTTGTCGCAGTCGACTAAAATCTGAATTTATTTCTTATTTGCGAGCAGAGCTAATGGCGATCCTGACAAATAAACAGATCTCATTCACAACTTTTTCCACCTCAAAGAAACAGGCTAAAACACTCAGGTAAACAAACAATAGTACCTTAATTTATTTAGTGACACTGACGGCAAGACGAGCAAAACCAGAACACCGTCGCTGTTGGCACACATCAGAAAAGTGCACATAGAATAGGAGCATCATGGCTTGAAAAACAACCACTTGCCGAAACTCATTTAGCAGCCTAATTTATTCCCTAAAAATTCACAGTCAGGACATAAAATGAAGTTGCCCTTACATATTTTCAAAGATATTCAATGATGATACAATGATGTTGGTGTGTAAGAAGCTGCTGATAAAAGTTGCACTTCACTTTCTGGAGTCATCTCTAACCTTTGCAAAATACTTGCACACTTTGGATGATTTTTTAGTAGCCATTATGAGCTGATAAGTCCATCGTTGTCGAGGGCCTTTCTGGCGTTCACAGGTAGCACTCACCTCGACTCCTTTGGTTTGTGCCACTGAAGTGGTTGATTTTATTCATGCGTGGTAAGTTTAGGTCTTCTGTTAAACACACGCGTCATTTTCAATTCTTTGTTAGCACAAATCAGGCGGTTTTTGTATCAAAATAAGCTGTTTATAACAAAAACATAGACATAATATGTCAAAATGTATGCTCAGCAGAAGTAGTCAGAATGGTACAATCTTGATCACATGGCGTTTTTTATATGATTCCATGGCAAGGTTTATAGCCGACTCAGACTCCGAAGGAATCGAATAGTCGACTATTCTAAGACACCCCTAGAAGTTTCCCTTGCTCCTTTAAGTCGCATGCTTGTGCTTGTGCTTGAAATAAACATTCAAAAAATATTGTGTAATTATAAATTACATAGACAGCAAAACGCATGAAACAAAAATAAAAATGTCAAACCTTGCATTGAAGCTCAGATAAGTTCAATTAGGTGTGGATGGACATTTTTTGTTTGTACCGGTAAATCAATTTACTAAAACATAGTGAATTAATTTGAAAAAGCAAGTAAAGAAATGGCCATGTAGATACGCCACACATAAAACATAGAGCCCACACACAGACATGTGTACGAAATGTATACAGTGCATGGTCAACACACACACACTCACATGTATGCACTGGTCCATTTTGTTTTCACTAGTCCTGCACAAGCCTTTGCACAGGTCCCAGGAAATAGTATTGATGTTTCAGGGCAGGTGTAGGTGTACGATTCCTTGTTTGGCTTTGTGATAATATTGTATAACGGTAGTGAGAAATTGTGTCGGGAATAAATGCATCACCTCTGTTTGGGAGGGATGCCTCATCATAAACCATCATTGGATATACCTGTTTGTGTGTGCATGAGTGTGTGCGGAGGAGAGCAGAGGAGCGAGATGGAATATCTAAAAGGGGTTAAGTGCCAGGGTTACCCATCCAAGGAGCATTAAATGAAAGCTCTCACTTTGATGGACACCGGCACCAGGATCCCTGATGTCCCAAAATATTAGGTTTCTCTTCTAATAATGTTGGAAATATTGCCTACTGTCATGATTAATCTGCCCGGCTGCTGGGCCTGATTGCAGGTGACGCGGTCACAGCACAGTGCCCGTGTTAGTTTCCACACACCGCCAGCTTCGCTCCTTGCAAAGCTGCAGCTCGGCGCAGGGCTGAAAGCAGCCATCGCCGCTGCCTCTAATGTGATGTGACAGCAGCGAAGGAAACCTTTGTTTTAATTCAAACAACAAAAGCCAAACAGCCAAACTTATCTGCTTCCTTCCAACATCATGAATCCTTTCTCTCCTTTTTCCGCAAATGGTCTATTTCCATCGGATGAGCTCCATCTCGCCAGCTCCCGCCAATGAGAGCGGAAGGGAAGAGCGGCGAGCGAAAAGTGGAGGTATTTGCAGATGTGGAGGAAGGCACCAAAAATGTTTGTCAAATCAAAGGCTTGAATTATTGCACACAGTCGGGTCATTTTCACATGCCACTTAGAGGTCCCATTGTCCTGCTGATGAACAAGACCGCCTTTATGTGCGCCCCTTGAAAAACAACGTTGGGCCTCCTCATAATCAAATTGGAGGATCCCAACAGGCCAGCAGGCCCTGCCACTTGGAATTCTTTGGATTGGCCATGGTCAGGATGTGTCATTTGCCCCCAACAATAGCAACATTGATTTTAGTGCCATGAGAATTTTGGTTGAGCTGTAAAAACTGGGACCGGTGGGGGGTTTCTAAAGGGGGAGGCTCACACCGATCTTCGCCTTTCCCAGGAGGTAGTATGTGGAGCTGCAGGGGGAAGGTGAATCACAGAGGCTCCGGGGTTCTGACCCACTAGACCTCTGGCCTAATTCAATCAACCCAAGCATCATTAGTCTACTATTATCAGACATTATCTCCAGGGCTAAGTTGGACAGTTACTTCATGCCAAGATTGGAAGAAAAGAGCAGCACACACACTTCCTGCCTTTCCTTTGCCACAACTGCAGACTTCTTCTCTGCCTCACCACAATCAGGCCTTGTTTACGTGCATCCTTTTTGAGGAATGCTCGCCAGTCGTTTGGAGAACTGATGTTGCATTGATGTCTTGTTGCTATGGGTCCGGTGCTAAGGCCACGGCATGAAGGCCTGACCTTCCTGTTTGGCTGCATAGTAACACTCTGAGTTGATACAAATTACTCCGCTTTTCGATCTACCGATTTAGCCGCTACTTAATGGGCGTAGGGTCAAATCCGCTCCTTTCATGTGGCCATCTTTTGAAGTTTCTACAGACTACTGTGATACTTTAGCACCAGGCTTCTTAATGCAGGGGGCGGGAATGTGAAGGCAACATAGTCCCAAACAATAGGCCCCCCTTAGAAAAGCCTCTAAATCTTGGCGGGTAACTTCAAAAGCACTCGGTGTCAAAGCCTGTGTTGTAGCTGGAGCTGGACACTGTTTCCCTGGATATAAATGTTTTATTAGAGGGCACACCTCCTCAGGCTCACCCCGTTACTGTCAAAGGTGGGAGGAACAAGGAGACACTGTGTGCCCCTGAGAGCGACATCAAACATAATGGGCTTTGCATGCATGCACACCGCCAACAAAAAGTTATCCATCAAACATTATAATATCTTACAGCTTTGCTCATAAACTGTCATTCCGGCTATAAAGTACAATATTTGCAAGATGAAGACACAGTAAATATAGGATATATTTGTATTATAATAATTTCATTAGGCAGTAGAAGCGAACATGAGCTTTTCCTCACTGAATGCAGAAATGCTCAAATGTGGTCATTTTCCATGTGATGATGGTGATGATTTGGGTATGTCACAGGCAGCATGACGTTACCAGACAAATATGACAATTTGTTAAAAGTATGCATAATTCATCACCAATCAGTCTTGCCTCCCTGTGTTAGCTCACACAAGATAGATGTGGGAGCCAAACCGGTTGAGGTCCAGATGGTACATTCCCAACAATAAGGTTTGGGCTTCCTTTGGAAAATGATCCTTTTCCTGCGTGTGACAGAAAAAAATGTTAGAGCATGATTTTCTGCCTGTAATGAGACGCCTACCCTACCGATTTCTCTCTGCTAGCAATATATATATATATATATATATATATACTGTATATAGTGAACAAATGTCTTTTCTCTTAGATAATAATAGATATAGTAGATAATAGATAATAGTAATAGTAGTAACAATTACAATAGACAATAAGGATAAAGGTAGTATTAATGTTATAGTATATATATTTTTAGTATATTTTTTCACATTACAAATTAAACAGCAGAAAAATTGTCGGGCACAAATATAATGAATGGTGTTCATAACCGTCTTGTATATCGCGTGCACACGCACACAAAAGCAGTCAGAGAGTGACCGACAATTTGCAGTCATTCTGTTTTTACGATAGGCCGTACATTCATTTAGAGCTAACGTAAGTAGCTAAACCTTGCCAAATCACTATCATTAGCTTACAACAAACATGACTAATGCCTGTGCGTGTGTGTTGTGTGGGCGCGGCTTACATGCTGAGGGCGGGACGAGGGTGCGATACAGTATAATGCTTGAAGCGCGTTCGAAGGTCAGCGCCCTGTTAGGCAATGTTTGAAAACAATCCTTTTAAGATTCAAAGTGTGAAAATATGAACTACTTTTCTACCCGAGAGCCTAGTTCTATGTCAGATTCTGCAACAATTTGGTGTAGCGCTAACCCGTGATGCAAGGAAGTATTTAACAAAACATAAAGTAACATCACAAAAAAGTCAAAGTATGAAAATAATGAAGAATGCTTAGAGGTACAGCTTAGGCAAACATAAAACTCAGTCTGGGAAAGGAAAACTAATGAACTGGTGACTAGCTGAAGCCCCAGCCGAACTCAATAGAAACCTAACTACAAATCAAAGAGATGCACTCTCCAGCTCCCTCTAACCAGAGTAAAGGTAATGCATTCAGTCCAAACAGGAAACACACATAACAAAATAAAAGCCTTAAACAGGAAATAATGGCAGAAAAAAAACAGCGAACCCAACCAAAACACACTACACTACAATTATGTGCAGTCTGATCAGATGAATGCAAGCCACAGCGCATGACATGAAATGGGTAGATCATTAATTTACGGAATGTCACACTGTACGACACAGTAATCCCTTGTTTATCACGATTAAATGGTTAAATGGCGAGAAGTGAATTTCCACAAAGTAGGTCGCCTTATTTATAAATCAATATTTTTGTAACTGGTGCATAGAAAAACTGTTTACGACCTTCTAAACATTACTAGAGCCCTCTAGACATGAAATTGCACCCCATAGTCACCTTTACACTCATATTACCCAATACACTATTCAAAATTAAAGTAAATAAGCCATTTAAGACATAAATAAGACTTGTGCTTGTGTGTGTTACTATAAATGTGGTCCCTAGGGGACCTGAAAAAGAGGCGGACAGGAAGTAACGCCGTGGGTTCAGAGCTGAGTTTTGAGTAGCCTGTTTTTTTTTATTGGAGAATTTTATTATGGATTATTGTTGAGGTAATTGACGGAATTTAAACCTGCAACAAAAGCCTGTTGTTCTGGTGATCAAGTCTGATCCTTGTGTGTCTCATTGAACATTACCATAACACTACTGACACCTAGTGACCAGTGTAGAATACTACATTGAGTCAGTATGTTTGAATGCGTCTTTTGAATGCCTTATATTTATATTTTAGTTCATTTAGCCATTTTTATGCTTGAAAATGCTTAATTTCGGCAAAAATATGTAACCTTTACTTAAATATGCATTTTTTTTTACAAATAATAGACTGCATTAAACCACGAAATAGCACGATTGATGAATTAATATATTTTTCAAAAACTGCGAGAGTGAAATCGGGAAATTTGAAGCACAATGTGGCTTGAGTCATCATTGTGGCATGAGTGTGCGTCCACTTCAGGTTGTTGTCATGGCACCAGTGACCGAAACTGTAGTGCTTTCCACAGTGGTGTGTTTGTGCATTGAAAAGGAAATTAATGTTTACATTTGTGGCTGGGGAGTCGTGTTAATAACACAAGTTTACATACAAAAGGTAGGCTTAGCCCAAGTGACACTCCTATTAATGGGTGTACTATCAGCTGTTGAGAGGCAAACACATTGTGAGATGAAGTTTCAGAAGTTCTGCTTGGTATCTATCAAAGCCCATTTTTGGATCCTTAAATTTTTAATTGTGGTTCCTGTCTCTGTGAGATGTACAACCACTGTTGTCAATTTTTCCCGGGATTACGTACTTTGTGTCAGAGACAGACCAAATTGTACAATGTAGAACCGAATTTACAGAAGTGTCTTCGTGAGATGAAGAATTAAGAAGGAGGCGGAATAAGGGATCTATCCCCAAGCCCGTAGTCAATTAAGGGCTGTTTCTCTGTACTTTATGATTTAGTTGCCATGAGAGCAATCATGAACAGTCAGTTGACCCGACTATCCTTTTTACTTAGTTTTCAGAAAATTTGATCCTTACAAGTGATTCATTTAATTCCATTTCATCAAATATCACTTAATAAAGCGTCCGTTCCAAAATTCCCTGTATATCCTACTTCTGGTGTCAGCCACAGTGATATGTAGCCGTTCCTCATTTCAGCACGAGCTTTGTGAAACTTCAGATTTTCCTGCGCATCTTCTTTGACCTCTATTACACATTCCACACTTCACGTCAAAAAGACGGGAAGAGATTTAATTTGTTGACGATTGCCACCAATCTCCCCTAAACGGCTTTTAATTGATAACGGCAAGGGAGAGCGGTGAACTTTAAATAGACATTCTAATTATCGCTTTAAGAAGCAGGAGCTTTTTGGGAAATGTTATGGCATTTGGAATGGGATTAATGGGTGAGTGAGGCACTGGCCACCCTGCAGCTAAATGACATTAAAGAGAGAGATGAGCGGTGCTGCTGAAGGGAGCAAACCCACTAGTCACAGGAGCCAGGGCACCCACTGCCTTGGGCACACACCGTGGGGTAACGTGCATGGGGGGGTAAGAGGAGGAGGTGAGGGGGCACTGCATTATCCATCCTTCCTAGACTCTGTCCCACAGAGACAAAGCTGATACGGTCTGACCTCCCTTGATGCAGTACTCTACAAAATGAGCAACTTAATGGTTAGAGTCGGTGCAAAAGATTGTTTTTTTGTACTTATGATAAAGGTCATGGTGAGGTCAAGTCATTTTCTGGATTTTGTCATCGAAATAAGTAAAAAAAAACTACATCACCCAGGAAAGTTCAACATCTATCCAGCTGCCATCACCTCCTCCATTAATGGACATGGAGGCTCGACTAGACATCACATGCTGTGTACATTCATCGATTGCACCTACCAGAAAATACATTCGAGTTCATGTTTCTTTAAAAGGTATTTCATAGCAGCAGTCGTCCCTCGCTCCATCGCGGTTCACACATCGCTCCCTCACTCTATCGTGTTTTTTCAAGAATTAATCAACTCGGTTAATCCCACCCGTTTTTCAAAAGACAAGCCCTTTTTGGACGATTTTGACTGATTTTTCAAGGCACACAGAATGTAGTGTTTGATGGCTCTATAAACATGGAACCTACCAAAAGAAAGATTACACTCTCGTCTTTCAACAGAAAAGAAAATGTGTTTCTGCCTTTTTCTGTTCTTTAGTAATCAGCAGGGGAACATTGGTAAGTTTCAGGAAAATATCAGTTCCTGACTAGAAAAGGGAGAAAAACAGCTTTTTGTGAAAAGATACATTTGAAGCATAACTTTCACTTTCACATAATTTGTTTGTTTTTCATGACAGTTTAAATATCGAAACAACTATACCACAGCATAAACAATACAAAAAAGGGTTGTTTTACATCAAAATAACAATTTATTTACAAATATAACACCATGAACTATTTACAATTTCACATTCGGAACTAAACTGCGTGCACGTGCGCGTGTTTGCGTGTGCATGCGCTAAAATTGAGTAACCTTCGGCACGCTACACTCCTCCATGCTCTTCCACTTTCTCCTTGCTGTCGAGTGTGTTTTTTTATGCAAATGATCCATGCCGAGCTCTTATCAAATGCACTTCTACCACCTTGTGACCGTTTTTATGGCTTAAAACTGCTCTAAAAGGGTCATCTTTCAGTGTGCAATTGCGTCATCACCTCTTTTTGCCTAAAAAAAAACGTAAAAGACATGTAAGTATGTCTTTGGGATCGGGCGTTCGGGTTTATGAAAACGGATAAACGCGTCTTTGGTACTTATTGAATACTTTGAAATTAATGAATAAATTATCACTGTTTCGTGGTTAACTACGGTCTATTATTAGTAAAAAAAAATGCATATGTAAGCAAATGTTAGGTATCCTTGGCCTAAATTAAATATTTTCAAGCATAAACATTTTCTAAATGAACTAAAATACAAATACAATTTCAGCAATACAAGATGTTGATTAAATGTCTACACTCGCCACGGGGGGGGCACTGCTAACATGCACCACACTTGATCAGTAAAGATAGGCTTTAATATTTTATAATTATCACAACAGACACAACGATAATAATAATAATAATAATTGTCATATCATCATCATCATCACTCTCAACTCTGAAACCCTGATGTCACTTACTGTCCAGAAGAATGTCCGGAAGACATTTTTTGAAACACACACAAGCACGAGTCTTTATGTCGTAAATGGCTTCTCTGATAATATCTACTATACTGAGTGGTATCATTGTAAAGGTGTTATTTCACGTCTATAGGGCTCTAATAATGCTAAAAAAACATGTATCTAGAAAGTCATAAACAGGTTTTCAATGCTCCAACTACGAAAATATTCTGTTTATTAATAATGAATCCTACTTTACACTCAACAAACATATAAATGCAACACTTGTTTTTGCTCCCATATTTCATGAACTGAACTCAAAGATCTGAAACTTTTTATAGAGTAGGTTCAAAATGCACATTTTGGAGTGGCCTTTTATTGTGTCCATCCTAAGGCACGAGGCACACCTGTGCAATAATCATCATGCTGTCCAACCAGCATCTTGATATGTCACACCTGTGAGGTGGATGGAGTATCTCTGCAAAGGAGTGTTCACTAACGCACCGATTTAGACAGATTTGTGAATCATATTTGAGAGGCCTTCGGTGAACGTAGAAAAAGATTGAGTTTAACTCATGCAAGATGGGAACAAAAACTAATGTGTTGCGTTTAGATTTTGTGTATTTATAGTGAGCTCTGCCAGTGTTTGGTTTAATTACTAATCAGCATTCTTACATATGCTAATCATTGCAACCCTACCAGTCAGACTTAAGACTTAATATACACCTCATGGAACGTAATAGGCCTGACTAATTCAGCCCGGCTGGCCCTCACTGGGTCTCAGTGAGTGGTCTTGCTGGGTGTTCCAGACAGAAATCTTTATCCCCTGTGGTCTTCATCTGCAGGACGTAGTCTGCAGATGCTGGAGGCCAAACTGGCAGCTCTGATAGATCAGCCCCGGGTTGACTACAGGGGATCGAGCGGCAGCCCCAGGGCTAAAATGAAGCATGATGGTAGAAACCCCCCTCCCAAACAACCTACAGGTGATAGCCTGTTTATTATCAAAATGAACACATACACTACATACAGTTTTGTGCACAAACAAGTGTAGATTGGAACACGGTTGCATTTTGGCTGCATTTTTATGACTAAACCAATTTATACACTGGACAGTTGCTGCAAGTTAAAATGTGTAACCGCTGTATCAACAATGCATTCATTCATTCATTCATTTTCAATTTTCGGTTCTGAGAGGCAGAGACAAACATTCATACTAATACTCACATCAATGGGAAAAGAGTCTCCGATAAGCCTAACATGCAGGTTTTTTGGAATGTGGGAGAAAACGTCACACAGAGATTCAAACCTTAAACCAGCTTGGCTGCCACTTTTCGATCCATCAAATATATGTTTCATGTTCTTGTTAAAAGCCAAATTAATGTGTATGACTAAACCTGCGACATAATCCTTATCGTCCTGGAGTCTGCCTAGTGTGTGTGCCCTGCCTTTTCTAATAGTTTTATTCATCTCATTGGCAATTATGATTTAGCCCCATGCATGAACTCTGCCTGGTTTGGTTTAATTTAATTTAATTTGAACATGCATGCAAGTTACAATGGAATACATCATGCGATTCAATTCACAATTCCACATTTCCAAAAGGAGTATGAAGACGCAAAGCTTATCCATTCCGCATCTTCTGCAGTACATATTATTCACTTCCTGTATTCCATATGTGATTTTTAATACATAGAATAATGATAAGGCAATGTAACAATATGATGATGTAATGATTAGATTTTTTTCAGTATAATAAATAAATAATAAATAGAAACAAGCATAATAAAGCAGGTTCACGACTCTTCTGCCTTGTATTTAGCAAACATCAACTGCTTGTGTTGCTTTTTGAATTCGCTCATCTTGGTGCGTTGTTTGAGTTCCTTGCTCAATCCGTTCCGTAATTTAATCCCACATACTGAAATGCAGTGGGTTTTTAGCGATATTGGGTGTTTCAAGTTAAGTTTTTCCATAAGATTAACAAGTAACAAGCACAAAAAAGGAAAAAAAGACTCAATTATGCTAAGCTACCTTGCTGCTTCGGCTCGTGAGCACATTTTATTTTTCACTTTTCATACTAATCACAGTTAATCTATGATTTATGTCTGTGTGACGGCATAGTCATTAAAGTACGTTTATGTACATCGTTTATGTCGATAACCCGTCTTTATGATGCGTGTATGTGTTGTCTGAATAAACAGAAACACAAGAATAAGTGGATATTGTTATCTCTCACTTTGTAACGCTTAATCCAGAAGTACAATTTGCTGCACTTAAGTATGCTCAGAAAATACACTCAAAACATGTGAATTCAACCTAATGACACGGCGTCTTTGAATGCAACCACTCATTGCTCATAATAACAGTTAAAGTGTGATTCGACTGTTGTGCTATTATTAAAGAGGCTAGTGTTAGGTAAATAGATTAAATTTTCAGTTAATTTGGAGCTGTTAATACATACATATATATATATATATATATATATATATATATATACATACACATTAGGGCTGTCAAAAATAGGGGGTAATTAATTTATTTCATTAATTACGTAAATTTTTTTAGCGTAATTAAGCCTTATGGGAAACAGTGATTAATCTGATTTAAAATTTCCTTTTTATGGCCGTATCAATTACTCATGGATTTTTGCCATTTGCTGGCAGGCTCGGAACGTAATCTGATATCAAGACTAAAAAATGAAGATAAGCCTTAATTCTACACCGCCTACACTACTAGTCAAAAGTTTGGTTGCACTTCGTCATGCTATTGTTTGAGAACGTTTGTCCATACTTTTGACTGATAGTGTGCATCATTCTTATCTTATCACACTTGTGCCCACGGAGCAGCAAATCTTGAACTAAAACTTTTCTCAACTTAAAAGAAACATTCCATGAAGGCCTTTACATTGTGAAGGGCCAGACTCAGCCTTCGGACCTCACTTGATTAGCCTCAAGCTAGAGGATGAGACCTGCGGAGAGTTGGGATGAGGCTGTCAGATTTCCCATAGATCAGTCATTATCTCTAATCCAGTCACAGCGCTGGGATCAGCATCAGGCCCATTCATCTAGAACCGTCATTAAAGAGCTAAATGAGAACTGCCTCTGCTAATGAGGTAATGACAATTTCTGTGTGCGTGTGTGTGTGCGTGTGCACGCGCATGTGTGATAGACAGAGTGAGACGAGACATAGATAGAAAAGGGATAGATAAAGGACAGAGCGCACACATTCACACAGAGTCAGACAGATGGACCTGAATAATTTTGGCATCTGGTTGGATCAAGTCCCATCAGAATAATATCACTAACCTCACTCACTCAGTTGTGCATCCAGCTCCCCTTCATCTCACATAAACAAAAGTTGCCCTTGTTTGCGATTTCTTGTTAATTTGATGCGGCCTTTTGCATGAATGCAACTGTTCTTATGTGTTAATTGCCCAATACGATGAACTTTACGGGCCTCAGTTGTACTGTTTTGGTGTGTGCTTAGCTACAGTAAGTTCAAGTGTGCATAAAGCAAACACTGACACAAGACACTGTTTGCTGAACTTCAAATTAAAAGCAGGGTTATTATAATGGTCAGTCACAATTTCTTCAACACCACCTTCCTGTTTTTTGCAGCTTGCAACTTTCTTGGGCTCCATTTTGGGTTATTGAGAGAGAGAGAGAGAGTCATGAATTCAATAAATAACTCATGGCAAAACAGGAAGGTGTTGATCTCGCTGCCACATTGTGTCTTTGGGAACAGTCACATCAGTGATCACGTCTTCAATTAAGGTAAAAGTAACATTATGTTCATTTATCATTTATATGCATTTTGAATTGTTTCCTGTACATACAACTATAATTGTAAAACAAAAACAAAAAATTTGTGTAAGCATTTTTGGATTTCTGGAACAGATTAATTGGATTTACATTATTTCTTATGAGAAAACCTGATTTAGATTTGATTAACTTCCGTTTCGGTTGGTGTCGGACTTTCTGGAACAAATTAATGATGCTAACCAGGGTTCCACTGTATGTCTATACAGAATATGCCCCGTGACGAGCGGAGGCCACTCCAGAGTGTCCCAGTTACCCATAGTCAATTGGGATGGGCTGCAGCTCTTGATGATCTTGGCTGTGTATTCCTGTAAAATCAAAAACTACTACTGAAGGAATATTTTTCTGTGGAAAACTGAACTAAACGCAGACCAAACAGGACTAAAGACAATGACTGTGAAATATTTAACTTATTCTCAGCTGGATATTTTGATTAAATTTAATATGTTAATGAGAATTATGTGTATTTTCATATTAATAATAGGATCGTCAATTTTATTTGGAGTCTGTATGCCTCACAACAGCATTACACATCATATGCACATTTGCATAGGATGTGCCCCCTTATTTACATAGATATATATGTATATATACTGTATATACCTATACACTGTATCTGTATATCCACAGTATATTACGGTCTAGATGCGAGTGCACTGAGCAACAACAATGAGCATGCATCTTCCTGCCTTCACCTGCCATGTTATAACTGAATCGAAACTGAGGCGGGGTCACACTAGTGTCTCATCACCATGCTAAGTGTACACAAATTGTTTTGGTGCGACTTGTTGTGGGAGGTAGCAAGTGGTCAGATGATCTGCTGTGTGAGGGATGTTGATCTCTGAATGACACGCTGTCCTTATGGTGTTACACATGGCCCCCCCATTAATAAACAAATGAAGGGCTCACCCTGGAGGTCAGAGGAGCTCAGCTGGCCCATTTGCCACAACCATCCCTTCGCTCACAAGGATCCAAAATGGCCACCCGCGCCGTCTGCCTTTCAGACAGCGGCTAACCTTGTCTTTGGTAAGATAGGCAGGAGGGGGTTCGAGTGGGGACACACAATGGGGGTATGTGGTAGCGCCCTCTCTCCCCGTCACTGATTAGTCTGAGTGACAAAGTGGAGCAGAGAGTCCACTCAGGCCTTCATAATAAATCTATCAGGAACTAATAGAATTCCATCAATCCCCACGCTTCAGTCTCCCTGCTCTCCCTCCCTCCTCACACTGTAGGGAGGGAGGGGGGTCACCATGGTGTGTGTCAGTGAGCTGTTTGGATTGTGAAGAGAGGTGGAGTCCAATCCTCTGGGATTATACAACTGTTATTATTCAATTACGCTGTCTTTTCTTCCCGGTTAAAAGACCATGATGTCATTATCACTTAATGAATATATTTAATTGGATCTTGGCTGCCGCTTTCCGTTCATCTGATGAACGCTACTCGCAAGTCACCCTCTTCTTTACATTCATTACGCCACCATGCAGAGATAAAGATGACCACAGTGGTATTGATAACGCTGTCATGATATCGTTTTTGTCTCGCCGTATCTTTTTTAACTTTTATGCTCAACGACGGTTGCGACAATCGAGCGCTTGGGACAAAAGAGCGGCTGGGATAGGCTCCAGCATACCTCACGACCTTAGTGAGGATAAGTGGCAGAGAAGATGGATGGATGGATGGATGGATGGATGGATGGATGGATGGATGGATGGATGGAAGTCCTTTACCAATCACGAAACGTCGCAGCATGGGGCGGCGCAAACCAAGGACCACTTGTATCCTGCACACAGTCATGGGGAGCTGGAGCCTACCCCGGTCGATTATAGACCAGGGATAGCCATTTATGGCCCGGACATTTTATTGGCCCGTGGCACATTCTAAAAATATAATTTAACAAGAAAACTAAGGAAAAAAACAGCCAAAGTTGAAAAACTGCAGTAATTTTACAAGTCTAAAATTGTTATTTTAGGAGAATAAAGCCAAAATATGGGAATAAAGTCATAATTATCAGAAGAAAAGTTGAAACAGTTGGAAAATGTAAAAAAAAACAACAGCAAATGTAAAAAAAAAACAACAAAAAAAACAGCTGTCATTTTATGGGAATAAAGTCAAAATAAAAAAGAAAAAAGAAGTCGAAGTCGTATTCTAAACAAGAAAAACACTATCAGGAAAACTAATGTCCTGTTAGTAGCATGAAATATTCAAGAAAAAAAATGTAACTTGTATTACTTATTACTTATTACTTGTATTACTTATTACTTATTTCAGAGGAAAGATGAATTATTTGTAAAATTAAAAAAAAAAACCAGCAAAAATGGAAAAAAAAGAGCAAAGACCGAGGTTCATACTAATAATATGCTTTTTCACCAATATCACACACCTGAGATGCAGTTTTTTCTTGGAATATATTTAACTTATTAGAATATCCACATGTGTTGGTTTACAAAATATCAAAGTGACCCTTGTATCCTTTCAGGCGAAAGCCACTAAACCTTTACTGGTCATACAAGAAAATTTGTTTCAGTAAATCCTGCCCCGTTAATGAACAATGGATGGAGGATTTTTCCAATAGTTGTACTCTCATTGATTGTTCCTATTTAAATGTGTATCACAGCCAGTGTCAATTGGAGCAAACTCCCAGAGGACATTATAGGAGAAGCGAGGAGACCTTGATAACGGCGCTCTTGACAGTCATGGCCATCAATACCCTCTCAATCTGCCAGGAAACAATGGGAGAGGGGATCAAGACGGTGATGAGCGACACTAAAAACATTGATTTAGCGTTTGTCCACTTCATTTGAAGTGAGATAAGAGGGTGACAGCGGAGGGAGGGTAGAGGGGGGGGACATCTTATACGAGGCAAAATGTGTTTAGCATCCTCCCATTCAGATGTTGCTCTCTTGTTGGGAACCAAAAGCAACGGTCCCTCCCCTCCACATTGTTGAGGGTAAATGTGGCATGGCGGAGGTCGAGTGTGCGAGGCAGTGGGAGTGTGTGCATATGTGTGTGGTTGTGTCTGAGCAAAAAGGAGGCCTCCATGTAGATCGTCATTAATCCTGCTTAAGGACGACAGCACTGGCAGCACCCTGGTCCAGCTGCTGCACCACCCAACAGAGACACTTCAGACCCCCGCTCCATCACCGCACACTCTACCATCCGCCACCCCACCTCCTCGGCCCTCCACGTCTGATAGCCTTCTCTACATTTTCTCATAAGCCCCAATTTCCCATCACAATTTTCCCCCTCACACCGCCCAAAACCCAAAACCCCACTCACTCAGTCACCCGTGCCATACATCACTCCAAATTAAATTTACATTAGACCCTCCTCCATCAAACAGGCCAAAAGAGAGGCCGAGAAGGGATGAGATGAAGGGGCCGACATCATTACCCGCAGCGGAGCACATGACCGTCATCTATTAAAACCTTTTATACACATGTCTCAGGATTTTACCAAAGTTCATGCATACCTAAGTGCAAGTTTGTGTTAAAAATTAAAGCTCTTTTAGCAGGACAAAGGAGTTTCTGAACTGTTGACTTTGAGAGGGGCTTTATTACCCCCAACCATGGGTGTCTGGTATAGCCACAGACAGCCCCCATTCCCTTCTCTCATTTTGTTCTTTTCTTCTCCTTCCCACAGCTATTACCTAGTCCAATCAACTCACCATTGCACAGGCCCAAACATCCCTCTGCTGTATCTAAAATCTGAGTTGAAGCATCTGAGTTTAGTTCCAGTGAATAATTCGTAGTAGAAATAGTAGTATTATATTAGTTCTGGGCTTAAATGTTTGATTATATTTAGCTGTGCCGGGTCAGAGTTTGTTTTGGTGTGTCCAAGAGCTGCTTGTGTTTCCACCATGAAATAGTAATTTTGAAGAATACTGTTATGGTTTTTTCAGGTAAGGATCCTAACAACAGAGCCACTCCACAAAGTTCAAGTGGAAAAAATGAAGTTTTTTAATGAACAAAGGATGACTAGAGTAGTCCAATACAGAAAAAATGGTGCAAAGAAAAAATGGAGGAAGACAGTGCAAAACAGGGTAATTCAACAAAAAGGCACCGGAGAAAAAAACGGAGAAAAAAACTACTAGGACAAGTAAGAACTACAAAATTGGAACAAAGAAAACCTCCTTTGTGAGCAGGACGGTGTCACGAGAAGCTCGGAGGACAGGAAACTGGCTTAAAGACGAGGCCAGAGCGGAAACAAAAACGACCAATACCAACTAGATTGGAGTGATGAAGCAGGAAAAATTCCATCGTAGTTCGGGCAGCGTGCAAACAAAGGAGTAGAAAGATATTTTATTTATCTAACCCTAACCCTCTAACCTCCAACCCTAACCTTAACCCTCCCACTAGAAACCCCACGTCCTCCGTCTGCAGCCAGGTAGCTAAATACCCTTAATGGCAAAGCGGCACCGCCGACTCAAGGAGTCAGAGATCTAAGGAGGAACAAAAAAGGAAAGGTCACCAAGGTACACAAGGAAAACAGAGGCAACACAACAGAACCTAACAAATACTGTTTTATCATAGGAGTATTTCATTGATCAATAATAAAATACCACACGTAGTATCGCCACTATTCAGTGTCAGACACCAATCAAAATGTTACTTTGTCTAGCACCCTTTTACTTTGAGGAGAAAATTCAATCCATTAATCATTGACACTTGAGTACTTGAATACTCGTATATACTGTATTGTAGTTCTTTTCCTTGCTAATTGGCCAGTGTGTGCTTTACAGGGTCTATTTTTAGCACTCACTGGCATGAACTATGGCAGATAGTGATAATACTGATAATGGAAAAAATGAATATCAGAATAAATGTTAATATTTTCCATTTTCGTAAGTAAAAATCGCTGAATTTGCACATTTCTTGATGAAATACAGGGCAGAATGCTATTGCTGTGGTGAATTTCTCCTCTCGGCTTAAGTGCACAAACTGAGCTACTGTCTGAGTGTACTGCAGAGAAAAAGGAAAAGCCAGAGGTTTTATTTTTGACAGCAGCACCAGCTGGAAGCATCAAGTCAATGCATTCGAGATATTGTTATGCTCTGCTGAATGAATGAATAAACTTGACCGCCATGATGGTAGATTATATACGCCAGCTCAATATGCCAGATCAGACTTTTATAACAAAGTATCAACCCTATTCCTGGTGAATGATGTACAATCTTCCCTAGTTTATTGCAGAATTTCCACAAGGTATGAGTCAATATTAATAAATGGAATATTTTCATAGTTAGAGCATAGAAACCCATTTATGACTTTCCAAATACAATTTTTGCCATTATTAGACCCATGTACACATGAACTAACACCCCTGTAGTCCCCTTTACAGTACTAATATTCTTTGTTTACTCCACATTGTTAATGCCAGGCTACGGGATCACTGCAGGAATACACGAGACGGCCGTCGCTTTAAACGTAGCACATGCTACCGAGCTAACTAGTTAGTCTCCAATTTGTTTATTCTAAACTTAAAAAAGGGTTTCAAACAAAGTGGGGAAGAAGGCCAAAGTAAGAAGCCGAAAACTTACCACTTCCACACGGAATGGGAGGAGAACTTTTTTTTCACTCTATCATGTCAGACATTCTATGGCTTACTACACGCCGTGTGAAGGTAATGTAATACTGGTTTTATGTCAGCATGTCCCATCAATGTTTTGTTTCATTACCGACGCCTAGTGGCCAGAATCCTACATAAAACCAGTCTTTCAATATTTTTTGACTAATAATAGGCCATAGTTAACCAAAAAACAGTGATTATTTATTAATTAACACATTTTTGAAAACTCGCGATAGAATGAGGGAGCAACATTCGACTCGAACGTCGTCCCGACTGTACTTGCGGTGCATGTACTTCATATACTGATAAAAGGTAAGCCTACAAATGTTTTTCAGTTCATAAAAAAAAATTTAACGATTAACAATCTCTTCTTTTTCTTGTTATCCTCTTCATGAGCCACCTGTATTAAGATTAAAAAAACTACAAAGGAGTCAGTGCCTCACCAGCAATGAACCTCATCGTGCTTCACTATTCTTAAATTACCAATATAGATTATTTAGCCCGTAATGGTCTTGGTCATGTTTTATTTGTTTTGAAAACGCGCACGCTACATTAAGGAACATGACAGTTACACAGTTCAACTTCATACTTGTTTTCCCCAGGAAACACCTATATTTCTAAATAAAAAGAAAAGAGCTCAAGTAGTTCCCATTTTGAAAAACAGAGGCAAACATCAATTCACAAACTACCGACCAGTTTCCTTATTACCACAGTTTTATCAAATCATTGAAAAGCTGTTCATCAACAGGTTTGATAAATGTATAAATGAGAATGAACTGGTCGCGGACAGCCAGTATGGATACAGAGCTAACATTTCAACTTCCATGGCACTAATCGAAATAACGGAGGAAATTCCCAACACTGCCGCGACGGTATTCATGGATTTAACAAAAGCCTACAATTAATCAGAATATCGTAATTAAAAAACTAGAAAGGTATGGAATCAGAGGGTTGCTTCTGAACTGGGTAAAAAGCAAACAGGAAGCAACATGTGAAGCTAGGAGAATATACATCTGCAAGCTTAAATATATCGTTTGGCGTACCCCAAGGGTCAATACTAGGACCAAAACTGTTAAACCTATATATAAATGTCAAGTCAGGTAAGATCTAAAGCTAGTATTATTTGCAGACGATACTGCTGCATTTTGTTCTGGAGAAAGCACACAGGAGCTAAGAAAACAAAAGTCACTGATGAAATGTTTATACTAAAAAGATGGTTTGATGAAAACAGACTATCCATGAAACTAAGTAAAACTGAAATAATGCTATTTGGTAATAGCAGAAAGAATACTAGGCTCAAATACAAATAGACAGCGTGGACATTGACAGGGTGAATGAAAATAAATGTCTCGGAGTCATAATAGATGATAATATGAGCTGGAAATCTCACATTAAAAATATACAACATAAAGTGGCAACAAGTACCTCAATGCTGAACAAAGCAAAATTTGTTTAGGACCCAAAATCGCTCCATATTCTATAATGTTCTCTAGTTTTACCATATCTAACTTATTGTGCGGAGATATGGGGAAATAACTGTAAAAGTACACTTCACTCACTAACTGTACTACAAAAAAGGCCAGTTAGGATAATCCGGAATGCCGCTTATAGAGAAAATACAAACCATTTTTTGCATTTATTATCTATCTAAAGCAAACAATAACCTGCTACCCAAAAACAGAAGAAGAACAGATTGAGTAAAGAACTCAAACAATGCGATTGGCTGGATGGGTGTACCCCGCCTCTCGCCCGAAGTCAGCTGGGATAGGCTCTAGCATACCCATGACCTTAGTGAGGATAAGCGGCATCGAAAATGAATGGATGGATGGAAGATTGGAAAATTAAAGGTGTATGCTGTCAGTTATTAAAATAAATAAATAGAAAAAATCGGCATCGGCAGGTCAAGCTTTTTAAAGAACGGTGCTCAGCCAGAAAATTGTAATCTAATCGGTGCACCCCTAGTTTTTTTAAATGCTTTTATGGTGCTCCACAATGCTATGTTTTGCTGTGCTGCCATGTCTTGTTGTGTCAGATTGTTTGGAAATGTTTCGCTTTGTATTATACCACAGTCTGATGCGATGGCTCCCTTGCTTTCTGCATCAGTGATGTATTAGAACAGAGTGTTACCTCCCCTCACCGTTGGGGATATATTTGCATTAGAGCGTCTGAAAGCAGCTGGAGCGAACCAGCTCAGTAAAGGCACCTGAGTGTTGAGCGCTTACTCTTTAATTGCTTCATTATCGTCCGTGGTAATCCCTCTCCAATTTCGACACTCTCATTTTCCACACTAATTTGTCCCAGTCCGTCTTCGACTCGCTGCTCTCACAGTCCACAATGCAACGGCAGCTATTTGCTTTCCAAGGCAATGATAACAATTAATGCAGCAGTCAGCGGCCCTTGTTTCATATAAACCTGTTTTAGTCGACTAAACAAGGGCCTGCTAATAAACAGACTCCGGAGCCAGGGCGCAGAGCTTCACAGCACCATTTGTCTCTCTAATTATGCTTTAATTAGGACTGTGTATGCTAATACACCAAACATTTGCATAGAACATTCAGTCAACTTTCTTCTTTGTCTTTAGGAAGACTGTTGAAGGAGGGGAGAATAATAACAAGAACCCCTACTTATTTAAATGACACATGGGAATTCTTGTGAAATCCAAACACTGTCACAATGCTTTGCGGAAAAACTGTTTATTTTATACTGCTGGAAAGCAACAATGCCTTCGTGATTACAAAATGATACAAGACAGCATTCATACCCAACCTCCAGAGGATGATGTTGTATTTTAATCCTATCCTAACACGAAACGTCTCTTGTATATTGCATGTCAGTAACCTGTATGGATGATTATACTGGACTGCTTGAAATAGCACTTGAAATAGCCAAGCACCGAAGTGAGGGATAAACTCTGATAATCCAAGAGCACAGTGGTGGACACTTTTGGAGAGCCTCTCACCAAAAGATTTCATTGAATTGTCTGCACATGCTAGAAGGGATTAAGGCGCTTAAAGGAAGAAATAATAAAACACGACATGGACGCAAGTATGCACCGTTCTTCAAATCGATGCACACAATCACTCCTGGTGTTACAATGAGGAGGTGAACTAACTACTTAATAGAAAGCCTCATAAACAGCTCTGTGTGCATGTGCAAAGCCCTCACGGTGATGTCCCAAAAATGTGAACCGCTTGCCCACTGCCAATGCGCTGCACCGTTGTCCTCGCAAATTTCAGTTTTCACAAGACCTCAGATATGGGATATTTATGGGAAGCTATTTAAACGTGAAGGTGTCGGGAGAGAAGGACAAAATACGGCAGTTTGCCAGGGAAAACAGGAGGGTTGACAGGTATGACCTAAATGTACTCAGCACACTGCAGTCATCCCTCGTTTATCGCGGTCTACACCCGACTGTGATAAGTAGGATTCCTTAAATGGAATATTTTGTAGTTAGAACACAGAAAACCTGTTTACAACCTTCAAAATAATTTTTCAACATTATTAGAGCCCTCTAGACATTAAATAACACCCCTATAGTCAATATATATATACTTTACACTCATATTACCCAATATAGTAGATAATGTACATAAAATAGATAATTACATTATAATGATTTTAAAGATGCCAGTCCAGGGTATACCCCGCCTCTCACCCGAAGTCAGCGGGGGTAGACTGAATGGATGGATGGATATTAAAGATAATACTAGAGAAGCACTCGGAGAGCACTCACATTGTGATTCACACCAAAACAATAATCCTATAAACATTTTTTGGATCAGCCCTTGATGTTTTGTAGAACCTGTTGGAAACTTGTCCTGTATTTTTTTCCCCCAAGTGCTCTGACCATTTTTGTGGAGTTATATGCACAAATGCCGAAAATGGTCCTATCCCTCCATGTTAAAGAATCATTAAAAAAATTCCTGGATCCAGACGAGGATCCGGATTGAATCAGTTGTTCCATATCCCATTTTTGACAATTCCTGAAAATTTCATCCAAATCCATTCAGAACTTTTCAAGTTATTTTTAACACAAACGGATAAACACGGGCAAAAACATAACCTCTGTGCTGTGCTTGCGTTTTGTGTGGGGCTTGGCGGTGGCAATCGTAAAAAATAAGCCATAACATAGAAACACACGTTAGCTTTGGAAGAGTTTGTTGTCGTTTCTTTTTATACTTCTGGAACTTCTTGCGGTGGCTAATGAAATGTAGCGTTCTGATGAAGTCACACAGAATCTGACGTTCTTTTCAAGATTTATTGCCAACCTTAATAGGAGTGCTCAATTCCAACACACAACACAGTTCAGCTGGCACACTCGTCTCGCTCTCTCTCCCACAGCAACACGTTTTCCTTATCCAACAATAACATTAACAGCAAGGTGTGTTCAGGATTTAGAACGTCAACATTACGACACCAACAGGTCATTACAGTAACATTACTGACACCTAGTGACCAGCATAGACTACACACTACATATCAACGTGCTTCAGTGTTTTTTCTGAATGCCTTGTATTT
The DNA here is from genome assembly GCF_027744805.1 of Dunckerocampus dactyliophorus. NCBI lineage: Eukaryota > Metazoa > Chordata > Actinopteri > Syngnathiformes > Syngnathidae > Dunckerocampus > Dunckerocampus dactyliophorus. The sequence goes on from NC_072828.1 coordinate 22,053,610, forward strand.
GTATTTTAGTTAATTTACTCATTTTTATGCTAATTTAGGCCAGGAATGCATACAATTTGCTCAAAGGTGGATCTTTTTGACAAATAATTGGCCGTATTCAAACACAAAACTGCAATGATTTATTATTTAATTCATTGATTCATTCATTATTAATTATTATTATTTATGTTTTCACAAAATGTGATAGCGTGAAGCCGCGAAATTTGAAGCCAGATGTAGCGAGGGATGACTGTATTCTATTTTCCAATTGTAAAAAGTGTAGAAAGGTATTTTACATGGTATTTTATGCATGTATTCTCAGATTAATAATGTCATTTAGAGCTGATTCTGTTTGCCATTGAGACTAGTGTCAATCTATAATTGCAAGCCAAAGAACATCACCAAGCACCTACTCTCAATTCTCGTTTCTGACAAATGTACTACTCAAAACTTGACCAATGTGCTGTAAAGCATCAACATGTAAATACATCATAATTTGAATGAAAATATACATATAAATATACTGGTGTAAATTAAGTCACTCTCTTCGCTTATGCCCTGTTTCCACCAAGCAACACCGTTTGTTTCAGTTTTTTCCGGCATTTCCCTAATGTAAGGATAGAATGGGTAAAAAGGCTTCTACCATTAAAAAAAATACAATGGATGAGGTCACATGGATTTCACAGTAGTTGTGCCACTTGTTTACAGTTTTCAGCACTATACCGTTTGTGTTTATCTGCAAAAATGCTGCGTGCTGTGGTGCTGCTATGAGCAAGCGATTGACATCTGTCGTCAAACTATCAGTCTCACAAATCACACAACGGTTGAAAAGCAGAACTGTACTGCTTGGTGGATAAATCCTTTATCTGAACTGCCATCACCACTAAAGAATTGAATATTCATCCATTCATTCATCCTATTTATCCAGCCAGGTGCACTGCTGCATCTTTTACATTTTGTGCCAATGTTTTTGTTTTTCATATTGTTATGTCCTGTAAGTCTTTCGAGCCTGTCAAAGTTGAATTTCTGTTCTGCCATCATATATGGCTATATTTTTATCTATCTTTATTTTTTGCCAGGTAAACCTGACAGCTCTATTCTATACATTGCCTCTGCGGTTTACTCGGATGAGGTGTTCAGCCACACACCTTACTTAAGTACATGTCATTGAGTCATTAACATACAAATGACCTGCAGTTATCCCGCGATGGCGGCCGCTAAATGCCACCAAATGCAAAGGAACCACCATTTACAGATAAGTAACCCAGCAAGCTCGGGTAAGAAATTCCTCACCATGCCGTTTTGTCTCAAATCAAAGAATGAAATTGGCCATTAAGCGCTAGGCCTCAGACAGTTAAGGTTAGTAGCAGGGTCGATGCTAATGATGACGTTAAAGGGGTGTAAAATGGGGGTGAACACAGAGAGAAAAACACATACAAAACAGAGCTCGCTCTGTTGTACATGTGGAGATGATGTCTTGAATGATGACTCATGAATGATCAACACCACTGTCACGGTCACATGAAAGTATAGCTCAACAAAACAGTCTGCAATTCACTGTTTTTTTTATTTTATATGCCGATTACTTAATTGCAACATATCACCCGTTGCTGAGGAATTTGCACAATGTCCCTCACTGGGTGCAAAATGCAGGTTTGGATTGCACTATTTAAAGTAAATAATTCATCATGGCAAGCTATACCACCCTCTGTTCATCCTGATTTTGTATTGCATTTTTTACAAATTTTTTATAGTCATTGATAATTTATTCTTAAGTATGTCAGCATTATTAATAATGTATACCTGATTCCCTTACAAAAAACACATGAATCTAGGAAACTTCACCTGCACTTTCCAGTATTTCACAGTCACACTGGTTGAATTTTTGGCTAAAAATATACTGGATCTATTTAAAGTTACTGAATCATTTTGGATCGTATTGTTCTAAATAAACCAAAATCGTATTGGCAACCACGAATCATGATACGAATTGAATCGTTAGTAAAACGAATCGTTACACCCCTATCATATATAGTTTGTTTAAATAACAGCTTTTGTGAACTGTTTACAACTTCTCCTTGGTCTGCCATCATTGTATACCACTATCTTACTTAGTCTTCAATTTTAGACTACACAGACGTGAAGTTTTCATAGATGATGAAAATGGGATTTTATTTATGTGTGTTGCATTCATGGTGGCAGTTTTAAATGATCTTTTTGTTCAATATCCTTTATGTATGTATATTGACCACTTCAGTGGCAAAGCTCTAAGGGTGGACTTTCACTCGAAAGTCCTCAAGGCTCTGGATGTTGTGGGGCTGTCTTGGTTGACACGTTTCTTCAACACTGCATGAAAGACTTGGGTGGTGGTCACCCTTTTCCACATTGGTGACTGGAAGATTTATACCAGCTACAGGGGGATCATGCTCCTCGTCCTTCCTTGGAAAGTCTATTCCAGAGTGCTGGAGAGAAAGGTACAATCGTGAGTCAAACCTCAGCTACAGGAGGTACAATGTGTTTTTAGTCCTGGTTGTGGAACACTGGACAAGCTCTACACCCTTGCATGGGTACTGGAGGGTGCTTGAGAGTTTGCCCAACTCGCCCACATGAGCTTTGTGGATTTGGAAAAGGCATTCATCCGTGTCTCTCGCAGTGTTCTGTTGGGGGTGCTCCGGGAGTATGGGGTTCATGGCATTCTCCTACGTGCCATTCGGTTCTTGTACAACCGGAGCAGGAACCAAGTTAACATTGCCAGCAGTAAGTCAAGCCTATTCATGGTGAATGTTGGCCTTCGCCAGGCTGCCCTTTGTCACCAATTTTGTTTATGATTTTTATGGACAGAATTTCTAGGCACAGTCAAAGCGTTGAGGGTGTACAGTTTGGGGACCTTAGAATCTTATCTCTGGTACTTGTGGATGATGTGTTCCTGATGGCCTCATTAAGCTGTGTTTACTGTTTACTGGGGTGGTTCACAGCTGAGTGTGAAGCCTCTGGGTTGCAACTCAGCACCTTCAAATCTGAGGCCATGGTTCTCAGCCGGAAAAGGATGGATTGGAAACCCATCGGGTTGGGAGTGAGGTCTTTCCCCAAGTGGTGGTGTTCAAGTATCTCATGATATTGTTCACGAAAGAAGGATGTGTGATGACGAGGGAGCTGAGCAGAAAGGCAAAGCTCTTGATTTACCAAGCTGATCTACGTTCCTACCCTCATCTATGGTCATGAGCATTGGGTAGTGACCAAGAGAGCAAGATTGCGGTTACAAGCGGCCAAATCACCTTAAGAGTGTGGTCGTTCGGGAGAAGCTCAGAGTACAGCTGCTGTTCCTTCACATCGAGAGGAGCCTCCTGGACGCCTCCCTGGTGATGTGTTCCAGGCATGCCCAGCCGGGAGGAGGCCCCGAGGCAGACCTAGGACACGCTGGAGGGATTATATCTCACAGTTGGCCTGGGAATGCTTTGGTGCCCCCCTGGTGGAACCAGAAGAGGTAGCTGGAGACCGGGAAATCTGGGCTTCCTACTGAGACTGCTGCCCCTGGTATGGTTAAGAAGTGCATACTGTCAAAATAAAAAAAAATTATATTAATCTACATTGTACTAAATCCCGTTACATGCAGTGATACGGTGCAGACAAAAAAAACTGGAACACCTGACTGACCATTGCACATTACAGAAAAATCCACTGAAATAATGAGTTGGTCCCCTCTTTTTAGCTGTCAGCCACTTTTGTGGAAAGACATTACACAAGATTACAGAGTATGGCTGAGAGAATTTTTATGTGAGTGATTAATAAATTGAATCAGAGGTGTGTCCCAATACCTTTGTCCATATAGGGTGTATGTCACATTTCATAGACAATTAACTGATTGAAGTCGCACACTGATGTGCTGCATCAATCGCGCAAGTATCCCCGAGCTGCATAGTTAATTATCGTCACGGTTCATCGGCACAGTAACTAACTAGCTGTGAAATGATGAACATGCAAGCTGCTGTTGACACTAAAACTGAGTTTCCAGTGCTATAGCAAAACACATTTTGGCTTTATGTATAGTATTCTATTATATTTGTTGGGAGATATTGCTCAACACAAAACAGCTGCATGAATATACGTTCTGTGACCTAACCTCTCTGTAACTGCTGTGGAGTATTTCAGCGCTGACAACTTGTGCACCTTCTAACCCGGAGTCCAGCAAAGGCTTCTGCGCTCTACAGCTCACGTAAATATGGCAAGCCATTCTAATGTTGGTGCTACCTTTTTCCAACTTTCAGAATGGTTTGGTAGTTAGTTCTGCATGTCAGAATTGTGTTTGTAGGTTATTCAACTTAACTTCAACTTAACTTTCCTGTCAACTTAATACATTTTTTATGTGATAACTAGGAGTGTCACCAAACACTGCGAGAATGAGACGAGACGAGATTTTAACATCACTTTTAAGAACGGTAGAATGAAAAAATATATGACAATATCTTTCAGTCTACTAATTTGATTTCTACTACGTTACACTCTTCTGCATTCTGTGTGTATAACGAGAAATCTTGTCACGTTATCTCGCAAGATCTTGTGACACCCCTAGTGACAACCAGTAGACTTTATCTGGTCACACTTTGCAAAAAGCTACACACAAATACAGTTGATACTGAGGAACTAATGAAGAACTAATGAGGAACTAATGCACATAAATTTAGAGTAGTTACTGAGGAACAAATGAAGAACTCATGAGTAACTAATGAGTAGTGCTTAGGGTCAGGCTTAGGGTTAGGTAGGTTCATTCCTCATTAACTACAGTTATTTTGTGAACCTTATTGTAAAGTGTTACCCTTTATCTTTATCTTTTTAGCTTTGTACTGCTTTTGTATGGGGTTGTGCAGGTGTACAGTACCTAATGCTGTCACTTTAAAATGTCAAATTCGCCTGCAGCAGAACGCAAATAAAGACCTGACCAAGCCCAGCAAAAACAAGCTGGGCACAAATATGAAAAATTGATCGTATTTAATTGAGTCTGTATATTTTTCTTGTGTGTGGCACTTCAGCATTCAGGCAGATATTTCTGCAGGCCTGCTGCTCATCGTTCACTTCTGTCATCCAAATTGAGATAGCATCACAGAGGTGGGCCAGAAACGATCAACTGTGGAAACAGTACAAATAATATTTCCCTCAAAGATCATCTATCTGTCAGAAAAGGACAGAAACAGGAAAAAAAAATCTTGACCCATCCGCCAATCTTTCATTCTCTCTGTACTCATACATCTGGGGTGAACCTCTTAATATGGTCCTGCCTGCCATCGAGTGGACAACAGAGACCTTCAGTCATTAGAAACAAATGATCGGGACAAGAGAGGGCAACAACTCATGGGCAGCGATATTGCTCAGCTTCCCGAGTTCACTGTCTATCACCAAAATAGACTGAAGACATTTTAGGTTAGGTTCATTTAATTGAAGACCAATTTGAGTATTTGTTTCAGAACTAGAAAGGAGTTCATATCTCCTAAAATAAAAATGATTCGTATCCGTCAGATCTTCCGTGACTAAGACAGTGGACATAACGTGACACACAAAAGGAAGAGGAGAGAAAGGCCCTATGGTGAAGTCTAACCTCATTTATGATAATTAGTGTATTGTGCTCAAGTTCAGACTTTCCACATGCTGACACTTGTCACGAAATGATGTCATCCCAATTTTACAAAACCAGACCACTTTCTCGGTTCTCACATGACAAATAAAAAACATTACACAAAAGCCGTCAAAGGACAACAGGGGACATTGAACGACATGTGAATTGGAAGGCACATCAAACAGACAACAGCGCCTTGAAAGCATGGGGTGGACTAAGAAAAAAAACACTTGTTGATAACCTTCAGGCTTAGTGTACATAATCGTGAGGAAACATGTTTTTAAGAGACACATTTTTTTCGTCAAACTATTTGTGAGGATCTGGAAGTAGTGTGGATCCCCTCCTTTCTCACCGCTCCTCGCCGTCTTCACCAACAAGAGCGTTCACTAAAGGTATAAGTAGGGATGAGTACCGATAACGGTACATTTCTAGGCACCGACCGAATTCCATCTGGATTACTGGGCACGGACTCACGTAAAATCACAAGGTACCATGTTTCGGTGCCAACGCCAGTCTCCGGGAGTGTCCGATTCCTCGTTTCGATTTCAGTTCCTAACGATTCTCGATTCCGATTATTTTCAGAGGTAGAGTCATAAAAGTTTGCATGGTTTAAATGGGGGTGCTAACCAAAGTTCTTGGATGAAATGACTGAATGTCTCCATGATTTTTTTTTTAATATATGAACTTTTTATGAATTACTTGACTATGAATTTCAAACAGGGCTATTTTCAACCAGTATATAAATATCAAACCATTGAACTTCAACATAAATGTTTTGAAGGCTCTTTACATAGGAGTACACGTTCACAAATGATTTAGAATTTTTTAAAGCGCATGAAAAAACAATTACACACATTGATGCAGAATAGACAAGTGTAACTTAACCACGTTACTGAGTTCCTACTAACCTGCGTACAGAATATCAAACAAGTACAGTGAATGGAGTAACACTTAGCGCGGGGTGTGATCGAATTCCTGGCTAAAACGTCAGGACGTTTGTGTATGAAAAAGTACACAGCGTTACTTACATTAGCTGGATCTTTGAGTTGGCCACCGTATTTGCAGTATAAAGTATAATTTGTTTGCTGCTTCAAAGTTGGCGTAAGATCGACATCATTTATTGTTTTACTTACCTGACTGGTTGGAAGAAGTCCAGCGCAGCGCATCAAAAACGGGGCACTCTGTACACCGTGAATCCGGAGGTGTTTAATCATGTTAGTGGCGCCCCCTCCTTTGCCTGATATGATGGTGTTGCAAATGTTGCACTGCGCCGACCGCTCTTTTTTTTGCAGAATTCCAGCCAAACTTTTGAGGGTCGTCGCACACCGTCCATGTTTGAAATGGATGAACACAAACGCTTCCTGACACTTCGCCGGCTTCTTCTTCGTTGGTGTTATGCGGCCATTTTTTGCAGGTGACGGGCTGGTGGATCACCGAAAGAAGAGAATCGGAATGTCTCAGTTCCCATCGATGCTAGATGGTCCATGCCCAACCCTGCTAATGAGATCTTAAATACAAAATACAAAAACACGTTCTTTCTCATTTTCATGATAAAAATGCTCATTGATATTTTCAGAGAAGTATTAATATATGTAGTCTGAGCATTGTGTGCGATTTGATTGTCAGCTTGGGAAGTAATCCTCCTGAATGCACCTCACAATAAGCAAAGGAGTCCAGTCAGGTCAATTTATAAACCGCCAATTCACAACAGATGTCAAGGTACCTTGCACATGGAGCAGGTCTGGAAGCATGCTCTTCATACAAGGAAATGCTGCAAGCTTCAACAGCTCTCCAATACTGCCTGAATGCAAACCTTAACCAAATGATGTTTTCTGTTTGTTTGCAAATAAAACAATTAAAAGTTGCATAAAATCAATTCTGATGTTGACAATGGAGACTGTGAAACCACTTTATTGAAGATTGGAAAAAGATCAATGCAGTTATATTTGGCTGACTGACAGACTTTTGTAACATTGAGTTGATTTTAATAAAAGTTCCTCTGGTTTTATTTAAAAATATATAAAAAAAAAAAAAACTCAGTTCATGTATGACAGTTTCAATTCAATTCAATGTTAGCTCTCTTCTTTTTAATTGAATGTCAGCACCAACCACGAACAACACAGGAAATTATTTTGATCTGAATAGGCTTAAAACACAGCTCAAGGAAATGAAACAATTCTGGGATATTAGATTGAACTTATTTTCTGTTTGAATTGCAGCAACAGAATCTTGCAGAATTCCTGTCAGATGACCTTGATTTGACAAATACAATTAAAGATAATTGAACACGTCTTTGAGATAAACCTAATGTTTACAGAGGGTTTTATGTGGTATATTGGGAGGAATCTCTGGCCAACAACACAGGGATGTTTTTGCACACGGGGACCATTTTAGGGCACATGCTGAAGGCTTGTGGGGTATGTTTAAGTGGCTGTTGCTAAAGTGCCTCAGTGACATTGTGCTGCACCTAGTGTTCCCAAGAAACTGTTTTACAGCAACTCATAGTATTAGTTACATTCAGGTGAATTATTAACCAGAATTTTAAGGCATATCGGAATTTAATTTGTGTCTCAGATTTAGGCTGCAGATCTATTTGAGTTAATTATTTAAACTTTGTCCGCATTCACATGATTTTAAATCACCTCTCAGATTAGTCAGTTTATTGACCATCCACATTTTGGTTCCCTTATTTGGCTACATCCGAGCAGGACTTAGGGTTAGTGAGGGGAAAGTCGATTCCTTACTGGCTGGAGCTCTTTTGGGTCACTGACTGACATGAATCAGGTACTCACTTGACTCAAGTCCCTCATCACAAAGCGCATGCCTAGAAACTCGCACGTGCGTAACAAGTTAAGCTGTCGATGGTCTGCGAGCACCCGTGAGCCGGAGAAACTCGAGTCTTCGTCGAGTACCAGTGAGTCAGTAAAACTCGAGTCTTTGAGTAAGAAGTGGAAAGATTACAGTAGCGTCAACAGTAGCACAATTAGTGAAATGTTACCTGGTTTTCTTTTTAATTTATCCAACGGTTGCAGGGGTGAGCAAGTGAACGAGTTAACGGAGACGAGTACGAGTAGAGTTTTGAACGACTAACGACTCGCACAACTCTACTAGTGATGGGAAACTCGCGGAGGTGTGCACTCGAATCGCGCAACTTGAACTCGAGTCAGACTGGAGTCCCAATTTTGATGACTTTGGACACGACTTGACAATATCATCAAAGACTTGCAACTCGACTGGGACTTTGACATCAATGACTCGGGATTTTGGTTTTTGTCGCGTAAAATGTGTCCCCATTCGAAGTATCCAACTAACGTGACTGTTATTTTGGAATTTCCAGCAAGACAACATGTTTTCCCTTTGACTCTGCCTCTATTAAAGTCCAATGACTTTTAAGAACAAACAACCAATATGTGGATTACATTTCTGTGCACTGACTAAATCCTGAATGCTACGTCAGCACTCTTTTTCTGTGACTAAGTCACGCTGGTCTTATTTTATTTTAAAAAATAAAACAATTCTAAATGCATTCATTGCATTTGTCAAATTTAACAGATTATTACATTGTTGAAATTGCATTTTATTTGGGAGACACTAAACAGTGCTTATGACTTGTAAGGACTCTAAAATTTCAAGTCTCTGTCATATTCGATTTGACCTGACCTGTCTTGTCTTGACTTGAGACTTGACATGGACTTGCACGTCTTTACTTAAGTATTGAGACTTTAGATTAAAGACTTAAGACTTTCTTGAGACTTGCAAAACACTGACTTGCTCCCACCTCTGGAAAGTCAATTCCTTTTACTGACTCCAGTTTATGAGTCACTCACTGAGGTGAATCCGGTACTCGATTCACTCGAGGCACTTATCGCAAAGCAAAACTTGCACATGCTCAACAAGTCCCCCCCACAACTCCCAATCTGTTACTCGATTCGCTCGAGTCACCCGTCACAGAAGGCATGTGCAGAAACTTGTACACGTGCAACAAGTTTGGCAGCACCCGTGAGTCAGTAAAACTTGAGTCTTCGTCAGGCACCCATGAGTCAGTGACACTCGAGTATTTGTCAGTCAACAACTTAGCTACAAGAGAGGAACTAATAATACCTCTCAAAATTATGTTATACAGTCCTCCCCCACAAATAATACCTAATGTTAATGCCAGATCGTAATCACAATAGACTGTTTTAAGGTTATGAAACCTTTACTGCAGACTTTTAATGTCATTTTAGACTCACCGTTAATGCAATAAACAATATAAAAGGACGGCTCTAAGAGGATAAGACACCAAATGACACTATTTTAACAGAATTTCTACTAAGCCTGTTAATAATATTAAATATATTCCTTTTAGAGCGTCTCCATTTTTATGCTTCAAAGAAATCATTTTTGCATGGCTAACAAAAAAAGATTTATATGTGAATGGAGCAACAGCTAGCTAGCATCACGACATCAGTCATTGACACGGTTATGATGATAAGCTAAAGCATGACTGCAAACACAGATGAATCTGCAGATACGGTAGCAAACACATGGAACTACTGAGTGACAAGATCCTATCCCAATACATAACCAACAAATTAGCCACAGGACCTCTGGTTGGCTTAGATCTGATTTTGGCTGTATATAATTCATTGTTAATTGTCTGCTGTGGATACAGGGCTCTCTTAGTTTTCCCCTCTCTCTCTATTCACTGACATTCCTGATGGGGAAAGTCCAGAATTCTTAATGGAGCTGCAAACATTACATATCCAGCCAGAAATGTCGGATCATTACAGTCTGAATGGACAAATCCAATGTCAGTGAACATAAAGAAATGACATATGCTACAAAACTTGTATGTACGTAACTTCCTCAATATTTTCCTTTGACTGCCTTGCTTTGTTTCAAATGTGTGTCCAAACCAAGTATACAGATAAATGACCCAGCAAAGGAATTCCGACTTCAGCTCAATGACTTGGCTTATGCAGGAAAATTTAATGTGGGGTTTCGCCAGACAATGCCAGGGTTTGAGCAGATCCGCTATTCCCTGGAGCTGAGTGGTGAAGAAGAGCAACACAGAGAAGAATAGGGTCTTTGTAAGCCTCCAAAAGTTTGAAGGCCCCCTTGAAGGATTCGGCAAAACCTGACCCAGGAGGACATGTCCCTTCAGGGAAAATAAGAAGAATAATTATTGCATAAATACTAACCGATCAACAGAAGTTGTGCACACTCGCAATAATGTTGGCAACAACGGTAGCGTACCATAAGACAGTGATTCCCAACCAGGAGTATGCCTACCCCTCGTGGTACAACAACACCTCAACACGTATGAGTGAGGGGGTACTCAAGGTACACAAAAAGGCTCTGAGGCTACACACGACAAAGAAGGTTGGGAAACACTGCCATAAGCCAGCATGGTCAGAATCACCTTTGGATTCTCTGATTGCATTTTCACAAATTAAGCTGTTCTGTAAACATTAGATCATGTTCAAAGAGGTTTTTGCAAATTACATCAGCCGCGATAACAAGAGTCATCTGACGTGAACGCCTCTAATTTATAGTGTAGATTGTTTTCATGCTGAATTCTAACATGATAATTGAATTTGTTGTTCTGTGCAGCTTTCTCAAGTCAAGAGTCACATGCTTTAGCAATTTGCCTCCTTATGGTTCTTGTGCCCAAGCCCAACAAGTACAAACCAACAAAACGCACTTTGTTGTTTTGTTAACTTGTTTATATTGTACGATTGATCGGTGGTTTTACTACACAAAACCTAGGATCTCATTTTCTTGTCACACCTTGTCACATCCCCTTGTCAATCTGATGTTGGACTCTTAACCATGGCATCATTTTTGTTTAGGATTTTTTTTTTTGTCCACAATCCATCCAATATTTAGGAATCACAGCCAGCTGAGTAAATAATAGTTTACTTGTCCCAAACACGCCAGATATTTTCTTCTTTGAGCGCCGATCTGTGAGTCACGCAACGCTATCAGAGGCTGCGAAAGCAAATTAGAATTTCCTTCTGAATGTTTTGAACTCCTGTTTCCATGCCAGTGTCTTATTGAAGTGTGCCTTATTGAAAAGTTTGGCGTGAATGTTGGCATTGACTGATTGTGTCAGGTTGTTTTTCTTCAGGCCATGGTTTTAAGTCAGATCTCATACCTAAATTAACTCAGTGAGCTTTTAAACATTCATCGCTTCAGCAGACCTCTGCGGTCGGCCAACCAACAGCTGCTCGAGGTCCCTCGGTCCAAATACAAACAGTGGGAGGTGATCGATCGTTTTCTGTAGCTGGTCCTGGGCTTTGGAAGAGACTTACATTTGTTTAAGGCAAAGCTTAAGACTCATTTATTCACAACTGCATTTGGCACATAAGCGCACTGTGACACTTTTATTTCTTTATTTTTATTTTATTTATACTTACATTTTATTTTTGGCGTGTGTTTTATGCTCTGTTTATCCTGTACTGTGTCCAGCACTTTGGATTAGCTACAGTTGATCTAAGGGGCTATCTAAATAAAGATTGATTGATTATGTGTACTGTAGTGTTAAAGAGTTTTGTGATTTCTGAGCTGCTGTGAACATGACATGTGTCCTGACTGTGGGTGTGGGTGCGGGAGGAGGAGGACGGTTGAGTTTGCTGATGTTGTTTTGGCGTTGATTCGGCGATGATGTTGATTCTGATTTTGTTTTTGCAATAAACAGATTGTTGATTGACCGCTTCCTCATCATACTTACAATGCCAGAGTAGACCAGGGGCGTCCAAAATTTAGCCCGGGGGCTATTTGTGGACCCCAGCTTGTTTTTTATTGGTCCGCGGTATATTGTAGAAATTAAATTAAACCTAAAAAAAACAGCAAAAATGAAAAAAAAATTGCAAAATGGCAAAATGCAAAGAGAATAGGCTGAAATGTTGATGCTAATAACAAATAATAAAACAAAGCTTTGTCTTTAAATATATATGAAAGTTGGTTTTTTTTACAAAATTAAAAAAAAAACATAAAAATCAGTATATCCAGTATATGGTCCTTTGTGTAACACATTTGGACACCCCTGGGGTAGACATTACAATACAGTCTTTATCCTCAATGATAGTCATGGCAGCCCAGCGTTGAGAGTAACTACTTCTTGAGCAAGCCCAGTGTTTACGGACCAAAATGAAGTTTTTAATTAATTTATGGGTGTGCATACAATACCACGAAACACCAATGCTCAAAACGCCGTAAGTTAAGGACCTCTTAATGTTGAGAATGAATAAACAGCACCTCTGCTGGCCGTAGCTGGAATCGCACTGCATTTGACCCCATATCGTCAAGACTTGATAAATTCCCCATAATTGTCAGAATTCTCAACGAACAATTAATTAATATGCCCATCCTGAAGTGTGTTAGTCTCAGGCAACCAGCTACAAGAATTTGGCATTTTTAAAAAGAACATCCATACAACTGCTACATTGAATTAACTATGTGGCCAGCAGAATGAAATTGACTGTAAACCTTTAGCCAGATGTCATCACTTGGTATCCTTTTTTCACAGAGGAAACCAGTCATGTGCGACTATGTGTTTCAATGGATGCTCCAGCAGGCTCACCACGTTCTTGCCATCATTCATATGGTCATTTTTACGTTTGGCTGTCATCTTAGCTGAGGGGCCTGTAGTAAAACACTCGTATATGACCATATACTGAGTATCTGAGTACGGCATGTCAACATACAAAGAAATACTGTAGATTGGCACATGGTAAGTGTGCTCAATGCATTGTCCTTTGTAAAAAGAACACGAAACTGAGATACTTTCTAAACCACCAACATCCAAATCCACATTTAATTTAATACATTCAGAGATATAAAAAGGCCTTAGATTACCAATTCAATTCAGTGGGGCACAATAGTTCACAATTGTGTATGCACAGGGCTAATGTACATTGTGACACTGATAAAGAACATCTTATAACACTCTCAACATTGTGGTGACTGTGTAACATATTAAAACCGCCTCCAACCCATTTTTCCCCTCAAACAATCTGCTTTGCCTTATTTTCAAAGCACTCTCGGTATTGCAAGGGTTACTCCGACCCCCGAAACCCCATTCGAGCGGGGGGTGACTATAACCGGTCCTCTGGCAACTGCGACAGAGCCTGATACCTTCAGAGCTGCTCATTATTACATGCGAGGGGGGACTTGTGATCTTTTTAATTATTCTGCACTTCATTTCTATCCCACCATTCAAAACGCAACACGAGAATTGATTGCCTCAAAGATCCATCTTTATAATCTCCCCTCAGCCCATAAATTATCCAACTTTGGGCCAAGGTGGACCGGCAGTGCAGGCATAAGCAGATCTCTCACAGAAGAGCAGAGCTGCATCCGCAGTGTGTCAGGCTCCAACACTGAATGGGACTGCTCTTTCTCATCGGCTGAAAAGGAAAGGGGAAAAAATGTACACTTGTTATCTTGTGAACCCTCAAACATGCAAGATCGGAATCTCTTGAATGTCAGCGACAGAAAGGGAATTAACAAGAGATCTTTTTATTGTCACAGAGGGTCATTAGGCTGCCAATCGGGGTAATTATGGAAATGATCTCCCCGGCTCTTCGGAATGTTTTTCTGCTTCCATAAGGACTTGAAAGTGTTCAATCAGCCTCTCTTGTGGGAAAGTTCAGTCATAACTGCGAGTGTACCAGCCAAATCAAATTAAGCAAAGACATTTCATTAGTATTTATGGCCCCGAGGCATTTGTAAAAGTATGGAGCAGTGAAGTAATGGCAGAGTGTGGACAGGAGAATTATTGCTTAATGACAAAGACCATACCTAGAAGACATACACATGATAATGAATAGGAGCCATTGATTGCATCTTTAAAGAGGATTCTTGGAGGAATGTAAAATATTGATGCTTGTGTGCCCTACTTTGGACTTCCAGCACTGGTGGTCAGCTTTATTTGAATTTCAGTCTGGCAGCTATATGCAAATGATGTAATAATTGGCCCAACTGAAACAGTGGCTTAAATAGACGGCCTATTGATTCCTCCACATGCATTAATTCTTCAATATATTGGAAAATGATCATTGACGATTTGAGATGAAATACATTTTTAGTCTTTGCGGAATAAATGCTCCTCGTTGTGTGCCACGGAGAAACATAATGAAGTCAGAGAGCTGTGTGCAGTAAATTGTAACACCTGATTTGAATCACTGGGTCTGTTCAGTCCACTTAACCTCCCAGTAATTGACAATTAAAAGGTGCAATCCTTAATTTCAATAGACAGCACCATGACTTTGATTAGTGTGTGGGGTGTGCACTTCCCTTCCCTGCTGCGATGACACACAGGGGCACATTTTGGAAAGCAAATAAGACGAGTGACACCCAAAATAAGAGAATAAGTCATGATGAAAGGCCTTTCTGCAGCTTTAATAGTCTTCAAATATACATTTTAAATAACATGAACACTTCTGCCAATCCTAATCAAAACACCATCATCCCATTTTCTATTATTTTGCTCATCCCTTAATTAATTGGGTTCAAAAAGAGGTAAAGTGTCCCAGCGAATAGGTTAACAGATTGTGTGAATGACTGTTATGGGGAGAGTGTGTTGCATGTAGATGGTAATTTAGTGTGATGTTACATGTATGCATCAATAGACAAGAGAATATTGAGTTCAGGGGTCACAATGGAAGCTGGTTCTGTGCATGTGAATTGTAGGAAATGCTGCCTCACGTGCAACATTGGTGCAGTAACAACAGTAGGCTTCTACTTACACATCTGTCACCCCTATTATTGGAGTAAAACATATATAAACATTTTTAGAAATGTGTGTATTCTTTTTTTAACCCCTTCCCTTGCTCATACAGTATATTTTACAGTGTTTCCAGCAAATCCAGAGGTTGGTTTTTGGCTTTATTCAATCTATTATACTGAAATTACAGCAGCAATTGACACCCTGGTAAAATTCGGGCATTGTTTACTATTATTCCCTTAGCGTTTCCATATAAAGCTGGCCTGCATGTGTTTTGACACCGTGCTTAAATAGAAAGCTAATTTGCACTGTTTACAGCCGGAATCACATCCACAGCACGCTGGTCGTGTCAGCTTGATCTGAATGACAAAAAGCCTACAAACTGGGTGACATTGCACGTACTTAACAAGTACACATTGGCATGGTAATCTGGCTGCATTTAGCTGGAGGTGTCATTTTCCCACCGATGCGAGTTCCATGCAGCTTCCCAATGTGTCCTGTACAGTATCGGACTGCCAGGGCGTGGAAGAACCCTTCGAAAAACGCACAATTCTGGTCATTGTTGTTTTTACAATCAAATATAGGAATATGGGTTGATTTTTTTTTTAAGTTGGGGAATATAACAATAACGAATACAGATAAACTGCTAAAAACAAGAATAAAATACATGCAATATTTAAAACAACAGTTTTCTATTGGCTAATAACAGTCAGAATTTTTCTTTTACCAAAAGTCTCATTTATGTATTATTTTATTCTCTACCTCTCTGAATATGTGCATAAAGTAGCTATTAATTATTAATTATTATGTATTTGAATAATTCCCATTCGATGCAAAGTGGCGCACAGGATCCCTAAAAATTCCTACATTCTTCACGTCCCATGAAAGCATCTCCCCGCTACCTGCTGACATCTATTGGACAAAATGGGCCTAATAAACAAAATGATGAGCGATTGTGTCGAAGTAAACGAATTGTTAACTGATTTTTTTTTTATCACAATTCTACTTCTTATTAAATGTTGGTGATGTGAATGTAATTTAGATTAAAATGTGCATTGGCGTCTATATTCTGGCACAAACCGGTGTGAAGTCCACATACTGTGAAATTGGTGCTGATCTTGCAGCGGGGACGTTTAAAAATGAGCTCCATCACGTTTGTTTGACAGAAACTCACAGGTTGATACATTGAGAGGTTGTGAAAATGAGGTGGCACACAAGCTGAGGGCTTTTGCCATTGATCCTGCAGCATTCCGAGTACTATAGCAAAAATACAATAACAATTTGCTCGCATCATAATGTCTGATTTCGAAAACTGTTTTTGCTCATACTGACAAAAATATTTATTATTTGTTATTAAATAGCTCGTTTAATTAAAAAGCATTGTTTTGTTAAGATACAAAAGCAGTCGATGGAAATTGTTATAATGCTACACCTTGCCCAAATATGTGAAAATGTAAACCTAATGCAAAAGAGAGTATATTCAATGTAACACACACAAACACACTTTTTTTGAAAGCTTGAAAGTTTATTTTAAAGTGGAAAATATTTGAAGCAGAAGAATCCAAAAATCACAAATGTCAAAAGCATCCAACTTTGCAAAGGGCATGCTTAAATCATGCTTTTTGAAAACAGCTTTATTTCTGCACCTCTGGTGACGAATTGATTTGCTTGTAAATCACCTACATCAAATCTAATTTAATCTTTATTTTATTATTAATTGTATGCCCCTCAGAAAATTGCTTTTTTTTATTATCACCTGATATAGAACTGGTTAAAAAATAATAACATATTCACTGCATTTACTTACTTTTGTCTTAAAGCAGTTTATCCAAAAATATGCTGCATGGGGGCCCACAGGGTTTTCCAGGTGACCCTGACCTTTCACCCCGCCATAGAATAAGAGAGGAGCTGCATTGTGTGAGAAAGAGAGAAAAAACTCCCCTGTCCAAGATCAACAGAGCATCACGTTATTATGATCACAATTATTAGTTATGTGACCTTGCTGTATAGTTTTCTCTCCATCACCTGTACTGCTGCAGCAGCAGCACCCCCCAGCACACACACACACACACACACACACTTGAATAGAGAAGAGCGTGTTGTCTTGTTATACTAAAAGGTTTGGTCGCGCTAAGCCGTGCATGTGTGCTTAAAACGTACATTTCATTAACAAACCGCGAAGGTATAAAAGCGGATTTATGAAGCTGCAAAAGATCACAGGAAGGACGACTGTGCCACAGGCATCAGACACCTAGTATACAGTACATATTTTATATACATTATATCAGACACCTTTCACACTATACACTGCATCGGTGTTTTTTCAGTCTGCGTGCATCAGTCTGCACAATTTAGAATATTAAGATGAATTTAAAAAAAAACACACAAAACACCCTTCCTGGTGCATGCAACGAATATCTTGTCAAAAATAATCCGCAAGCAATAAAGGTGGCAAAGGTGTTGTCTTTAAATGAGTCTTGCAAAAGAGTTGATTTATTCCTGCTAAGTAGTCCGTATTGACGGCCACTCGGATCACACAGGTCGGCCAAAGATTAACACCAGAGAGGTCTAATCAGAAGGCATAGGTCTCCCTCCTCTGACCCGGGTGAGCATTATTAATGATAGCGTTTCATTTAATTCATTAATCCTTTTATCCCCACAACAGAAGCCAATTAAAGGATCACATTTAGAAAAAAATAACAACAAAATGACTCCATCCAGAAGCCGAGCAGGAAAAAAATACTATTACTATAAATAAAATAACTACTTCAAAAATGTAATTCGTATTTGTTTATTCTGACTACTAATCGCCTGGTGTTGACTAGTTCTATTTTTATTAACCTATATAAATACAATTTAAAAACACAATTGGGCGTTTTAATCGAACCTCACGTTTTAACCACACATTATGCAGAGTAGAGTGCAACCGCGTGCATTGAATGATGACATTAATCGCTTTGAAGGTTTTTGCAGAAATGCAAAACGTCTTGTTTTTTTGCGTCTGTGTTCTCACGCAGCTTCCCTGTGCTCACCTTCATGTGTCTGAATGATGGTCTCTTTGCATTCTCCCGCTGCTGCATTTCCTACCGTTTTCAAATGTAAAAAACATGCAATGATCGGAGTCGTTAGCACCTCTTCCAAACTCTTAAGGAAATTCTTTATTCTCTCCATTCACTGCTGCTGCTCGGTATACTTCCTGCACCCTCTGTTGGAATAAATAGACTTGAATTGTTGCTTTGCATCAACACAAATTAAATGTATGCCCGGAATAAACATTTTTAAAGCATGCAAACATAATAGTTATGAATAAAAGAACAATATTTAATAATAATAAGAAGAAGAATAAGAATAAGAATAAGAATAATAAAATCAGGAATCCAGACTTAACTGTCGTCGATTGCATTCTGCAGCTTTCCGCACATTTGCACAAATTAAATGTATATGCATTGTTTCGCGCGGCGGCGTTAATGCGCATCAGATTGGTCAATCATGCAAGCCTCTTCTTCCTCATCCTCTTCCTCCTCCTCACGTGCCGTTAAATGGTCTATGACGGACAGACGCAGAAATGAGCGGAAAGCAGCGACTGCTGATGTCCCATTGTTGACAAATCCATGAAACAACTCCAAGTTTGCATGGTTTAACAGCAGGCTGCGGGGAGGAAGAAAGGGGGGCGTATGTCGTCACCACACCACGTGGCTGGCGCTCATCTCATACTGGTGGTGGAGGTGGTGGGGGGTAATCTATCAGAGAGTCCCTTTTAAAAGCTCCGACCTTTAAAAGCATGTGACATCCCCACTCGGCGCTCCAAAGTGTGGCAGGAAATAAGCGAGGGACGCTGCGAGCCACAAGTCGCCACATCTTCCACACAAGTTGAGCAAGAAGTTTCTTTTTGCAGAGACATCCGATCTCTTGACAGACACTCTCGGTGTGTGTGTGTGCCTCCATCACACCATCGCTTGTTTTGGCTCCTCTACCTTTTTTTTTTTTGAAGAGAAGAAGTGTAAGTAAGCCGTGAGATGACCCTGTCTGGAGGCAGCGAAAGAGCCAGCGACATGTCCGGCCAAACAGTACTCACAGCCGAAGACGTGGACATCGACGTGGTGGGCGAGGGGGACGATGAGTGCATGGAGCGGGACAGCGACTGCGACAGCCCCGGAGTGGACATCCTGCACGACGAAGATGAGATTGAGGTGGACAAAGAGGAGATGAGGTCCGGCGGTGGTAGCCCGTGCTGCGAGAGCTCCGGGGAAGGTAAGGGAGAGGGTCACGACCAGGCCGCCGCGTCTGGAGGTTCACTCCAAAAGCCTAAAAATAGTCTGGTGAAGCCGCCGTACTCCTACATCGCCCTCATCACCATGGCCATCCTCCAAAGCCCCCAGAAGAAGCTCACGCTCAGCGGCATCTGTGAGTTCATCAGCAACCGCTTCCCGTACTACCGGGAGAAGTTCCCAGCGTGGCAGAACTCCATCCGCCACAACTTGTCTCTCAACGACTGCTTCGTCAAGATACCCCGGGAACCCGGGAACCCCGGAAAGGGTAACTACTGGACCCTGGACCCGGCTTCAGAGGACATGTTCGACAATGGCAGCTTTCTCAGGAGGAGGAAAAGGTTCAAGAGGGTTCAGCCGGACGTGCTGAGGGACCAGACTGCCCTCATGATGCAAAGTTTCGGGGCGTACAGTCTCAGTGGTCCCTACGGGAGACACTACGGCATCCACCCGGCTGCATATTCCCACCCGGCGGCATTGCAATACCCGTACATCCCCCCTGTTGGACCCATGCTGCCCCCGGGTGTCCCTCTCCTGCCCTCGGCGGAGCTGAACCGCAAAGCGTTCAACTCTCAGCTCAGCCCGGGTCTGCAGCTTCAGCTCAACAGCCTGAGCACGGCGTCCATGATCAAGTCCGAACCGTCCAACAGGCCCTCCTTCAGCATAGAGAACATTATCGGGGTCTCCAGCGCATCGTCTTCCACGCCAGGCGCAGCTCAGGCCTTCCTGCGGCCTCCAGTGACCGTTCAGTCGGCCCTGCTGAGCGCCCAGTCCCTCTCTCTGACCCGGACCTCCGCCGCCATCGCCCCGATCCTCAGTGTACCTTCCAGTATTCTTTCTGGACATGTTTTACCCTCAGCCACGGCGGGAACAGTCTCCAAATGGCCCTCACAGTGACTTACCGTGAAGTGAAAAACTATTTTTATATTGACACACTATTACAGGGGACGTGTGAATCTCACAGCCCAATAGGCAGCACTGGACTTTATGTAACTATGTAAAGAATCTGAGAAAAATGAAAAAGGAAATATTTCTGTACAGGTAATATTTGTAAATATTTGTTTTTTTAAACCGATTATTTTACTTGTTCTGTCTTTTTCCGTTATGTCATTAGTTTACATTTTTTTGTACTGGAAGCAAGGATGTGGATATTTTTTTGCTTCCCTTTCGTACGAGACACAAAAAGCTCTGAAATAATCTGTTTATTATAAAATAAAATATCAAGTATATGTATACGTAGCTATATTGTGGTGTACACTGGCTTTATTTGTAAATAAATCAGAAAGAATTCAAATCTATTTTTATTTTTTCCCCCTCTATTTTCCCATTTAGTAAAAATGACTTGATATCACAAAAGGAAGCATTACAAATTCAATTGGTGGAATTTTTCATTATGAAAATCATGTACTAATTGTACCTCATATTAACTGAAGACCGTGTAAAAAGGCAGGTAATATTGGATTTATTTTTAAAATATGCCAAATCATGTACAAAAATAATAGTAGTGTACTTCTGAGTTACATTTTTTTAAAATGTAAATGAATGTAACAGATATAAATAAGTAATTGTATGAAATTGGAAACACGTGCTGATAATTTACACAATGCACTGCAATAACGAAGCAGTCTTCATCTTGGTATTAACCGATATAATCAGACATCAGAAATGAATCCCGTGTGTTGTGTGTTGACTACTTTATATTCTTGCACCGACTTTAGCTATTTTTATTTATATTGCCGGCTGAACGGAGACCTTTTAAATTTTACACCATTGCTGCTATCGTTTTGCAGCAGATCCGGCGGCTCGGCTTCCGTCAAGATCACCGTTTCAACAGTTTCGCAGTTGTGTCTGGCTAATCACTTTTACACAAACAGCAAATGTTGTGTGTGTGCGTGTGTGTGTGTGTGTGTGTGTGTGTGTGTGTGTGTGTGTGCACTCTATATTTATCCGATCCCCATGGGAAAGAGAAAGTTCAGTTCAGTCAGACACCCAAGAAGGTGACGATGATGCAAACTCCTCTCCAGTGTCACACTCGTGTGCTTGTAATACAAATAATGAAATAAACAAAGAAAGCAATACAAAATAATAATGATAATATTTTAAAATTCAAACAGGTTAAAAAAAGCGTAATAATGTAATGTAACATTCAATTATACCTTGATAGTTTTGATACCAATTTTAAAAAAATATTTATTCATATATATATATATATATATAAATCTCGGTGTAATGGTTATAGAAGAGACATTTCAGTGTGCAGTGACACTACACCATTTTAATCTCATTGGGGATTCATAAAAGGAGGAAAGCATGCATGAAATTGCTGGAAGGCCAACTTGCATGTGGTCAACAAGGCTGTGAGTTGGTGAATCACTTCTCATATTTGCATTCGTCATTGAAGAAGTGAGGAATGTAAAATCCAGATTCCTTCAGTGGAACAAATCCACCTAGTGGACTACAGAGCCCAGTTGTTGCAGTTTCACTCATATGTAATGTTGTTATGTCATTCTCTTTGTGATACAACAACAAGCATCAGGATGCTAAGCCACTGTTTAGTGCAGGCATTTAATTGGTCTGCCTGTCTCTATATGTCGCTTCCATAAATAAATGAACCAAGATACATTATTTGCAATAAATAGATAATCATTTTTGGGCAAATTAAATGTAATCGGAACACACCGGTGCCACGGCACAATGGTTGGGAATCACTGCACTATACTGAGGCCTATATTTCTATCAGTATATTTCAGGACATGTCATTATCTAATTAAGAGGAAGTTGAACCACTTTTCCACAAAATAATCTAAAACTCATTATATTAATCTGTATCTGAATTGCATGCTGCTTGTTTTTTTATATCAAGCTCTATATAAAATATTTACCTCAATATTTTGACCAAAATGCAAACTGCTGACTGGATGAACATGCTCATTTGAAGAGCAAACATTCTCAGCCGTGCTCTATATTGAGCCATGCAGCTGCACTTGCTGTTGCACAGGTGGACAAAAGCCTGGCGTGCCGTTCCCACACTTCTGACATGACTGTCTACTGGCCTTGCAGGTTTTCAGAGTATGACAACAACACATAATATTAATCATAAATAATGATAATGAATTCATTAACCGGTCTCTTGGGCTAGTGCCTAGGCCCTCAATGGGCGGTCCGCGGACAACATCCGGCCGCTAAAGCTCCTGTTTGGCCTGTCAAACATCACCCAATCATGTAAACCATTTAGTGTAGTTAATTCATACAGTACTACTTACGCTCTGCAGGGGGCGATGGTGAGGCGTATGCGTTACAATGACGCAGAAGTAGAAGAAGACGGCTATCAACTAAAAAATAGAAAAGCAGAAACTGAAAATTTGACTTTTAAGAGCGACTGGACAACAAAATATGCATTCACTGAAAATGCAGCAGGGAAGCCGATGTGTTTACTTTGTAATGTTGTAAACGCTGTTTCGAAGGAATACAAAGAACTTCACAACTTTAACACAGTCCATCCCGCTCGGTTTGGGTAGACGCACACAGAAATGCAAAAATTTGAAAGACAACTACGAACAAAGGCGGATCATTCAGCAACACAGAGATAAAAAAGGAGTACTGTATATGCAGGCTGCTGTAAACGAGGTGGGATCTGACGACCAAATTAAAAAGTAGGTAATTTATTTGATTTTACTTGAAATACTTCTGTGATGCATCTTGTTTTTGTATTTTTAATTTACTTGAAATACTGCTGTGATGCTACTTGGTTTTATTTGACACACTTGTTTTCTTTACATGAAATGCTGCTGTGATGCACCTTACTTTTGTTAAATGCACCTTTGCTGTTAACAGTTTTGTTTAAAACACATAATTCAATGTTCAATTCAGCAGAGCATAAAAATATCTTCAATGTATTTGACTTGTTGCTAAACAACTGCCCGAGCTGGAGCTGCAGTTAAAAAAAAAAAAATCAGGCTTTTCTTTTCTATGGAAAGACGGCACCGACAAGCACTTTTCAGCTCACGCACACCCATAAGGTCGAGTACTGCAGCACTTCAGTATATGACATTTATCTGTATTTTATTGGCCGAGGAGCCAGAACAATGATGCCACAATTAAATTAAAGATATTGCACATGGCTGTAGAAAGTCACATTTTTCTGCAAGCATTACATTATAGGCAAAATACTGACAAAAAGAAATGGGTACGCGGCAACCGCCATTCAGTGCACTCTGTGCACCTCGCCTCATCTCAGATTTCTGCCCTGTATTTGATGACGAAATGTGCAAAGTCACATATTTTTATTTAAGCAAATGTTTAAAACACTTGGAATTATACAAAAATTACATTTACATTGAATACACAAATATTAATGTTCATTTTATGTTCTATTTTTGTTGTTTTTTATTCAATTTTTATATGATGACAGGTGAGGCTCCCTGCCTCTCTGACTGCACATCACTGATGATGGGAAACTCGATTCCTTTTACTGACTCGAGTTCTTATGAGTCACATTTTGCGCTTCTCACGTGCGCAAAATGTAGAGATGTCGACCCACGAATCAGGTACTTGATTCACTCAAGTCACCCATCACCAGGGATGGGAATTGATAAGATTTTTATGATTCCAATTCCAATTTTGATTTTTCTTAATCAATTTTCTTATTGATGCTCATTTGTAAAAAAGGAGAACAAACAGATTAGCACCAACGTGCTTTAGTTTCGAAGTAACATGACAAACCCAACAGTGAGGTCTTAAGATGCCCACAGCCTATGGGCTCCTCAATGGGGTCACAAGAAAAAATGTTTGTTTTGAATATAAGCACAAAAGAATAATTCATTTTCTATGCTGCTTGTCCTCACTAGCCTATCTCAACTAACTTCGGGCGAGGGGCGGGGTATACCCTGGTCTGGTGGCCAGCCAGTCGCAGGACACATAAAACAAGCATTCACTCTCACATTCATACCTAGGGACTATTCTCCAATTAACCTAACATGCATGTTTTTGGAATGTCGGAGGAAACCGGAGCACCCGGAGAAAATGCACGCATACACGGCGAGAACATACAAACACCACACAGAGATGCCCAATTGGAGATATGAATCCAGATCTTCCTGACTGTGTGGCCAACATGCTAACCACTAGGCCACTGCAATCGATAAGGGAATCGTTTGCAAAACTGGGAAATGATTCCAAGGAAAAAAAACACTGGGAACCTCAACAACCGGTTATCAACAAGAACCTGTTTTCAATTCCAATCCCCAAGCGCAATGCCACGATCCGGTTATGGTGTTTTGCGCTTGACCCCCAGCATGCAAAAAACGAGACGGCGGCGTACAAACGAATCTTTAATGGTGCCCAACAGGAACAAACAAAAAGCGACAGAGGGAAAAAGGCTCTGTGAACACGGTACAGGTTGTCCAGGTGAGTAAACTTCTCAGGTGACAGCACCGACAGGGAGACGAGGAACAAGGGCAATGAACCAGCGCTGCAAGTCTGGCGACGATGGCCTTTTAACTGCCGCTGATGTTAATTCCTGGCAGCTGCGCGAGCACCAGCAGTGAAGCGGCTGCCTCTTCCTCCCCGCAGGAAATACAAAATAAAAGCGCAGAACAAGAAGTGCTCGCTCCTGTCCTGCGGAACATGACACGCGAGTCTTCATCGAGTACCCAGAGTCAGAGCACCGAGTGTTTGTCGCGCACCTGTGAGTCAGTGAAACTCCAGTCTTCGTCAACCCGTGAGTTAGTGAAATTCGAGTTGTCGTCGAACCCCGGTGAGTCAGTGAGACTTGTGGGCTGAGCAGCTGAGTGCTCATGAGTCCCGAGTCAGTAAAAATCTTGCTCATATGTGCCCTTGGTATCCAGTCCAGGGTGTAGCACCCATCTTGTCTAAATTCAGTAGGGATCAGCTCCAGCTCCCCGTGACCCTGACTAGGATAAGTGATTAAAAACGGGGAATCAATAAACAATCTATAAACGAACTACAAAATGTGAACATAATAAAAAAAAAACTACTGAGGCACAAGTACTGGGGAAAACCACAAATTAGTGAGCAAATTTGACAAAACGCACAATACTAAATCCTACGGTGGTTGAAGATAATACACTTAGCACCCTCTTCTGGTAAGTGAAACGCTGAGGAATTCCTAGTTTCAGATAAATGTAATGAAAATGCAGTTCATTTACAGAAATAAAAATAAAAACAATAGTAATATCTCATTAATTATGGGCACCTTGAAGTGTAAGCTCCTTCCACAGATTTTCTATGGGATTAAAGTCCGGAGATGGGTAAAGCCACTTCAGGATCTTAGGGCCTGTCCACACAGGAACGTTTTCAGGTCAAAATGGTTCATTTCAGCCTTTTATCCATGCGACAACTGCGTTTTGGGTGCTCTCAAACTGCTTCCAGAGTGGGAAAATCTGACAACGCTGCCTTTTCATTGCTGTGTGGACAAGCAAAGCACTACTTTTTGAAAATGATGACATCACCACCTCGTCGCTGTCATGTGACCGGTTGTGTACTGCTGCCAAAAAGCCAACAAAATACTGAATATTGCAATTGGCATGATTCCCAGTTGACATTCTCCTGTTATTTTTGTCTTGTACGCCAACATGACTCGCAGAAGTACTGTACGTACTGTAATTCCACTGTCAGTGTGGACAAGCTGGACAAACGGAAGACAACAAACCCCATCCGTATGCATTCTTCTCCTGTAGTTTTGGTGTTTCATGCGGTTGTGTCTGTGTGTCTTTTTACAGCGTTACATAGGTGTGCCTTATGTATTACAATAATTGCTCGTTTATCGCGGTTAATTGATTCCAGACCTGACAGCAATACCTGAATTTCTGCGATGTAGGATTCCTTATTTATAAACAAAATTACTTCTACACTCATATTACCCAAGATAGTAGACATAATCAGAGTAAAATAAGCGATTTAAGACATGAACAACACTTGTTGCAATATTTTTTTTTTCCGGACGTGTCGAGGACAGGAAGTGATGTTGGGGGTTTAGAGTTGAGTTTTAGCTTCGAGTGGATCAACAGTAGCCTTACTATTATTATGATGACTATTCTGTTGACGATTTTATTATTATTGTGCCGGTTGTGAGATAATTCAAACCTGCAATAAAAGCCTGTTGTTCTAGTCGGATGCTTACATCATTACAGGAACATTATGGACACTTTGTGACCAGTGTAGAAAACTACATAGCATCACGTTTTTGAATGCATCTTCTGAATGTCTTATATTTGCATTTTCCTTCATTTAGCCATTTTTATGATTGAAAATGATTAATTTAGGCAAAAAAATAAATCAAATTTTCTTAAATATGCAAATGTTTAGACTAAAAACAGTATTGAACCACAAAGCAGCATGATTCATTAAATTATATATTTTTGAAAAAACGTATAGTGAACTGTGATGTGGCGAGGGACGACTGTACATTATTTTCACACATTATTTTGATCCGTTTCCGTTTGGACGTGACCTTACTGATCTTGACACTGTGTGGACGCATTGTTTTTTCAACCCGCCAAAAAAAACAAACCCAGGAGCTTTCCCGTGTGGACACAGCCTTAATGTGCTTCTTCTTGAGCCAATCCTTTGCAGCACTGGCTTTATGTTTGTGTCATTGTCATGCTGGAAGACCCATCCACGACACATCTTCAGTGTTCTCATCCAAGATTCTGTGGTGTGGCATTGTTCATCGGCCCTTCAAGTCTTCCTGTACCCTTAGCAGAGAACAGCCCCAAAGCAAATGTTTTCTAAGGGTCATATCTTTGCTTCCAAACACAAGAAGTCAGGTTGATGCCAAAAAGCTCCATATAGGTCTCATCTGACCACATCACATTCTCCCAAGGCTTTTCTGAGCCATTCAGATGTTCATTGGCAAACTTCAGACAGGCCTATACATCTTTCTTCTTGAGCAGGCGTACCTTAAGGGCACGAAAAGTGACAAGAACAAAAAGATCAAATTGACTTACTGTTGCGAATTTGACATAACAAACTTCAATGCCATTAGAAAAGTTGTTCATAATAACTAGGTCATCTTCCACCATAAGCAATAGCTTTCTCCAGGCAGGAGGCCACAGACTGTAAATGTAGATTCAGAAGTTACTGAATATTTAAAAAGGCATGGAGATGAAGCAATAAATGACAAACTAAAGCTGATGTGGCCAGGCATTAATAACTAATGGATACCAGTGAGTTATAGGTTGCTCGCTTTGTAATGAAAGTGTCATTGCAAATCAGCAGTTGTCCAAGGTTATTATTATTTATACATAATTGATGTCGGAACCACAAGGAACATGTCTACCCAACACCTTGGGAACAAAGACGTTGGTGTCAACATAGGAAAAGGTCACACTGGAGAATATGCCCCTGGGCTGAGATTTACAATGTGAGGGGAGGGTAAAGAGGGACTTTAATAACGCCACATCTGTATACAGACCATGACAAACTAGTTACACATTATGTTGCTACTTTTTACTGCTTGTAACTTGCTATTTCATGAAAATTTCCTGTGGTGGGAATTTCTTAATTTCACGTGTATTTTATGCAAGATGAGATGTCCTTTTATTACAGAAAATATAAAACGAATTTAGGAATCGTAGCATTTGATATCAAGATGACAATTAAACATTATAATTTTTCGGCACTGAATGCGTGAAAATGTGTTAAATTAATTGTTCAATTAATGATCACTTGCCCTGTGATTGACTGGTGAGAAGTTCAGTGTACCCGCCTCTTGCCGAAGTCAGCTGGGATAGGCACACTCATGAACCTAATGAAGACAGAAAATGAATGTCTAAATCCATTAATCATCCTTATGTGAATGCATTTCTGATGTATGACAGTACTGTATTTATGTATGTAGATTCCAAGACAGCTAGCTGGAGAGCTAGGTAGATAGATAGGTAGATAGATAGATAGATAGATAGATACCCAGAAAAAGTATAGCTAGTGAAAGTATAATTCGATAATATGCGAATGAACTATCTGTCATCTAGCACCAATAAACCTAGTTTCTAACAGCCTGACAGTCGCAGAGATTTTGAGACCATATTTGAAAGTCACATTTTCCTAGGGTACCTGAACGTTTCATGTATTCTGACCGACGCGTCAGCGGGTTTTGACCAATCACAGCGTGATACGTTTCATCCATAGTGACGTAACAGGAAATGCACACAGACTTCAAAGTTTGTCTCTTTGAATAGATTGTTTGCATTTTTAACTACCGAAAAACAAAATTTACCTTTCGGAAGTTATGCAGACTTGGTGTCTTGTTTCGATATGTGTTTTACTCGGCGTTGTCGTGAGATGGGGAGTATCCTTAAATTCGTATTCCGGTAGGAATCGTATACTAATGATTTTGCCTATTACACATGTATTATTGTATGAAGTTGTTGCTCGGTCTCGGAGTAAAGTACCTGCAGATATTGTAGCGTACGACTCCATAATGCTGTCTGCAACATACATTTAGAATTGATGCAGTGTGTCAACGTTTTTAACTGCCACTTAGTGTTTTCCAACTATAAAAGTCACAGTTGAATGTTTTTCTTCAGGAGCGGGAAAGCCACCCATGTTTGGCGACTATGAAGCTCAACGGCACTGGCAAGAAATAACATACAATCTTCCAGTGCAGGAATGGTCAGTTTCAGACGTCTTCTTTACATTGTAATACATTACACAGTACATGTAGAGCAGGGGTGTCCAAACTAGTTCCACTTTTTTTCGCCTTGTTGACTGGAAAGGACGTACATAACAAGAGCTCTGAGACTTTTGGACTATTTAGGGGCTATCCAGACTACACTTCCGAACACAAGATGAGAACAGCTCGCTGACACCCTCATCTTTAACTCGGATAAGCTAGAAGTGCACATTCTGTGAACACAGAGTGATATCAAAGCACAATATTCTAGCAACATTAAGACTTTTCTTCGTTAGAGCACAACCTTTTTCTCTTAATATCTTGACTTTATTCTTGTAAAATTACTGCTGATTTTTCAGTTTTTGTTGTGGTTTTTTTTTTAATGTTCTTGTTAAATTATATTTTTAGAATGTGGGTCACTGGCCACAAAATGGCCCCAAGGCCGCACGTTGGACACCCCTGGTGTGGCGGTACTGTATACAATATGTGTGCCACAATTCCTGATCTTCTCCTTCATTTGTCTTGTCTTACTACAAATTGTAATGCGTTTTTGGCTTCACGTGAACTGAATTCATGTTCAGGTAATCACAGATTTATCATATTAACATTTGAACACTGATTGTGGCAAAAAATGTACCTTTTGCTATCCTTCAGGTACTTCAATACCACCGACAATGACTTGAACTACTGGGGTCTTGACTACCCTCCTCTGACTGCTTATCACAGCCTGATTTGTGGTCATATGTAAGTATGTTTTCTTTTCAGTGCAATGGAAATATCACTTTGAAAACTGCATTTTTCAATGGACTTCACCCTGCATCCATCTACTACTTATGCATCCATCTACTTTATCCATCTACTAATATATTTATTTGACCCTACAGTGCCAAGATGGTAAACATGGAATGGGTGCAGCTTCACAAATCCAGAGGTTATGAAAGTACACCTCACAAGTTGTTCATGAGAACCACAGGTACAGTAATCCTGGATAATTAAAAAGAGCCGTTCCACATCTGGTCACAACATTAGGGAAATTTTTGGGTGTTGCAAAACATAGCATACACAATTTTTTTGTTTATTTTTCTGTTGCAGTGCTGGTTGCGGATTTGCTAATATACATCCCTTCTGTGGTATTATATTGTTTATGGCTGAATGATGGACCAATTAAGAAAAAGGTGAGACATGTTTTTCCTGTGACATCTAACATTTATTGGGATATCTAATATAGAGATTAAAAAAAAAAAGGCTGTACATCAGTTGGAGATTTATTAAGCCTTTATGTACCATTGCTACCAGTGACTTAAGATTAAAGTTTGCATATTCTATAGGCATTCTGAATTGCCCTTTGAGCAAGACAGACATTTTGTACAATGCATATAAATGTATCAAAGAAATGTAAAAAATTATATTTTTACAAGATATGTCACTGTGTTAGATACATTTTAGTTAGATGGTTTGTAGCACGGTTTGGCTTTAGAGCACAATCAGAACTCTGTAGTTACAGAGGAAGTAAGAACTGAATCAAGTAATATGGTATACTATTAATACTTTGCAAAGTAAAGTTCAAGTCGTTTGGTGTTGCATCCCGTCCATCACTTAATAATATAAACATTTTTGTCCCCAGGTGTGTATTCTTTTTTGCTTTCTGATCTATCCAGGACTACTACTTACTGACCACGGACATTTCCAGTATCCTTTTTTGTTTAAGGGTTCGTGTGTTACTTTAGTCTTTACTTAGAAACTATGCATCACTCAACTACAACCTCATGTAACAATGGTAATTTGAGTATAGTTACATTTATTGCAATTTTAAAAATGTATACAGTGGAATCGTACAGTTCCAGAGTAAAATATTTGCCATCGTATTGCCTTTATCACCTGAACAGGCTATGTTTTATGTAAACTTTTTGTATTCTTACGGCTTTATATTAGGACTGTAGAAAACTAAAAACTGATCACCCTTTGATATATGAATGAGGCGTGATACAGTGCCAATGTTAGGAGGCAGAGTACTGTGTGTGCGTGGGAGATGCATCCCTTCACAATAACACTAACCACAGCTGAATTTGCAGTGTACGATTACACTGTTATTCTCTAATTGTTGACGTTGACTTATTGTTGCTTTATTGTACTAAACCAGCACAGTGATTTGTGTACCACTTGTGTTCCTAAAAGGTAGGGAACCTTATGTAGCATACACACATACAGTACATACATGTGACGTGTACTGGCCTTAAAATGAAAGTCATCATGTCATTGACACAAGATGTGTTTTCATCTCGGTGACCCATACGCTTTTTACTTATCCAGAGTTGACATGAAAGCAGTCATTATTATGACATTATTGAACTTAACACTACCAGGTACAATGCAGTGAGCCTAGGCTTTGCCCTGTGGGGTATTCTGGCTCTGGGACTGGGCTGGGACGCACTGGGCTCAATGGCTTTCTCCTTGGCCCTCAACTATAAACAGATGGAACTATACCATGCGCTGCCCTTCTTCTGCTACCTCCTGGGAAAGTGTGTCAAACTGGGCCTGATGGGTCGAGGGTGAGTCTTTCTATGTCTCTACAATGCTGTGCAAGTGTCCTTAGTGTTCTGAGTGATGAGTACAGAATTTAGTTTGCTTTTGTCCTTGATGTGCTCTCTGGTCGCTGGTTATAGCTACGAAACCAAGCTCAAAAACCAAAAGCATTTAAATTTGCTTTTGTCTTCATGTTGTTTTGACCTTTTGTCACTTGGTAAGAAAACAGTTCTCTGAAGGGCTACAGAATTACTGAGGTAGTCAGATTGGATGATGTTACTCTTGTCTGTTTATCTAGTAACAATGTTCCAAGGGCATTTAAAACAAATGGAGAGCCGGATTAGAAGGGTTGGTGGGAAGATATGTCCAGATGACACTTTAGCCATGCCCAAACTCTTCAGCTATGCTTATGTCTGCAGCTTCAGTAGCAGCTTCCCAGCTACAGCTGACAAGATCACTACAGGGTCTGACCTACACTCAAGTCTCAGCTGATGCATGGCTTTCACTGCATTCCTCAGAAGAGAGCTCAAATCTCTAACCAAGGACAGCACAAATACATGTTTAGATTCTTACAAATCATTGTATATTCCATTTATTTAAAAATAATACTTATTTCATTTTTTAATGAATGTTTCTGTGTGACGCTCTTCATGTAGGTTGTTGCTGTTGCTGAAAGTCGCTGCTACAGTGTTGGTGACATTTGCCTTCTGTTGGCTGCCCTTCTTGTCTGACCCTAACCAGGCCTTGCAGGTGCTCAGGAGAATCTTTCCCGTGGCTCGAGGCCTATATGAGGTACAGCAGTTGAACGAAAAGCGAGCAACCCACATGTGAGAGATCTGATCTTTCCTTCAAGAAAACATTTGTACTCAAACTCATATATGTTATTCAAATAAGGCATACGTGATCTCATAAATTGGCCCCAGGATTATTCACGGTCAACATTTCAAGGAAATGACATTCTATTCCCAAGAAAATGTAATGCTTTTGAAAAATAAATGATAGAACGGCACTTGAATGTTTTTATGAGTCAGGCACAGCCTCCTTGTGTCCTCCAAATGGTGCAGTCTTCTCACCATGGTAAACACTATTAATTCCTTCAGTCCTATGCCAATCAGAAAGAGATACCAGGAATCAAATCTTAGAAAGGTCAGGGGATCAGTGACACTTTATTTCTGAGAAGCGTAAGGATATGTGTGTGGGGAGATGGATCATTCAGAAATAATGGATTTGAGGTGAACGTTCTAAGGATCCTCTTAGCTAATGAATCAAAAGGCTAATCTGTATTCTTGAATATTAAAGGAGAGGCACAAATCCACTTCAGACACAAAAGATGCTTTAGAAAACATAGACTATTGGTGAGTGTTTAATGCTTAATTACTTTAATCTTTAAGTGTGTATGTTTTTGTGGTTTATTTGTTGATAGAACACACACAGAATGATTAAAAAGTCTGTTTCTGCGTCCTTTCCTCCTCCCAATAAGCAACTGTGCACTCTAAGCCGATGAGACGTTCAACCGCACTGCATATTTCTGTGTTTTGTGTGCTTTTTTGTTTTTATTGCATATGCAAAAAACACACCAAAGAAAGTTTAATTTGCCAGCACTTTGATAAAGAAGGTGATAAACGCTATTGAATTCAAGAAATAACTTGTAATAACTTCAAAGTATGAAGGTAGCGTTTGTTGCAATAGCATTATATTGTCCCTATATTGTGATGGCCCTATAACACTGGTTGCAGAGGGAACAGTTTCATGTGTCAATGATGATTGTACTGGCTGCTGAAGTTTACAATAACATTCAAGTGAGCAAGTATACAGCTCTAACCATCCACGATTTAAAGTTAAGTTTGTAACGGACGAGAATGAAACCGTGTCGGCGTGGTACTTGCGTCCTCTATGTCTCTATGTTCATCAACAAGTCTAGAATAAAGGTAAAAGTACGGTAATGTTAAATGTTCATTTATCCATTTCATTCATTATTTATATGTGTTTTGACTGCTTTGTACATATAAAACTAATTATTCTCTAAAAAATGTTTTTTGTTCATATTTCTGGGTGCCTGAAACAAATTAATGCTTCGTTTTTCGTACGTTTCGGTTTTTGTTTGACCTTTTTGAACAGCTTAATGACGAAAACAGAGGGTCCACTTTACAAATAATGTAAAGAGATGCTGTTGAGATGTAAGAACAACAATAAAGATCAGAAGTTACTGTAAGTTACAAGTTCAAAGACTTGTGCTGACAGTCTTAAACTACTTAGCTGCAGAGCTGTAATCACATATCGACTTGAAATAAAACATTTACACATGAACATATTTTACATGAGTTACCAACACAAGGAGCCAGAGCTTATGATGACAAGCTGACAGGCTGCTAGGGCGCCTTGTCTTGAAGTAATTGTGAAATTCTGAGTGCAAACATAGACTTTACATAAAGGGACGTGGTGTGAAGGGGTGATGGCAATGGTGAGGTGTGGTGACTGGTGCTAGTGGCGACTTCCGGGACGGTGCAGTTGTAAGTTTACCCACTGAACTACATTCTGACATCTCATGTTGCAGCCTGCTCACAAAAATGGCACCAAATGCTTCTCCCTGTGAAATTCCAGCGTAGTTTATAGGTGACAGTACAGCACCACTCTCGCTCCCTTCCGATCATGCGTTGCCTTCAGGTGGTGTTGAACAACATTCCCATGGTGGTTATTTGGAGTGGGACAACGAGAGAAAACAGACGGCTGCAGTTTAGACAGCGTAACTTTGCACAACCCAATGCTGACGGGGTGGCCATGAGGGTCTACACAGCTGTGCCGTGAGCAGCTGTAGCATGGAAGAGAGCCAGAAATAGGATTTCTAGTTGTGGCCCCAGACTGGAGAAGTGATGAAGCTGATCTAGTCAAACTGCATCTATGTGATGTGACAGTATGGTGCACAGTGGCGACTAAGTTGGGCTTTAATACAATATTATCTGTTCTCAAAGCTATGATGAACTTATGACCTGAACGCTACAGAATTGACCTCCTCTCTTCCAAGTTAGTTTGGGTTGCAACTCCTAATATTTACACACCCTGAAAGTTGAACTTGTGGGTTATTCACATATTAAAGAGGTAAATGAGATTAAATGAGATTTCAATAATTTAGTAGTGCTAACTAAAATCATTAGTGTAATAATTATTTGACAGAAGATTTTTTTAAGTCACTTTAAAAACAATCTATTAAACGGTATATGTATTACTGTCACAGTGTTTTTGTTTTGCAATTTGTATCCAATCGGTTAGACACAAATTAGATTCGTCTGGGCTCAAAGAAATGATGGACTGCTTCCCGAATCGACATTTTATCAGCAAATCAAAAATCTGAATTATTTACACCATAGCATTCACAAATATAACAATTCAGTTACTTCTTTCAGGAAAACAGGACCATTTTAAACATTGTGTTTAGGTACGTTGTACTCTGTGGTTTGTCTGTAATTGCTGGCCAAGCAGAAGCTACTCTAATATGACTTTTGACCTTGTGTGCCTGAGTTTACAAATAAGTCCCATGCTTTTTTGGAGATGGGGTTATGAGCTGTCCTGTGGAACTGCCTCACAGGATTGCTTCCAGAAATGTTTCAGGAGGGAAATGATGTCGCTGATTTACTTTCTCTCCAAATTGGAATTTAGAGTTGTTTGAGTTTGCATAATGACATGTATTTAAAATAAGTATATAGCGATATATGAACATGCAGTAATAAATGGTTATTGCAAAGTTGAATACACTTGTTTAAATGTTTATGAATGTGATTACAATTAGTTGGCCTGTCATCACTTGTCACTGACCGTTTGGTATACTTGTGGTGACAGGATAAGGTGGCCAACACATGGTGCAGCTTGAACCTCCTGATAAAGATCAGATCCATTATGTCCAATGACTTCCAACTCTACCTCAGGTAATCTCGCCATGTGTTTAACAAGCTGAATTCTCTCTATTCTTTTGTTCTTTCTTTTTCTGTGATTTTTCTGTCTTCTGTCATGAATCCTTTCAGTGGGAACGCAGAGCCTTGCCATGGGTACTGTAATCTAATGGGCTCCAAACATCTTGTGAGGACCCTCTGAACATGAAGTCGAAGCTGTTTTTAGAAATGTGGTGACAAGAGCTTTGGTTGCTCTTGGTGTTACTGAGGGAGGCACGTGTCATATACAGCAAAACAAAGGTTAAACCTAAATGTCTGCAAGTCTGTATAATACAAGTTGTTCTGAAAAAGAAGCAGCTGTCAACTAATCACAGGAAGTTTTTGCATTTGCTATTTTGAACAAAAGCAGAGATCCTGTAAATCACTGGGAGGAAACAGTTGATGTAACAGTTGTGTCATGGAGGATTGTGCTTAAATAGCCCAGCACCCTAAATATAGGTAGTATGTTTGCTGCATGAGCATGTTTTTGCCAGACTGCTAAGTCCTGGGATCAAGTTGGACCTCCTTGACTGTAGTAGTGAATTTCAAACAAACAAAAAACAGTTCTGTCTTTTTGGCACTGAGCGTTGGTGTAGTTAGAATGTACACATGTACATATAATGAATCCCCTCTCGAACAGTGGACGTCTGGACTGTAAAACACCACATTTACACATAACCCACGCATAGCACACTTGCTGTTGCACGCAGTGGGAGTATTGAGTTACAGTGGTAGAGTAGTTCCATGTCTGCGCAACTTTACGCAACGTCGTCTGTCTTTCTGGAACACAATTAATTGTGCAAACATCATTGCTCTGATGTCTCAAGCTTACTGACAGACCTCTCAACACATACTAACACTGCTCTGCTCTTCTGCCGCCCCCTCTCAGAAGGTGACAATTGAAGGGTTAAACTAATGGTCCCCTGAGAGGGGCCCGGTGTTATAGTGCTTTTTTTTTTTCTACATAGCTAAAACCTTCACTATGGGGGGCAAAGAAAATAAAAGGATCAAGGAGAATGGTACTGTAGATCAACATGGTCAGTGTTTTGGATTTGATATCAAGCGAAGTCTCTCCTGACATTTTTCTGAAAATTACTTTTTTGTCTTTCAGTGGAGGAAATTATTATTTCATCCCCTCATTTTTAAGTTTACCCTCTTACAAGACATGAACAGCCCATCGTTTTTGGACTGTTCTTTTTTTATTTTAACAGAGGGAAAAGACACATCAAAATTGAAGGTTATAAAGTATTTTTGTATTTGAATGAGTGAAAGATGTATTTGATTCTCAAGCAAAACGTGGCTTAGTACTTAGTGGAAGGACCCTCGTTGGCACACACAGAGGTCAGATGTGACACCTTATGGCCCAATCTTTCTAGATACTTTCCAGATCCTGAAGGTGTTGAGGCTGGTGCTTGGCAGCTTGAAGTATCAGCTCCCTCAACAGATTTTCTATGGGATCACAACAACAAGTTATAACAGGCTGTTCACTGAAAAGTAGCGCTTGATTTGCTCACGCTAAACCACCTACAGCACAGCACAGGTAATCTTGCCTCTTTGGAGTGTTTTTTTGGATTGGTTATCTGAGCTATTTTATATTGGATTTATCGGTTAGACACCATAATTCTGC
Organism: Dunckerocampus dactyliophorus; assembly: GCF_027744805.1. NCBI lineage: Eukaryota > Metazoa > Chordata > Actinopteri > Syngnathiformes > Syngnathidae > Dunckerocampus > Dunckerocampus dactyliophorus. Next base: position 22,090,884 of record NC_072828.1, read on the forward strand.
ATATCAGCCCAAAAATTATTGGTCTTATAATTAACGTGCACCCCTTGTTTGGTCATTGTCATACTGGAAAACCCATCCACGACACATCTTTAGTGTTGTGGCTGAGGCCAGAAGGCTCATTAGCCCCCCCAGTGCAGTGAAATCTGCCTGTACAATAGACAGTCCCAAAGCAGAATATATTCACCTCCGCGTTTAACAGTAAAGATGTTGTTGTCGGGTTCACATTCAGCATTTCTCTGCCTCCAAAGATGTTGAGTCAAATTGATGCCAAAGAGTTCCATTGTCCCAAGCCTTCCCTGAATTATTAAGGTGTTCATTGGCAAACTTCAGACGCGCTTGTACGTTGAGCAAAGCGAGTTTGCAGGCACTGCAAGATCTCAATCAATTGCAGCAAAGTGTGTTATCGATAGTTTTTTTTGTTTGTTTGTATGGCTGTGTGGAATTCCTGTTTGCAATATTTTGGGATCAATCCTGGGACAAATCTGTCAAATCTCTACTTTGCAATGGATATGCATGATTAAAAGCTGTATTGTAACAAGTTCTGTACTGATCTGATCCAGTTTGCGCAAATGATAGCAATTTGAATTTTATATGGAAAATCCGATTCAGACACTTGAATGTCAGATCTTAGCCGAGTTGAATGACCTTTGCTATGTATACGCCAGGTCACAAACTGTAGTGTCAAATCGAGTAATGTTATCTGACAGTCTGCAGCACTTTGAATTTAACATGGCAAATCACATTTAAAGTTTTTAGATGTTTTATAGATTTGTGAAATCTCATCAGATAAGGTTGTAATGTGTTGTGCTAATGTAGAATATTTGTACATTCTGTTCCCTTGGATTGGATCTGGATCATCTGAATACTTATCTTTTTTTTATTGTGTTTTTATGTTTTTATGTTTTGCTGTTTTCTAGTTTGGCCTGCACAAGCCTAGCAGTTGTACCATCCTGTATCAGAGTGTTGACAAAACCTACCTTCTGGCAATTTAAACTGGCCTTGGTGAGTGATATAGACACCATTATCCATCCATCCGTCCATCCATGTTCTATCCTGTTCAGTGTCACAGGCAACTGGAGCCTATCCCAGATGACTTCAGGCGAATTACTACTGCGACTGCAACAAGGAATGATCACCAGTCAATTACAAGGCACATACACAGACAGAAAACTATTAATGGCCATATTTATACTGTCACTGAGTGGGGACTGAACCCACGCTGCCTGCGTGGAAGTCAGGCGAGTCGGTGACCTAGGCACAGTTTATCCATCCATTTATTTTCTATGCCGCTTATCCTCACTCGGGTAGCGGGGGATATGCTGGAGCTTATTCGAGCTGACTTTGAGCGAGAGGCAGGCTAAACCCTGGACTGGTCGCCAGTCAATTGCAGAGGCACAGATTAGAAGACCCTATATGTGACTTTTCCATTATTGATTACGTTTACCTTTTGGGTCACTGAGCTATTTTAATAAGTGAATAACACAAGCCCAAATATTAGAGCTGTCAAAAATAGCGTGTTAACGGCGGTAACTAATTTATGTCATTAATAACGTAAAATTTTTTGCCTAATTAACGCATGCGCACCATGTCAAACCACCCCTCTCTTGACGACAGACTGGGGCACAGTAGTGTTCCCACAGAGCCAGATGCTTTTTCATAACGTTATTCTGATCTGAACACATCAACAGCAGTGCAATTCCAACACGGTATATGTATCTCCAACTCACAAACATGTCTCCAGTCCTCCTTGGAGCAACACTTCCTCATTGTCACTAGACAACCATGAGATGTGTTCACAGACACTCCAAACACCACACAACGTCTTTATTATGTGTGTATGTTTAGTCTAAATAAACAGAAAGACAAAGAAAAACAGTAAGTAGATATTCTTACCACTCATTAACACTGAACTACAATTTGCTGCACTTAAGTATGATCGGAAATCCCAGAAAAAACAATCTACAGTCAAAACAGTGGCTCATAATAACATGGTTATAGTGTGATTAAAATGTTCTGCTACTATTAAAGAGACTGGTGTTGTAGATTTTCAGAAGTGTGGTATCACTTCATTTGGAGCTGTTTATGCATACAAATATATAATGTCATTTATCTTTTTGTTCTGAAAATACTGTAGAAAAAGGTAATATTTCATACATATTTGCATATGGTGATTAATCATGATTAATTAATTTGAAAACTGATTCATTTGATTAACATCTTTAATCATTTGACAGCCCTACTCAATATATTTTGGCTCATAATAACATGGTTATAGTGTGATTAAAATGTTCTGCTACTATTAAAGAGACTGGTGTTGTAGATTTTCAGAAGTGTGGTATCACTTCATTTGGAGCTGTTTATGCATACAAATATATAATGTCATTTATCTTTTTGTTCTGAAAATACTGTAGAAAAAGGTAATATTTCATACATATTTGCATATGGTGATTAATCATGATTAATTAATTTGAAAACTGATTCATTTGATTAACATCTTTAATCATTTGACAGCCCTACTCAATATATTTTTTTAACAAACAACTAAATAAACATGTTTTCCTGATTCTTTACTCTTATCTCAAAATTGTGTCCCTTTAGGTTAACTCATCTCTGGCATTTTTCCTCTTCTCCTATCAAGTCCATGAGAAGTCCATTCTCTTGACTTTCTTGTAAGTACAGCAGAAATAAAAATCGCATCATTAGTCAGTCTTGTACACGTTTGCAAAATGCCTTTTTATTGTCATCACACTCAAACATTGCCACAAACCTGAGCTGTGTGCTCATGTCAGCCATATTTCATCATATAACCTGTGGTTTATGAACACTATATTAAAGTAGAGGGCGAAGCCATGGGTACATTCAAGAGCAGGGGATTTGGTTCCTAGATCTGGACTCCTCTATTAATCTAGATTAGGGTAGATTGTTGGTTTATTAACTATTGAGTTATATCTCCCACCTGTCCCCCTAAATCAATCAGTAATGCATGTCCAGGGATTAGGAAAGAATGGAAGGCAGCAGCTCGGGGCGTTGTTTGCGCAGGATCAATTATTGGGCTGTAACAGGATCGCCAAAGAGCAGTGACTGTAATTATGGGATCAGGGACCGATGGAAAGTGCTCCCCTTGGAGCAGTAGCGTATACAACATCACTTGTCAACACTGATGAGAGCGGCCACTCATTAATATAAGATTGTAACGCAGTGGAAATATATTGCTATTCCTTTTGAAATTTAATCCTTGCCGTGAAATGTTCATCTCGCTTATTGTGGCATACTGTACATACTAGTTGCGTTACACTTAAAGGCCTACTGATTAAAACTACTATGGTAACTCAAAGGCTGACTGCTTTGTGAGGAGTGGACAGTAACTGATTTATGCGGATGTTGTATGGTGTCATTAGTTTAATATTACAAACACGCGCTGCAAGTTGACATTTGATGCTGACCTAACACAGCCCCAAATCCCCTTTACTGTACAGTGTGTTTGACAGTGTTGATAACCTACTTATGTTGATCTTTTTTTAGGCCTGTCTGTCTGTTCCTGAATGACCTTCCACTAATGGCCATTTGGTTCCTGCAGGCTTCTACTTTCAGGTAACTCAATGTATGGAGTTTTATAGCATGCACTTGAATTGACAGATGTCCCGTACTGTTGAATAATAATTTAGATGTCCTTTTTGGGGTTATTTGTAAATAAGAATGTTAAACCTTTACAAAGCTTGATTGAATTTCAACAACACTCATCAAAATGGCTTGATTTAACTAGTTTTAATGAGTCCAGGACGAACACCTGGTTCACAGTGGGTAATGTTGGTACATAAATCTGTCACTTATTCTTTTATGCTTTGGATGTCTGTATCAAATGGCAAATACTACTGTAGTATATATAGTAATAGTCTTTAAAATGTCCATGGGTTGTTGGTTAAGGTGAGGACTGTGTGGAAAGACAAGTAGGGTTTCAGGTGCTTCATCTAACTTTCACCAGCTGTTGTTAAATTCTTCCGGCAGCTCTAATTGTTGTGTGTGTGTGGTTTAGTATAAGGATACATGGGGATTACCCAACATAGTCAGAATGCCTGCTATCTAAGTGTGCATTGTATAGGGACAGGAGTTCATTCTACAGTTTCTCAGTACACTCTGACATGGGACATAATGTGCATCCTCTCCGGGCTCAGTTATCTCAAAAATACATCTTTTGTTTGCATAATTGACTGAATGAATGCTCATGCAGAACGGGGAGAGGATAGAATGTAACCATTCTGTTTTAAATGATTATACATTTCTAAAATGTTTCACTCTTGAATGGGTCTTTTTTTGTTTGGATAGAGAGCGAAAGAATGGGCGTTTTGTTGTGAATGGAGAGGTTTTTGTTAGTTGGGGTGTTGTGCGATTTAGTATGAGTCAACTGTTGTTCTTGTCCATGCCCCTCCGTTAAACTAAGATAAGCTTAGTATAAATGTCAGCGTTATCTCAGGGACAAACTGCTGGTGTGGGACCTCTGGGATAAAAGCTCTGCACTTTACTGTTGCCCTTCACAAACATATTTGTGAATCAAATGACATACAGCAAAATATTTTAAACCTATTATGTGTATTGTCTATCAAGTGTGAGGTTTAAATGAATGATGCATAAAGACCATTGTTTTTTCTGTCTGCATATCCAGCATGCTGCCTCTCTTTCTGAAGGACGGTCTATTCGTGCCCTACGTAGTGACCTCGCTGGCCTTCCTCTTCTTTAGCACCTACCTGCTGTCACCACTGGAGCACTGTTCTGAAGAAGAGCTTGGACTGGAAGCCTGCCACAAACTTTTGTTCTTCCTCCCCAAAATGGACCTGGCTTGTATAATCAGATGGAAGGTCAGTGTCACCTACTGTATCAATGACTGTAATAGAGATGGAATGCCATGAACATTTCATATACAGTCATACCTCGCCACATCGGGCTTTGAATTTCGTGGCTTCACTGTCATGGTTTTTCAAAATATATTATTTATGGCTGTCAAAAATAACGCGTTAACGGCGGTAACTGATTTATTTAATTACGTTACAAAAATGTATTTTATAATGATTACGTTACATTTTTTGCGTAATTAACACATGCGCACTAGAGCAAGCACGCCTCTCTTATGACGGCAGACAGAATCACGGTGGAGTGTCCTCACACAGTCACACAGAGTCTGACGCTCTTTTATAACTTCATTCTGACCTAAACACATCAACAACAGTACAATTCCAACACCAAATACTGTATGTATCTCCAACTCATACACGTCTCTAGTCTGTTTATCCTGGGAGCAACACTTCCTAATTCTCATTACAAGAACACGAGATGCATTTAGGGACACTCGGAACGTCACAAAAACAGCTTTATAATGCGCTTGTGTGTGCGTGTGTGTGTGTGTGTGTGTGTGTAAATAGGACGATAAAGAAAAGCATGAAGTGGATATTCTTATCACTCACTTTGTAACTCTTAATTCAGATGTACAATTTGCTACATTTAAGTATACTAGAAAATACACTGAAAACAAGTACTTTTACCATGAATTACGTGACATCATTGAACGCAACCCCTCATTGCTCAAGTGTAATTCAAATGTTCTGCTACTAATAAAGAGACTAGTTTTAGGCAAATAGTTTTTTAGGCTTGTGTGGTATCTTTTAGCTTGATTGACATATTCAGTTCGTTTGATATATATATGATCTTGTCCTGTCATTTATCTTTCTGTTAATTCAATACAGTAAAAATGGGCATATTTCAGACATAGTTGCTAATGGTGATTAATCATGATAAATTAATTTAAAAAGCGTGATTAATCTGATTAAAATTTGTCATCATTTGACAGCCCTGATATTAATTAATAAATCTTTGCTGTTTGGTGGTTGACTACGGCCTATTAGTAAAAGAATATGCATATTTAAGCATATTAAATTTTTGTCTAAATTAAGAATTTTCAAGAAAATGTCACATGAAGTAAAATACAAATATTCAGATGTGAAATGCAGTATTCTACACTGGCCACTAGATATCAGTAATGTTCGGTGAGACAATCACCACTTGATTGCCGGAACAGGCTTTTATGGCAGGTTTAATTATCTCGGAACAAGCACAATAACCCCGAATAAAAACACGGGCTACTGTTGTGGACATAACCCAGACCAAGCTGAAACTCAACTTTGAACCACCACCAATGTCACTAAGTGTCCATCGCCCACCCGAAGACATCAACATTTGAGCACAAGTCTTATTTATGGCTCATTTACTCGTTATTATTTCTACTGTATTGTGTAAAACAAGTGTAAAGTTGATTATAGGGGTGTTAACTCATGTCTAGAGGGCTCTTATAATGTTGAAAACTATATGTAGAAGGTCATAAACAGGTTTTCAATGCTGTAACTATGAAAATATTCTATTTAAAAATAAGGAATCGTACTTTGTCTTTTAAATTCACTTATCACTGTCGGGTTTGGGACCAGTTAATCACGATAATTGTGGGATTACTGGAATGATTATTGTTACCAAACGTGTTATGTTTATCAATGTTATCAAAATGTTGTCCATGTGCTGAAATATGCCATAACTTTTGCTTTAGTTCTTTGTAGGCGCAAAAATATCTTGATCGCCAGTAGATTTGCCTTCCGCCATGTTTCTTTATATCAACATAAATGATGCAAGCACCATAACACACATGTGCATGACACTTCTTTTTCCGTTTATTGTGCCGTTGGCTAACAGCTTTTGATTCTCAGATAAATGTAATCATTTACAATAATAGAATTTTTAGCTGTATGATAACGGTCTAAAATGTTATTGCGGTAGACAGTAAAATGTCCACGATGATTGGGCAAGAAAGAACCCAGTTTAAATGCGTATAATCTCTCTGTCTTGAAGTGCTGCTTTGTTCCATAAAGCTGCTGAATGTCAAGGAGAGCGGCTGCCTAGAGGCCACCCACTTTCAAATTGACTTCAAGCATTATATCCCACCCCCTTCCTGCTTCCAGTATGTAAACTATGCCCGGCGTAACACGTGCAAACAAAAATGTATGCATATTTTTACTCATAATTATGAGAAATATGGACACTTTTTGCATAATGCGTTCTCTTAAACCATTATTGGTAACATGTGCTAGCCGATGGTGGAGTTTTTTGGTTGGAAAAAAAGAAAAGGAACCATGAGCCGCTGACATACAGCAGCTTTAAGTGGCAACTTTTAAGTCACTTATGTTGACTGTGTGTTCAAAATGCTACCTTGGTTAGTTTGCCAAGGTATTTAATTCTTTGATCTGGGTTGCGTTTCCACCTTATGAACAAGCATCAATTAAAGTAGGGGTGCCCAAAGTGCAGCTCAGGGGCCATTTGTGGCCCGCAGCTGTTTTCTGAATGGCCCTCAGCACATTTTAAAATTATAATTAAACAGGAAAACTAAAAAAACAACAGCAAAAATGGAACAAAAGAGCAGTAATTTTACATGAATAACATCAAATCTTATGAGAAAAAGTCATCATTTTACAAGAACAGTCATAATATTATGAGGGGGAAAAAATGATTTAAAAAAAGATGTTTTTTCAAAAGTTGTAATAAGAAAAAAAAATAAACAAAGAAAAAATTTGTCATTTGGTTGGGGACATTTTTTTAAAATAATATTATGATAATAAAGTCAAAATATTTTGGGATGAAATCATAATATGAGGAAAAAACATTCATAAGAATAAAGTTGAAATATTAGTAAAAAAACAGTTAAATGCTAAAATGAGCAAAAAAAAAGTTTATTGTATGGAGAAAATGTTTGTCACCTTTAAAACAAAGCTTCAGATGGAGGCTGTTTTTTCTTTAAATATATGAAACGTCTTAGCGTATCTACATGGTTTGCAAAATATGAAATATCAAAGTGGCCCTTACATTTTTTGTAGTATGTGGCCTGCGGTGAAAAAAGCTTTGGTCAAATTACTCAAAAAAAAAATAATAATTGTGACCTGTTTCTACTTTATACCTTGCATAACGTCACACAAAATGACAAACGCAGCTTTAGGGTCATTCTACTTTAAAATGGAGATGTTTAAAAAAAAAATTTAAATATTGCATTGTAATTAATGGTAAAATGCAAAAGCAAAAATACCCCATTCTTCCAAGTTAGGTAACCAAATGATTAGAAAGGGTTATACCTAGAAACACAATGTGTTAGGTAATAATTTATGTTTGCTATTACAACACAGGGAGGAGGATGTAAAGCTGATGCGTTTGTAAACTGCGTCTGTGTGTGTATATATAAAGAAAGATCATGTGCCACTCTAAGCTGTGCTGTTTGGGGAATGAAAGCGGCTGCCAAACCAAGAATTATTTATCGCTTATTTAAGTTTCCAAAGTGTCTGGAGAGGCTGCAGTGCCAGGCTCTTAGCTGAAGGGGCATTGGTAGGGTGTCAGAGATTAAGAGAAGGTGTCTTTTTATAGTGTGTGTCATTAACACACGTTTGCCTAGATATATTTATTTACACAAGCAGCATAAATAGCGAGCGCCACTGACGGCGATAGGGTTTCATGGGTTTGGGCTGGCAGGGCGGGCGCGGGCACAAGGTGTTTCCTCTGTCGTACTTACTGATTTATCTGTGGGTCATAAAGCAGAAATAGATGTAGAAATGATCTCACTTTCACCATCAGCTGTTTGCGTCACTGCTGGTAAATTAAATTATAGCTTGGTTTGATAAATGATAGTCACTTTACAACTGTTAGTTTTTAGCCTGCTGTGCCAGGTCTTATTTTCACACTAGGAATTGTTTCTTCTTCTGTACGTGGCATGAAGCTGTGTACTGATTAAATGTCATTAACCTTCTAAAGATGGACAAACTGAGTGAACCGGCAATTTACAAGAGACAAGACAGATTCACTATCAGGGTTTTAATTCTTTTGAAAACAGTGTTTTCGTCCAAGCCAGTGACACACTGATTGAGGCACTGATTTCTTCGGATTTGTTGTTTTTTTTATGTTAAAACTGGTTGCTCATTAAGACAATAACAGGAAAAAAAATAACCCACTTTGGTTAAAACATGTTTTCAAATTGTTTTCAAATACTTCTTAGTCCCATTTATTACAGTTTTCATTCACTGAAACATTTGTGGTCTTACCTTTTATTTGTATATGAAGTACATGCACTCTATCTACCCTTCTCCAGGAAAACCTTTCTTTGTTGTAAAAGTATTATCATCTTCTGATGAGCTTGGCTATATAATCCTCCTCCTTGTCAGATTCATTCATTCATGCATTTGACTTGCTGCTCTCTGGCTGGTGGTGCTGCTATCAAAAAAAAAAACAAAAACACCTCCACTCCTTCAGGATGAGTCGAGTACTGCAGCGCCTCAGCAAGAATAATGATGTCACACTTGCATTACGACATTACACAGGCTGTAGAAAGTCATGGTGTATAATAAATGTTTCTGCAACATAATGGTGACATGATCCAACTCGCTGAGTGCACTCAGACGGTAGGCAGGGCGTACGCACTAAGTAGAGAGGAGACACCCGCAGCAGCCTCATCTTACGTTTCTATCCTGTATTTGAGCAGGGGATGTGCAAATTCAGCGATTTTTACTGAAGAAAATATTAAAAACGATTGGAATCATAGAGAAAATACATTTATAATACAGTTCAATGGACAAATATTTAATATTTATTTTATCATTATTCTTTTTTTTCCCCATCATGACAAGGGAGGCTCTGCCTCGCCTGCCTCCCCTGACGGCAGGTCACTAGTTCAAGATCAGTACAAGTTCTATCTATCTATCCATCTACCTATCTATCTATCTAGTTCATGCCGTGTGACAAATGAACTTATACTGATGTGCAAAATCACTGCAGTTCCCATTTGACAGCTTTGGTCGGTCTCTTTCATGCTGAGAATTTGTTTCACAGTGATCACTTTTTTTAAGGGTCGTCAGGTGCCTTATCACATTATAATCTCATAGATGTCTTTTTAAATGCATGCCCTGTTGAAGAATGAAAATGCCTTGTTCTGTTTTGATTCACTACATGCTAATACATTAATGTGCAAAAGCATCACTTTAATCTGCAGACAGATTTTGTTTTGTTGTATAGAAATAGCGAATTTTCATCAGAACGTTTACAGAGCCAGCATTTATCAGAACCAGGAGACATTTGACAAAAATTAAACATCTCCGTGACATTCCGACAGGCTACTTATTAATGAGATCTGTCATGTGGAAAGATACTTGGATCAATGAATTTGCCATGGCAATTCAATGCATTCAAAAGCATTCTGATGCCCTTGCACTTTTTCCCACATTTCTTCTGCATTTTTGCAAGTACAAATGAAAATGAAAAAACTCCTATCGAAATTGCAGAAAAACCTTTCAAATCAAACACAATCCCATTTTTCCGAATGAAAGAAATGACATTTTAATTCATCTGTTCTAGAGCCAAACTGTCGGCATCAAAACAGTTTTATTAAAAACTGTCCACTCCACGCAATGAGTAACATTTTAACATTTTTTCTTGATGTTACCATCCACTCTGCAGATCAACTTGCTCACCCCAATAATGGATGTATCCTCAAGTCATGGTATTCCTCCACCAAACTTGACTGTTTTCTGGGTGAATCTTGGGTTCATGCGGGTTCCAACAGGTCTTTTTCAGTATTTGTGGTGATTGGGATGCAGTCTAATGAATGATTCATCCGAAAAATCAACCCTCTGCCATTTGCCCACTGTCCTTCCTTTCTACAAGCTGTGGGCCTCGGCAAATGCAACACCATTGTTTAGTTCTCTCTAAATTCTTCTTGGTCAATCCAAAATATTAACAAACCTCAAACTTTAATATTTAAGGACGTGAAAGTAAGGTTTTGGCTTTTGTTGAGAATATCCTTGTGTGCGCAATTATTAGGAAACTATTAGTGTGCAGAATTATCAGGCAACTCAAAGAAAAACAAAAATATTCCCATCTCACTACTTTATTTTCATTTTTGTTTAAGTCAGAATGATAAACAAACAATACACACTTCCAAAAATACATCAATGGCCAATATAGCCACCATTTTTTTCAATAACACAGAAAAGCCTTTCATCCATGGAGTCTGGCAGTTTCTTGATCATTTGACCAAAGCCTCCCAGACATTATTCAGAGAGGTGTACATTTTTTCTTCACTGTAAATCTTACGTTTAAGGGCCCACAAGTACTCAATAGGGTTTAGGTCAGGTGAGCAAGGAGGTGGTGTCATTTATTTTTTTAAAGACCTTTTTCAGACCTTTACTAGCTAGCCACGCAGTGGAGTACATGGATGCATGAGATGGACCATTGTCCTGCATAAAAATCATGGTCTTCTTGAAAGATGCACACTTTTTGCTGTACCACTGTGAAAAAGTGGCAGTAGGTTTTGGAGTTGAGTTTGAGTCCATCTTCAACCTGAGAAGGCCCAACAAGCTCATCTTTTAATAATTCCAGCCTTTACCAGTACCCCACCTCCACCTTGCTGCCGTCTGAGTTGGAGTGGAGCTCTCTGCCCGTTGCTGATGCAGCCACGGGCCCATCCCGCTGGTCCACCAAGAATCACTCTCATCTCATCAGTCCATAAAACCTTTGAAAAATCTGTCTTCAGATATTTCTTGGCCAAGTCTTCAACTTCAACCCTTTAACTTGTGTGTCTTGTTCAGTGGTGGTCGGGTTTCAGCCTTTCTTAACTTGGCCATGTCTTTGAGCACTGAACACCATGTACTGTACTTCCGTTTTTACAGTTCTTGACTTTTCAGAGTCTGTTAAATCTCTTTTCTGGCCCATTTTGTCAGAGGAAAGGAAGTGGCCTAATAATTGTGCACACTTTGGCATTGAAATTTATTCAGCGTGGGGTTGAAAAATATGCATAAAAATGAGAAGATGGTCAAAATACTGACTTGCCTAATTGTGCACACAGTGTACAGTGTTAATACTATGGTCACATTTTAAAAGGCTATCATGCTAGGTTAGCCTTTTCACTGAAGAAAACCAAATGATAAAGTTCTGTTGAGGGATAGTTGTCAGTTTTTGTTCTATAAAGTGGTGGGTGTATACATGGAGCAGGGTCATCTAGCCCTGGGCGGGTCAAAGGTGGTATCATGTCCATGAGGAAGGAGGTTTTTCACTTTATGACATGAAAATCTTGAACTTCAAAACCAACTGTTTGCCCCACAAGTGGCGCTCAACCAACAAGCCGGGAATATAATCAATTTTTCTCACATTTGGCGGTCATTAACAGGCTCTAGGGCCACATACAATATTACTGTTCTGACATAATTAAAAAGTCAATTGGGAACCTTTTAAGTACAGTAGAATCTTTTGTAACCTCACCACAGTCTTGTCTCTGATCTGTTCAGGCAGTCCCTTTGAGGTAATGGCTTGGTTTTTGGTCTGATGTGCACTGGTTTGCTATGACACTTTAGCTCAGGGATGTCCAAAATGTTTCCACCAGGGACTGAAACATGAAAGGATGCAAGGGCCGCTTTGATATCCTGTAAACCAACCCATGTAGATATGCTCAGAAGTTCTTATATATTTCAAGGAAAAACCAGCATCTCAGCTTAGTATAGAGGTGAAAATGCGTATTAGTATGAACTTCGCTCTTTGCCCATTTTTTTTACAGTTTTTTTTTAGGTTTCTAAATATTTCAACTTTCTACTTAACATAATCTTTGTAAATTTTCATCTTGTAATATTACTATTTTATTCCCATGATATTCCAGCTGTATTCCTATAATATTCTATATCATATCCCCAACCTAATTTTCCTTTTTCTTAATATTTTTTACTTTTTGCTTATTTTTTTGCTACATTTTTAGGATGTCCCACGGGCCAATAAACAAACCGCACTCTGGACACTTCTGCTTTAGCTAGACAGATGTGTCTTTGTAAATCTTGTCCAATCGTTTTATTGTAACACAGGCGGACTTCTATCAAGGTGTAGAATCATCACAGAGATGATCGAGAGCAATGGATGAGTTTAAAATGCTTGTTTTTGTATTTCAGATGCACTGTATGTTTTTTTGTTTTTTGTTTTGTCAGCCAGCTGTGTGACCCTGGATTTCCACTCATTTAAATGTAACGACTCTCTCTCTTTGTTTGTGTTGTAGTTCTACATCTGTGTCACAGCCATGGCCTGTTTGAGCGTTGCCAGCGTGACACTCGACCCGCCACCTCATCTGCCCGACTTGTTTTCTGTCCTGGTGTCTGCTTTTGCTTTTATGCAATTCTTGGGAACATTTATCTACTTCAACATCGTCCAGTTCAGCACATTACCAAACAGAAAGAGCCAGAAGAAGAACAAATGATTCCAGCAGGTAATACACACACAAACACACACACACACACACACACACACACACACACGTTTGGACTTGTTATTGATTCAGGGGAGCCACGGCGTTACACAAAGATGTTGGTCTTGTCATCACCTTTAGTTCACTGTCAGTCCAAACCAAATGTGAATCAGAGTTTATTATTTTAAAGGAAAACTCCAATTTTTTTTGTAATTTTGCCCATCATTCACAATCCTTGTGTGAGACATAACACAAGTCTTTCCCTTTTCTGTGCGTTCTAAAGAGAGGAAAAACAGCTAGCACGAGGCAGCTAACAATGCACACAATGGGAAGCATCTATTCCACCTGCAAAGCCCTCTCAAAAAAACCTCCCAAAAATGTTCCATTTACATAACGGGACCTGCATATTAAAGGGATAGTTTGGATTTTTTCTTACATGAAGTTGGATGACATACACATCAGTTCTGCTCGGATTTCGGTGATGAGGAACGTAGTTCCGGTTAATTGGTGGGGCCACTTAAGTAAAGAGTTTGGCTTCTCAAAACAATATACGTTCAAAAGAATAATACATTTGCATCACAAAAATGCCTCCTCTAAAAAAATCTCTCCAGTCATATCACTGCACGCTCCGTGTTCCAAAGTGTTTACATGTACGAATGAAGACGTGAAGACTGCACTGCAAGAGGTCTTCATCCACTGTGGAAGACGTACACAACAATGGACAGATGACTGCACGCAGTGATACGACGGGAGAGAAAGTAACGCAGAGCGATTATGAGGTCTGATTTTTTTTGAGGAGGCATTTTTGTGATGCAAATGTATATTACTCTTTGGAACGCATATCGTTTCGAGAAGCCGAACTCTTTACTTAAGTGGCCCCACCAACTAACTGGAACTATGGATGAAGTGGGTGGTAAGTCACTGTTGATGCACTACACTGCTGATTGAGGATGCCACACAACTTCATGTGAAAAAATCTGAAGTATCCCTTTAACACACCTCACCACACACATGGTCTGCCAGAGAATGAAAAGACGTAGAATAGATCAATGTTGCCAACGCTGTATTTAGTGAGTATTCAGGCACGTTTAGGTCCTATTTCAAGAGACTAGCGACAAATCTAGCGACTTTTTCTGGTCTTCTTGGAAACTCTGACATGAAAACACGTATCGCTCTTCTCAACGAGGAGCCAAAGCTGCTACAGGCTCCAGGCCCTGTAAAAGCACTCACAGGCGTCTCAGTCTTGTTTGTGACATTAAAAAAAGACAAAAAGGAGCAAGAGAGGCAAGTAGACATACTGTACTTCTTTTTCTTTTCATGCTTTTTTACTCACATTTTATTTCTCCCACATTATTCCTCTCTGCTACAGCATCTATTACAATTACATGTACATGCGTCATGGTCGATTATGCAAATTAGACAATGACATCACCAACACAAATAAACTGCAGTCCACGGGAAACACTGGATTCTACTTCAACTTGAGAGGTTCCACTAAATCAGGGGTGTCCAAAGTTTTCCCACTGAGGGCTGCATATAGAAAAATCAAAGGATGCGGGGTGCCACTTTTATATTTTTAGATTAAAACAACAAAAACAAAAAATGTGTTATTGTGGTGTCATTGTGTTATTAGTTTCAACATGTTTTTTTTTTGCTGTATTTTTTTCCACTTTGCTGTTTTTTAAAGTTCTATTGTGTTTCTACAATGTGTCACGGGCCAATAAAAAATGGCCTCTGCTATAAAATAATAAAAAAATAAGAAAATGTGTATGTATTTAAGAAAATAATTCCACTTAAATTGAAAAAATATACCATGTAAATGTAAATGTAATGTGGTTTGGTGACGGAGTTCTTTTAGTGTCTATGTGGGAGCCACTGCTTTCTTTGTGATTAACTGGTAATCTAATTAATGCGACTCGATAGATGGTGCTGAGCCTTTTTTCAATTTTATTTTTTCACTGCATTTTTTACATATCCCACATCAAGCAAATTATTTTGTACAAACTGATTTTCTGAAAACAAAATAAAAGTTTGCCAACGACTCAGAGTGGACGCTAGCTTTATGATATTACCTTGTTAAAATTATATGATTCTAAGCAGTTTTATTTAAGTCATTTTGCTAAACCTCTCCTGACTTTCCGGCAGAGACAGAGCCAATAATTAGGACCAAATTACACCGGCAAAGCTTTTTACGCAACCTTATTAAAAATTCATTTCAAGTCCTAGATACCACAATGGTCCTCCGCATTTCATTTCCAAACCAATGACAGGACAGGCCCTTAAAAGGAGATGATGGAAGGTGACATATCTGAGCATAATGCTATAAAGTTGAAATACCACAGAAAAAGGTACAAGCAATTTCGCTCTCCAATCTCGCTCGGAGTTAATGACATAGGCATAAAAAAAGCCATTAGAACTATAAATGTTAGCAGGTCAGTGAGGGCTGCTGCAGCATCACAGACTGTGAGCCTGTGGCCAATAACAGGTCCACATGGGAGCCGAAGATCAGACTTCTTTTCTTTGGGGACAAAATCCATTTAATAACTGTTGTGAACAAGCTTGTTTTTGCTACTGACTAGCTCAAATTTATGTTTGTCATTATGGAAGACATATTTATTACTTTAAGTTGTGTTTTTTTTCCATTTTCATACTCGGTAGACACTACTAAGCTCTACTGAGACCCAGTGAAATGAAAAATTCTGCCTGGCATGGCTCAGTTTTGACAGTTAGGCATACGTTTGATACATTGTGTCTGTTTTAGTTCTTAAATAGGTTATCCTACTCACACTTTGTCTACTCGAAAAATAATCCTGCTCATTTCACCCCAATTTTTGAACGCTTCCTGCGGTGTGGGATCATTTTTGTTGGCTTATTTCAGGGACAGGCTAACACAAATAAGCGTCCTTTAAAAACCTCTCCTTGCACCTAATGATTTGAGAGTAAGACTTGAGTCACGTTGCCACCCACCAGCAATTTGCCTGCCTTGTCAGACGTGAGATTGACTGGTGACCCACCCAGGGCGTCCCCACCTCTTCACCCCATGTCAGCTGCTTTAGCTCCAGCCCCCTCATGACCTTCGACAGGCTGAGGAGGAAGCTGTCTTGATACATAACAAAATAGGCCCTGGCATACACAAGCACTTTGTGGAATTCCACTTAACGATCAGCAGTAGCTTGCAGTCAGGGGAGGCAGGTGAGACAGAGCCTGTCATGGCAACAAAAAAAAAAAACAACTAATAGTAATGATAGCATAAATATTTGTCCATTGAACCATATTATATACATGTATTTTCTGTTTGATTCCAATCATTTTAACATTTTCTTAAGTAAAAATACTACGGATCAAATACAAGGCAGAACCCGAAAATGAGGCTGCCGCAAGCGCCTCCTCTCGGATTAGTGCACAAGCTTTGCCTGCCGTCATAGTGTACTCACTGAATGCAGAGTTGGATCATGGCACCTGCCAGTTTCTGTTTGTCAGCCGATAATGTACTGCTGCAGAAACATTTCTTATACACCGAGACTTTCTACAGCCTGTGTAATGTCTTTAATATAGGTGCTGGAAGGTGCTCGTCAATGACGTTCTTCCATAGAGAGGAAAAGCCTTTTTTTTTTTTTTTTTTTTTTTACAAGGGCAGCACCAATTGTTTAGCAGCATGTCAAATACATTAAACATATTTTTATCCTCTGCAGAATGAATGAATGAATTGAAGATGAAGGATTATATACCCAAGCTCACCAGGAGCTGACCAGACTTTTACAACCAAGTATCCGATCTTTTCTGGAAAAGGATAGGGTGCATGTGCTTCATATACAGACTAATCATAAGAACACACGTTTCAGTTAATACTGAAAGCATTTTTTAACCAAAGCGATTTATTCTCATGTTCTTGTTATCCCATTAATGAGATTATTAACATAAAAAAAAAAAAACCTCCAAAGGAGTCAGCGCCTCACCTGCCATGGACCACACCACGCATCACTGCTGAACAGCTCCGTTTAAACGGATAGTAATGCTCAGGTGTGAATGATGCATTCAGAGAGACATTAAGTTTGCAAATATGTATCATCGAGAGATGTCTGTAAAAATTACTTTCTATTGTTCTATTCTTTCATCAATTAATGACTTGAACAAATTAACATATCTTTGAGAACATCAAACACACAGAAATAACATTAAAATCATATTTAAATGTATTAGTCCCATTTCAATATTTAGATTCAAATTCATCAGACATTTTTGTCTTGATAAACGCAACATCATGTACTTAGTGGTGGGAGCAGATCCTTTTGTGGCGGTAAGTCAACATTTTGAGCGTTTGACAAAGTATAAAAAGTAAATATTTGTTACCACAGTAACAAACTCAACAGCTACTGCTAGGATACTGCATCCCAAGTCCGTTAGGATTAGAGGCTGGTACACTGAGTACTTCCTGTATCCTCACTGCAACTTTGTACTAATGAGAGCTCTTGGTCTGGAACTCAGGTTCCTTCCTCTAATCAGGGCTGACAGTTGCACTTTGGAAGCAGTGAAATCAAATTGGAAAGCTGAACGCCTGGATGAAAACATTAGTTATGTTTACGGCTGTGCTGGCTTTGTCCTTCACGTGGCCTCTAAGGGCGATAAAGTGAGAGTTACACGATCCACCTTATGCAGAAATAGGAAATGTTGCTGTGAACAGCAGCTGTTGCTTAGGTTGACTCGTGCAGTGAGAGGCCTCGGCCTTCCCAGGCACTGCCAAATAAAGAGACTACTGTGTTGTAAGACCCCCTCCCCATCCCCCTCACACACACTCTTACTTTTCCAAGGTGTTAAACTGCAGAGGTGGACAGGATTGCACAGTTTTACCCACAAATGAGATGAGAGTCGCTGATGGAAAGAACATTATTTGCACAAAGTTGCTGGATTGGGGTTTTTGTGCGTAATCAAAATGTGTCAGTTGCTTGACAGAGGATAGACACGGCTAACATGACGGATGATTTGCCTCTTAAAGTTGCAGGCGCTTCTTGGGCAAACGAATGACGGCATCCGAGACATCTCGGCCTCGCAACTGACAGCGCAGATTCCACATCCATCTCCAGTTTTACCACTGTGGGATCATCCGTACGGTGCTTCACAGGAGGTGAAGAGCAATTCCATTAGCTGTCAGCGGTCGGGATGCCTCGCAAAACAAAAACCTGGGGAATATGGGAGAAGAAAACATGATTGTAACCCGCCTGGCACTCTGCACTGTCAAGACTGTTTGCAAACTATCAAGCCAACATGACGAACATTTTCAATACATCACAGAAGCTTCATTTTTATTTGCAAAGTTGCTTATTGTACCTTAGTTCATGATGGACTTTAGGACTTCATAGGAGCTACCCTTCCTCATGGCACCTGAAAAGGGAAATAAATACAAGTTAAACAAAAACATAGTCGTCCCTCGCCATTTCGCAGTTAAAATTTTGCAGCTTCACACAATCACGGTTTTTCAAAAATAACAAATTGTGCTGTTTCATGGTTGAATGAGGCCTATTATTAGTAAAAAAAAAAAAAAAAAATGCATATTGAAGCAAAGTATGTGTTTTTTGCAAATGAAGGATTTTCAAGCATAAAAATGGCTAAATGAAGTAAAATACAAACAGGGCATTCATAAGATGCATTCAAAGACGCTGTGAATAAAATTTACTATTCTACACTGGTCACTAGGTGTCAGTAATGTTATTGTAATGTTCGGTGAGACACACAAACGCCAGACTTGATCACCAGAACAACAGGCTTTTACTGCATGTTTGAATTATCAGGCACAATAATCCATAATAAAACTCCCTAATAGAAAACGGGCTACTGTTGTTGCAGTAACGCCCGCCACTCATCTCCCCTAGGGAACACGTTTACAGCAACACACACAAGCAGGAGTCTTAGTTATGTCTTAAATGACTTATTTACTCTTATTATGTCTACTATAATGGGTAATATGAGCATAAAGGTGACTACAGGGGTATAAAAACATATTTAGAAGGTCGTAAACAAGTTTTGTATGCGGTAATTACGAAAATATTCCATTTATAAATAAGGAATCCTACTTCACGGAAATTCACCCAAACAATGAACTGCGATAAACAAGGGATTACTGTATATTATTGTTTGTTCACCTACATTAAATACTCAACTGTAAAGTCCATACATTTTCCATGAGCACACCATGGTTTTCTTAATTAATTCAAAAACCAAAGCAATTTTTCCCATCGGAAATAATCAAATGAAATGCATTCTTCCCCGCACAGCCACACTGAGGAAAGACAATATTGCTTAACTTAACTTTCTGCACATCATTATGTCTCCCAAGTGGCAGCGCGCCAAAGTAGAGGAATCCATCACTATGGAAGTGAAAATGATCATCATAACAACCTCAGAGAGGAGAAAAACCCACCAATTTTGGCCGCTCTTTTGGTCTCAACCGGCAACCATTTTAAAAATGTTGCAACTATTTTGATGAAGTAGAACCACAGGGATAAAAGTTGTGTTTTTCGTGTGTTTTGTGTACAGTGTGAGTGACTTAGGAGATCATTTTCAAGTTACGACCGTCTAGGAACGGAAGTCATTCGTAACCCGAGGACCACCTGTATTCTTTAGACTGCAAATTGGTTGAGACTGAATGAACAGTAACTCTATTTGTTTCAACCAAGTACTGTCTCTATTTTGCATGAGTTGCGTGAGTCAGTTGATCAATCAGTGTGCCCATCCCATCTATGCAGTATGACAGCAGACAGTGTCAATCAAAACGGTAAACAGTTATTACCTCTGCAAAGGCCCATTTTTTGATACATATCATTAGATTGTGCAGGTGTACCTAAATGTTGTAGCCGGCGGGTGTATTTTGCACACTTGGATCAAATGCAATGTCATTCAGTAAATCAGAAATCCCGCCTGAAAAGATTGCACACTATGCAATCCAGCACGCGGATCGAAGTTAGTTGTATATTGGACCAAAACAGCCCGATATACAACTCCCTGCTTTAATTACAACGGCGTGTTCAATCAGAAAGCATAAAACTCCCAGCGGGCAGGTGGCATGTGTCAGTGAGGCCTCCAAGGATTGATGTGCCCAGGTCTCTGCGCTTCTTGGGCTGGCGGCCCACGACCTGCGACACGGCCCCATCATTTTTATGACATCTTAAGGAATATTCTTTTTTAATACAGCCCATTACGGCAGACATACAAATCTTTCCCACTGTGGCCCCATCTACAGCCTGATCAATTTTTACACTGCTGAGCCGTCTCCTTGTACTCCATTGTGTCACTCAAATTTCATTTTTTACAGGATCAAAACTGCAATACATTACCACCCAAGACCTATTTAGTGTTTCACTGTAACTAAAGGCTTCAGAGAAAATGTAATTTGTTTCTGTAGTAAGCAGAATTGTTTAAATGTTATTTATTTTTATGCGCCAAAGAAAATATATTGTGAAGCACTGCATTGATTTAGAACATAACCATGTCTCCATACGGACAGGAGGTGCTGAATTTATGAATCCTTTGCACAACTCCTTTAATTGAATTTTCCAAATCTCACACCACACACAAATAATCAATACGTGCTCCTGTGTGGAACTTGCCTCAGAATTATTAGGGCCTTGCTTTTTCAATTTCGTACTCATCAGCAGATACAGGCATGGTGGGTATTTGTAATGCAGGAACATCCCTGAGGATTTATGCCTGCTCAAAGCCTGATTGTTCCCTGAAAGTGACTTCTTCTGTAGACTTTTGTTAACATTATACAATGTCTGTAAGCACTTCTTAACAGTACACTCCTTTACAGCAGTAGTCCAACGAAGAGAAACAAAATGGATATACTGTACTGTACTTTGCTGCCAAGGCAGGGTGCAATTTGTCTCATGAAAATGTAGCCCGACGTCATGAGAAAAGTTTACTATACAAAGAAACAGGAGTGTAACTACGCCTGCACAAGAACATCCTCCACAAACAAGGCAGACATTTGCAACAAAATAGTACATTTTGACGCCGTTTCAGAGTGGTTAAAATTGAGAACGTAACCGTGCATCATTTTTGTATGAAACTTTTATTCCTTGTTATCCGTGGTGATGGTGCTGCCACAGACTTGACTTGGTGCTTTAAGTGGTTTGATTTGGTTAACTGGTATTTCCATCGTAAAGGGTCTCACAATATCCGACCTGTCAAATCAAACTGTCCGACTTTTTACTATGCTTTTGTTGGAGTGCCAATTAGGCTACTGTTCAAACAAACACTTGCCAATTGAACGGTGAAAAATGAAATGTCATTTCTGTTGTGCTGAAGCTTATCACTCGAGTTGGAACAAAACGTGATGTGGTCACTGACAAATAAATAAAACCACTTCTTCTGGTCTTCACCATGTTTAAGAAAAAAAAGAGCACCATTTTAAATGGAGTGAATAACAGGGACAAGATTCCAAACAGTTAGTGCTGCTTAATGACAATGTCTGCACACATCGTTGTTTCTCGTGTGTATGCTATACATTGGCAAGTTACCAATTGGCAAGTAGACACTATTTACGACCCATGCATAGTTTTATGTCATCTCTCTTTATTCTCCAACATCAAGTTCCATTAACCTCATCTTGTGATTGGGCAGTAGGCAACGAGGTTAATGTCAACACACAACTTGCAGTCAGAAAGTCACCAATGCGTGATCAGTGAAGAAGACCTTTAAACAGAAGACCTATACTTACTATGCATTAATAAAATCACCCCCTGCAGTTGCACAACGCAAAGGCGCTGAGGTGGGTGCGAGGATGACCATCAACATTGATGTCATCAGATCACTACGGCTGCTAAAAAAATCATCCAAAGTGTGGAAGTATTTATTCATTAGGCTACCAAATGCGACTAAGAACTTTTGGAAAATTACTGTTTTCCAAACCATGTTGTTCCTTTTTTATGTGTGCTTTTTTGATACGTCATATGCCCACTTGCCGCATGCGACCGTGTTTCGGTTTTGTTGATCTTGCACTCTGTATGACTAAATAAATAAATGTACCAGTACTTTTGTTGCACACCTTCCAAGCTTATTTATTTTGTGTTTTAGCCTTTTTCATTGAGACGGAAAAAGTCACAAATCTGTTTTATATATCTGTTTATTTTCTGGGCTACCCATTAGCTGTGCTCTAAAATCACTGAAACAACATTCAATGATTGGTAGACTATAGACTATCAAACGAATCAGATTCAACTATGAAAATCCTGAGTTGAAGACGGACAGAATACCAAGCTGAAAGGTGCACTATGTGTGTATTATCAAGCGACAGTTCACTACATTGATAAACACGCTGATTCCTGCTATTTCACAAAAAAAAGTTGTGTTGTCTTACAGACATGTGACACATTGATGTACAGAATAGCTTTTACCTCCTGATACCATCACCATCAGTTGCTCGCATTGCAGACTGCAACTTTGAGTTATAGTTTGTTTGCTTAAAATGTGTGCCTGAAAACACATAGAGGGCACGTTCTTTCTTGCTGCTATCCGTATTGTGACGTGTGTTGTTGTAAGGAGGTTTATGCAAAACTGATAAATTTCACAGATCCACCATGTGACAAAAATGTGACATTCCTGGGGTGTGGATCCACAATGCATCAAGTATGTTCAGGCCCCTTACTGGAACAAATTAATATAATTTTCTAACAACCTTGTCGGAAAACAAGCTTACTATCCTGAC
The DNA here is from genome assembly GCF_027744805.1 of Dunckerocampus dactyliophorus. Lineage (NCBI taxonomy): Eukaryota > Metazoa > Chordata > Actinopteri > Syngnathiformes > Syngnathidae > Dunckerocampus > Dunckerocampus dactyliophorus. The sequence continues at coordinate 22,113,869 of NC_072828.1, forward strand.
AATAAGCCCCATTCACTTTCCACCATTCACCATTGTAAGATTGGATCACAAGAATTGCTTTGCTGCAGGCATAATATGTGCCTAAAATAATCCAATTAATCCTTTCCCCAGGAAATCTACTCACTGACGTGTTGGTGTAACCATAGAAAAATGTTGTTTTTCTCCAAAGGTCACAGAAAACCTAATTGTCTTAGCTACTCAAACAAGCATCCATTGATGTTGCAAATGTTAAATGGCAAGGACAACGCAGTGAGAAGCAAATCAAATAGTGAAGTAGTAGCAAGGGGAAGTCCTTGGGAAATCAAATAGCCTTGTGACTACATTTGTTTTCATGCTGATCCTGAACTCCAGCAAGCAGATGCAACAAAATGTTTTTTTTTATAAAGATCGGACATCGCCATCGATAGATTTGCAGCTACTCTATTTTTTTTAGATTTGGCGCTTCGTCTGGCACACAAACACATTATAACGGGACTGTCTATATAGCTCGTCGTACAGTCGATGGCATCATAACTCTGCACATTCCACAACTGACTTGGTCGCGTATTATAACTATATCTGTTCATCAATATAGTGAGATGTGCATTGTCTTTAAAATCAGCGCACACTTACATGGAGCCCGGAAAACATCATGAATGTTCTTCTTAATCGCCTGTGTGTGTTCTAAGTCACGGGCACGGGTGTCTACTGCCGCACAAAATGAAACTACCCATTTCTTATCACACAAACCAAAATGCTCAGTCCACACACAAACAATGAGACAGTTTTTTTTTTTTTTTTTTTAAATCTAATAACCTAATAAGTTTGGTCCTTCACAATTTCTGTGCTTGGTGCCGCTGACAGACCTTTTGGTTGCCGGGATGTTTCTTTTTGTTTTAGCTCTATCAGGCGAATAGATACAACAAAATCATATGCTTGCAAGAATAATGTGTGTCCAAACTATTCATTGGACACACGTTCTTTAGCTTACTTAAGCTGTGCTCATCGCCCAGCTTTTGCGTCAGTTCCAAAGTGACCTTACAATTCTCGCTGGCATCTGCTTGCAGTCAAACACAAGGCGATTCCTTGAACTGCCATTTCCTAAGAGGTTGTGAAGTTTGAGCCTGAACTTAACAAACCAACAGCATACAAACTATTGATTCATGATTATTATTAAATAGGAGATCTCGCAAGATTAAAACGTGACGAGATTTCTCTTTCAGAAAAGAAAAGTCTTGGGATAATAAAATGAATCACACGATAAATGAAAATGAACTTGATCATTTTGCCGGCCACTATATATTGCCATGTGCATGCATGTCTGTTTTCCTCGTGTTTTGCCTCCAAACGGGCTGGAGGAGGTTTCACTCTGTGCATTGGTTCAGCACCTAGATGTTTCATAAAGCAACAGCGTTCCATAGAACAACTGCGAACATAGTGAGACCTCTTGTCAGTCTTGTCAGTCACATAGCCGCTTTGGCTTTGTAGGGGGAGACGCGGCAGCCAGCATACACACACGGTAAAAGAGTGGAGCTTTGTGAGGAGCAATGCAAGGTAAAGTAATGGAAGTTGGGAGGGAAAAAGTTGCTTGCGAAGCCAAATGACAGCCCCTGTGTGGTAATATTAATAATGAGCAAGGTAAGCCTATCATCAGTATGCAGAATTTATTCAGAGCAGCTACCCGCATAGAAGGCAATAAAACGAACTTGCCCACCTCAAACAGATCCAAAATTGTGTGCATTCACAGAAAGTGATCGCAAAAGAAATGCTGCTCTTTAATACAGTTGAAAAGCCAGCATTTCAAGAAATGCTGCAAACCTCTGACAGTACGAATTACTTGTGAGAAAATACGTCACAAACTCCAATTCCACAACTTCAGAGTGAACAATTATAGTAAAGACAATATTGCATTATTCTGATATATTATTATTATTATTGATGATTATATATTATCTATATTTAAAAACTAAATACCACTGACACAAAATGGGAGTGGAGTAGCCAGAAATTACTAAAGAGAGGACATTCTAGAGAGAGTCAAATGTGAAGCAATCAGATTAATGAGCCATACTGAATCAAAGGGGGAAATTTGTTGTAAAAACTCAAAACATAAAACAATGAAGCTGTCAAATCCCCAAATAAATATGCCCCTTGAAAAGACAATAAAAGAGCTGAATTTCCCCACTTGCCAGCTAACATGGGTGACACAGCATTAGTAAATCTGTTTTGTTAGTTTATCTCAGAGCCACTGAGTGAAGAGGCATAAAGCCTCACATTCATCATTGGGATGACATGGAAAGTCAAAGTGCAGGTGTGTTTTTCATTGTGCTTTGGCTTTATCAAATTTATCGATGGTATGAAAAATTACCTACCTTGCTTTCCGTTCTGTTTGGCATTTCCTGTTAGCGATGTGGCTACTTTGGATGCTGCAGTGACACAAAAGCCATCATGATTGCATTGAGTCGACAGAGCCTGAAGTGTGAGCTATTTTTATTGAAGGGATGATTGGTCAATTATTTTTTTTTATTCTACTAGATAAGGTTGTGCATGACAAATCCCAAATTAAATGTTATATGTACTCACTTAACTCCCTGTGCCTCTTCAGCTCCGCTTTCAGGTCTGCTGAACACTGTACATGTTCTTGTTTATTGCTGCCCTCTGCTGACTAATTAAAATACAAAATGAAACTGCAGCACAGAATCATAGCAAAAATGAGCGAAAGTAACACACTGAAATGGAATTTTTTTTAAAAACTCAGTCCTTCAAGCAAGTCATTGTGAAAGGAAAAGTCATGTCAAAGGTGGGTATTCATTATATAATAAAGCTATCATCTCCCCATCTCTAGAGATAATGATTTATAAAGGCGTATGTAATGAGATCCGCCTATTCTCAAGATTTAGGACCAAAGAAAGGTTTTGTCTTACGGATATTTCCTCTAGCTCTTTCCTGGCCCTGATGAATGCATCCAGCGATTGCTCCAATTTAGACCGCAGAGAGTCCAATCTGGTCAAAGCAAAAATGACAGATTGGGACGTCATCCACTGTACTTGGTTCAACACACGACCGACTGGAACTTTTTTTTGTTTTAATGTCAAGCAAAAAACCCTTCACATTATCTCCAGAATGGTTGCTATGCCTAAAATGGGGGAAAAGGCCTTGAATATGACATGTTCTCCGAACCTGCAGAGATCTTTACAAGGATCGTCTACTCTATGTATGTTTTGAAATTGTTAAGTCAGAGGGGAAATGGAAATTGTAATTTTTACATTATTGAGGTACGGTGACGATCAAATTCATCTTGGATAACGTTTTTTCTTGAGTGATGATTTAATACTGGATATTGGTGCGGAAAAGGACAAAAAAACCTCACACAGATATCATGGTTTTGTTGAGTGGCTCTGATATTAACTGTATTAGCATCCAGTAAAACGTTTAAAAATGTATTTCTCTTGGAGATAAAGTATCTAACTAAACCCAATAACAATCTTTACTTTTTGCGACCACCGCCATCATGTGCATTAATTAGTGTGGGAAGCGCCTCCAACGCCTTCTGTTTTGCTTTAACACACACCAGTTGCAAAGCAGGAAGCCAGGGGTGGACAAACTTTTTCTCAAAGAGATCGACATACAAGTACTTAATCACGGTGCAACACATCCACAGCAAGTTAACATATCACATAAATCAGCTACTGCTACTACGCGTGTAATAAACAACACCAAAGCGTTAAGCATAACAGGTAACTTTAACTGCTTTTTACAAGTGCCCGCAGGGCATGCTGGGTAGTCCTGTGGTGACAACCATATGAACTATGAAAGACAAAACATTGGATATCAGGAGTGTGTGAACGTCTCTCCTTGTTTACTTCCCAGACGACCTCCTCAACATGTTTTGCAATCAAGCAAAAATGCGACAAATGCGGCGACATGTCTGGAGAGAGCGTACCACAAGCTACCCAGCATGCCCTGCGGCGTGAATATATGGAATTTGGCATGGGTGTTGTGCGTAGATGTTTATTTGTATGCCCATGGTGCAGTAGATGGGTTACATTCTGTGTGTTGACATGTTGTGTTGTTTGGATGGCTTTTTTTGTACAATCTGCAGATTGCATCCGACTATTTCCGGTGTGACTCAAGCGTGCCACAATAGCACGGCATGTCATGTCATGTATTTTGGAAACGCCCGGTGGGTCGGATTAAGACGTTTGGCGGGCCTGATGTGGCCCGTGGGCCGCAGTTTGCTGACCCCTGAGCTAGACCATAGCTATGGGGCCAAATTACGCCACGTGAATAAAACGTTAAGTCAATTATATATCGATATCAAAAAGGCATGTGGTGTCCAATCATCATGACTGCATGTGCACTGCAAGCAAGTTTTGACTGCAACTCAACTTTAAATTTTGACGGCCTTGTCAGGTTTTAAGTCAGCAGGTCCGGAGAATGTGTCATATCCATAAAATTAAGATGCTGAACTTGACATTTTCTTAAAAAATGGGCAATTACAAAATGTGTTGTTGAATAATTTCATAATGGGAGTATTTCAATGAGATGAGAGAATCCCTCTCTGAATGTTTTGAACTCCTGTTTCGAATGAATCATTATTTAATTTAATATTATTATTAATATTATTAATGATATTATCATTATGCTCTTCCCATGTCCATTTTAGTCACATTTCCCCAAATAAAACAGTGCAGTGCTTCTCGTGACTCCACATGACAAACCAGTGAGCACTACGAATCCACTGTAAACTGAGCTCATGACATGTATTCCTGACCTCACTATGAAATTAAAAACTAATGCTTATCTTGATGGATGGGCCAGACACCAAATGTCTGCCTTGGCTGAGGAAATGGTTCTTGTGTTAAGTGGCTCTTATACAACTATTTTTAGTGCTATGTAAATCATTCATAATTTGGCCAGGGACGAATCCCCGTCATTTCTTGTCTCCTGTCATTAAATTCTGATATGTCATTATGTACATCGGGATAGTGTGGCAATTGAAATATGGCAACTCATAAAAAGCATCTCTCTGTAAGCCTTTAAATCAGTGCTGCGCTTTTGTCATCAGTTAGATAGAAATAGTAACTTGCAACTTACTGCATCTTGTTGATAAACTAAGCGTTAATGCTAAAGCCATACATTTCAATACTCACTTTTCCAACTCTGTCGGTGGTGCATCAACTTTGGCCTTGCCTGTGAAATATGAACCATCAAATAGAAAAACAAGATGATCACAAGATCAATTTAGTGTACCGGGTGGGCCAATAAAATGTAACCACTTTTTAACCACACAAGTTTTTGAAATGAGAAAATTGTATTTACAGATTCGTAACGGAAACATCAAATTAACATTTGAGACCAAAGGTTTCCCACTTTGTCACTTGTTTTCTACACAGTTCAGTAATTGATGACATGTTCAATCCACGCTCCTCTTCTGTGGATTACAGCTCCAACACGCACATTGAAGTTTGTGATGACATTGCCACACATCTCAAGAGGGATTCTCCGAATTTCCTGACAGATGTTGGTCTTCAGGGCCTCAGTGGTCTGTGGGTTGTTGCAGTACACTCTCTCCTTCAGGTATCCCCACAGAATGTGTGGCAATGTCATCACAAACTTCAATGTGCATGTTGCAGCTGTAATTGTCTGCAACTGGATCAAGAATGAATTCTGTATGCACCAAGATTCATATCATCATATGCTGCAAATCTAAGGCGTGCACCATTAAGCAAAGCACTCTCTACAGTTGTGAAGAGTAATTTATTTGCAACTGCACTTACTAGTTAATATGTGTTTTAATTGTCCAAGCACCACATACGATTCTGAATAACAATGTAAGTGCTAACATGCCAAGTGGTTAGTCCATATTATAGATCAGTAAAGTACGGTAGCTGATCCGAGGCCACCGTGGCAATTCACCTACACTCTTCTCCTTATTACAAGCCAGTGTAGTTCAAGTCAGTGTGTTCTGTTCAGCTTGTTAGTGTGCCTTCTGTAAGTCTAATAATGTATGCTCCACTGTTGTCTTTACCATGGATTTGTCTGATGGTCTTGGGTTGCTTGTTTTTTTGTTTCTCCTTTCCTTTCCGTGCATACAATTGCTGTGAATCGCATCAAATTAGTGTGATACAATAGTTTTTGTATTGGATCCCACCAATTGTTTCATATAAAGCCATAAATTATTAAATAATGTTTGCCTCATCGCTCAATGTCACACCATGTCTGTGCATGAAAAATAATGATTTTTGTAATGCTTTAGGGATAGGAATCATTTAGAATTTGACCAGTATCATCATTTACACTGCTAAGTGAATCAATTGTCAGGAATTAAAATACATGTTTTTGCCTGCTATATAATAGAGAGGGTGGTCCTTGAAGGAGTGTATGCAATTGTGATTTGGTGCCATTACCTATTTGTATGCGTTAGTGGGACGTTTAGTTTTCAACATACCTTCTTGGGAACTTTTAATACCAGTCAAGTGTGGTTGGCTTCTCACAAACACTGGTGTTTTGGAAGGTGGTTGCTATTCAGGGCAGAGAAAAGCTATTATGTCACTGTAATATTCAGTTTCTAACAAAAACAAATCAATGAGTGTACACTTCACTGCAACTTAACTGGTGGTATTCTAATGGTTTAACATGCCATCACATGTATCGGTGGTTAAACAATCAACCACACTGACCCAAATATAAGACTGTAAAAGTATTAATTGTATGTCCTCATTATGTTTACTTTTTGCCATATTTACGTTTATTCTGTGCAGCCTTTGGTCTGATGACAAAAACACTAGTGTGAACGACAAGCTATTTTTTGTGTGTGATTATTTTATTAGCTTTCTCCCATACACGTGCCTTGAAAAGAAGGGCCGTCTTATGTCAGAGTCAGTTCGGTAAATATTGTCCTAATACCTGAAAATATTTACTGTACTTACATCAGCATGTCCAATTTGCAGAACTCTCTTAACCCTATTAAAAAAAACAGCTTTAACTTGTAAATTGCTTATCAAAAAATGAATGCCTCCTCATTTTAAAATGTCAAAGGTGCAGCCTGTGACATTTTGGTACAGGGATAACGCCATTAAATATGAAGTCACATGATGGCCACAATGCATTGTTTCTGAAATTGTACATGTAAAGAAATGAAATGAAATGTCATCACATGCAATGAAATGAAAGAAATGCTTAGTTATGTTAGGACAAAATAGTTAACTACTTACGGCATTTTGAGGTAAACTAAATATAGGTTATGATCGCAAAAGTCGCACAAAACTGGCGCCTGATAGACTTTTCTTCCTTTTCGTGTTGTAGTTTTGGGACGGTTGAAATTCAGCCTATTGCTGCAACAGCGTCATCATTGTTTCGGAGGGTGTATTGCACCCCCGCTACACTTTCCCTCTGCTACACTCTCCCTCCGTCATTGAATGTTACAGATGAATTCCTGCACAACTGAGTCCAAAAGAGTTTTACACTAAACTGGCATGCATTTAATCACTGTGAGACTTGAACGTGATATAGGATTATCTTATTTTAGCATATTGTAAAGGAAACTGGTAAATTGTGTGTTTGCGTTGTGCATTTACCAGTGATAATGTTGTATTATTGACGGTAAAGAGGAATCAAATGCAGGCTTCTTGTGTGTACGGGCGGATGTCTTTAACCTTTCACTACAAGAAAATACTTGTCCATATATTAAGAGGAAGACACTCAGACACAGAGACACTCATCCGTCGACATCACTAGACAACACTAGGTGTCGCCATATTTAAAAACAGAAGTGACTGGACACAACGCTCCTAGTCAATGCAGATTGCCTGTTTGTAATGCGGAATTAAAAAATGTAACAGCTGAGCCGAGATATGCACCGACATTTTATAGTGAAACCTAAAGGTTTAAAGCTAAATGATTCATTCGATTTTTAGGTAGGAAAAAGAAGGAAATGAAACACAACAGTGTAGGGCAAATTTGGACGATAATATTTGTTTCTTCCGTACCCTTTAGTGGTGAACACACAACTTTCACAGTTGACTTAGCAACAGGCAGACCCTAGTAACGGCGGGATTGTGTCCGTAGGCGCATAACCAAGACAATTGAGCTAATCGGTTGTAATGTATTTGATAGAATGTGATGCATATTCGTAAACCATATACCCCGATTCGTTGTTATGGAACAGAGTTAGATAATATATTTAAACAAAGATGTCTTATTTGGAGTCCTCTCAGGCTCCTGTTGAGGAGGAAGCTTTCTACTTGCAGTGTAGAGCTGCCTACGTAAGTGTGTTCAGATCTAGTCTGACAAATATCTCCTCAAAACAAGAGTTATGTCGAGGTAAGTCATTTAAAGACATTAACAAAGGATTACTTTTTAAATGTGACTTTATTTGTAAGATCATTAAAATGTTTTCTAACAGTATCTAAAATCGGTATCTGGATCACATCAAAGCCTTTTCATTTTCAATGTCAACGTCACACATCGTTACAAAACAGGATGATAATGCATATGATGCAGTATACCCAACACACGTTTGTGGACAAGTCATGAAAACGTAATTTTCAAGATGGGTTTTACATTTTTAGGGCACACTTGCCATGCTGTATTTCTGAATGCTTAAACTAGAACTGAAGACAGTCGAAGCAAGAATGGACATGCATATTTTACAAGCTACATAAAATGTTTCATTCTGAGGTCCAACTTTGAAATGTGCATCCAAGCAAAATGTAGTTAGAAAAACTATGAAAAGAAAATAATTTAAAGGGTTGTTGGCTGCCTTGTTTCGCATTTCCAAGTTCTCCAGTTGGCCGGCAGAAATCCGTCCCAAGCCACTCTGGATAAATACTGGACCCCAGAAACGACTGATATGAACTTCGACGATTACTGTGAGATTCTGAAATGTGAGCGGAAGGCTGAGAAGAACGAGCTGATGCGAGTTTTCAAAAAGCTGGATACCAATGGTGACGGATACATCTCACACAGCAAAGTGGAAAAGCTCCTTACTACTGTGAGTTACTAAGCATTGAGCTGTATGCATGCATTTCTGATTTAAACCCAAATGTTTAACTTACTTGACTCAAAGGGAGTGCTTGAGATAATAAATAATACCTATGGTTTACAGTATAACATTAGAACATTTTTATGCTGGATTTTTTTGCATCTACAATATTTTTTAACCTTACAGGGAGGCGATCCAATGACACCGGAAGAGGTCAAGGCCATTTTCTCATTAAGTGACATCAACAAGGATGGCAAATTTCACTATAAAGAAGTAAGTATGAAACTTTGAAGACATCCTGTTGTTTTGAACTCATGTTGTATCAGTGGCGAATTGTCTGTCTGTGTGTGTCCAAAACTGTAAAAGTGTGATTTTCGCAGTTCCTGCAGCTGTTAGTCGCAAGACTTCGCAATTGTGTGGTCAGGGTTGACGTCGGAAGGTGTTCGTGCAGGGATACACGATTCAGCATTCACGACACTGCGAATTTGTAGGTTTTTGGACCAAAAATTGTTTTTAAATGTAGTTTTTAAGTCAGTAATGATAAATACATAATAATGCATCATAAAATGTACAGCCTACATGCACTGTACCACATTAGGACGTCGGTGCTAAATGGCGGTGCCCGTTTTTTCTGGCTACGGAAGCACTAGCTTAGATCGTCAATTTTGCTTCAAAACGTGCAGGAAGGTGAACACAAGTTAATAAATGATTGTAAGCCGTTACTGGAATTACAACAGGCAAGCAGTGTGGCTTATGTACACGCAGCTTGGAGAAAGGCCCTCTCCGACAGCTAGCCAGGAGGACCCAGTGGCCTGCGGAGCCACGTACCTCTGCCAGCAGCCTTTCAGGGAGATGGAGGAAGCCCCACAACAGACAGAGGTGTGGTTGTAGCACTAGCCTGACGACCAGGCTAAAGTGTAGACCCTGAGTCAGACTCCCACTATTCTATTACCATTCATTAGTGGTGAGTGCCTATACACTGCATACTTTAAATGTCTGTAATAAGTGTGGGAAGCATATTTATTAAGCCAGGATTGTGATATTATGCAATTTAGTTTGTCATTGTGAGTGAACATTGGCAATTCAATAAGAAGATGATAAGGAAGGTTCGGCAGCTGAATCTAATAATTACAGCAATTACTGTTATTGCAAATGTTGATCTGAAATTTTGAGGAGAATGTCAACATCAAGCTCGCAGGAAGTTTTTTTGTGGGGAAATGAGCCTTGTGTCAAAAACTTTTATGGGCGTATCAATTACTCAAGGGTTTTCACCACCGGGTGGTCTTGGAATGTAACGCTCTCAAATAGCGGGGATATACGGTATTACATAAAATCTACCAGACCTATCACCTTTAAACATTTGCAGCAGACCGATACATTTCTATGCATTTCTTTGAAAAAAAAGAATGCTTTGTTTACAAAATTTTACTCATGATATTGTTCACACCATTTCCTTTCAGTTCTGCAGACAGCTCGTGTCAACAGTGGAGATGTGTCAGATGGCCTCTTTGGAGAAACTCCAGGCTGATGCCAAGCTTAAAAGGCAAAACTTTGGCAGCCATTTAGGCAGTCCTCCACCTCCCTCCATGTCAGCAGAATCAGCAGCCGCTCCGCAGGCTGCAGAAGCAACATGGTCAGATCCAGACACCACACTTAGGAAAGGTAAAACTACCAGAAGAGTGGATCATGTTTTTTTGGTGGATTTACTTACTGGCTTTTTTAGATGCACACCAATACACACCACTTGCTACATTACACATCATTGCTTTGTTTTGAGGAATTTAACAGCGCTGTTATCGATCATTTTTTCACCTGCAAGTGACAAATCACCTCATTAGGACAGTTCATTCATCATGAGAGCCACATTAGAACAGCTTGTTTGGAGGGAGGAGACTGTAAAGTGCTGTGATTATGGTAATAATTTCTGCCATTAGGAGACTGACAAACAATCTATCTACACCAGAGTCAACCGCAGACTTTACTGAGAGTGCGCTGGACAAAAAGATAATTTATCGTGGCTTGGACAAGCAACAGCTAATTCAGCCTTTGGATGTAGAACTATCAATACATCGCATGTTAGAACCACTATGCTGAGAAATAAAGACAAACAAAAACTGAGGACGCTGGGATGATAGATGGGATTGATCTAAGTGGTCAGTCTATGTTCATTTTATTGATTTGGACGATCCCACCACTACTCACTAGGGAGAGGATGAGGGATTTGAAGGTGGTCAAGAGGAGGGCCCCGTCGACCGCCAGTGCAAAAACAAATGAGTTCCTGCACAGTAGTCGGGATTATCACATTATTGCGACTCTCCCACATATTGATTTATACCTGTTACATTTTAATAAGGAGCTGACACAGGATGCTACCCGATTGCACATGTTGAATGCGATATTCTTTCATCTTGAAAACAGTTTGGTTTGCTCATTTGGCTAAACATTTGTCAGTCTGACAAATAAATAAAATTCCAGTCATTCAAAAGGAATACAGTACAATACAAAGACATATATGCTGTACATACTTCATGTTTAATTGTACTTCATATTCACAATGTGAAGTACACATTGTGAATGTAGACTTCTAAAATTAAAATATTGGCGTTCATTCATTCATTCTGTACAACTTATGCTGTTCTGGGTCCTGGGTGAACTAGAGCTATCCCATCTGACTTTGGTCGAGAGTCATGGTACACTCTGGACTTCACAGGGCAAATATAAACAATTTAAAATGTGAAATATGGCAGGAAACAAGTGCGCCCGCAGAAAACCCACTTCTTGGTTCTACATTTTGGAACCACCAATCTCTGTCCTGATGGTGTCCAGGTGGTTCAACGGGTGCAGAGGGTCTTGCATAATACCAGAGCTCGGTCTCTACAGCTGTTTGGCGAAGACTCAACAGTGTTTAGTGACTCCAAGCCCAACTGTGACTGTCCAGTCCGTGTTCCAGACCATTTCACAATCTGATTGAGGGCGGTCTTATTTTCTTTCAGACACTTTTCCAAACCAAGACTGTAAACAAAATGATAAAACTGATTCAATAAATGTGCGGTAAAGCATAGTGATAAGACTCTTGTCGACATTAAAAACGGCCAGTTTCCTGAGACAGTGCAGGCGCTGGCGTCCCCTGTTACAGACCGCTTCACATTTGGCTTCAAAGTTAATGATTGTGCCCAGGTATTTGTACTGGGTCACCTGCGCCACATTCTCCCCCAGGATAGAGTGTACGGTCGGTGAAAACTGTGGCTGTGTTTCCGAAAATAGATGACCATGTCCTTAGTTTTGTTTACATTTAGCAGGAGAAAAGAGTACACACATCATTTCACAAAATCCCCTACAATGTGTCGATGGCTGAGTCATGTGCATATTTCAGAATTTTCATATTGCCTCTGCATCATGCTAGTATATAAGATGAAAAGTAAAGGTGACAGGACACACCCTTGTGGTGAACCAGTAGTGATTCAGATAGAGTCAATTAACACTCCACATTGACCCTTGTTGTTTGAGTCGTGTCAGTTAAAGCAGAGAGAGAACATGCAAAGATAGGTCTGAGATGGTAACCCAGAGATCTCTGGCTGTGAGGCGGGCGTGCTAACCACATGTCCACAGTGCTGCCAGTGCTTTAAAAAGTGTCCCCAAAAATAATGACAAATAAAATCTGTAAAAAGTGAAGGTTTTTTTATATAGTTAATCACGTCGCTTTACATTTTGATTTCTCCAACTTGTTTGGAGTTAAATTCCAATAGTTCAAATGACTCGTTTTTTAAAATTGGATAGTTTTTTAAGCTTTTTTTTAATTTCAGACAGCCAACAATCCTCCCGTCCTTCTTCCGCACGCAGTAGACGCTCATCTGTGTCAAACTCAGTGTCTGCCACATCTGTCAACAGCAAGGTCAGTTAATACCCAAGCCTGTTTTCTCACAGGGAGCTAACCTCAATTAATAGTTCTTTGCATGATCAAACCATTAATGTTTCTTACAATGATCAATTATTGTGTATTGACCCTTTGCAGGAAAATCCAGGTTAAGTAAAACTGTATAATATGAGCCAAATGAATATATCAGTATATTATGTATCAGTATATTTAGCAGTATGTTTATTATTAGAGCCTGAGCACAGCGGTGTCGTAGTTTGCTGTGGTGTAGCGCTGCACTGTATCAGAGTAGTTTTAGTACAGTATTATACCATTCCAGTGTAACATAGCTAAATAAGGTAACCAAAATATTACACACAACTTGGTTTAATGCAGTGTAGCTCAACAGCAATGCATATTACAACTGTAAAAATAGACAGTTAAATTAATACCTCTCTGTGTACAGTATTTAGGTCTCTTATTGCACAGTAAATTGGACATTTCTTGCCCACTTCTATTTCTGACTTTTTTTCTTACTGTATCACATGGTTTACAGTGTGTATAGTATGCAAAATGCAATTTGTTGAACCCCCAAATGAATGCGCCTTTGTAAAGGAAGACTGCCTTCCCAGTATCACTCATTTGTTTTCATTCTTCGGGCATAAGTTGAGCTGATTTATGTTATAGCCAGGGGAAAAAAGTCAAATTAACCCACTGCACCATCTATTCCATGACAGTGTTGTTATTTAATATCATAAACGTTGTGTGGCTCTCGTCTGTGATTATTATTGTGTGGCCTGGAGCTCCAACATGTTGTGTAACATGACTGCCCTCTTCTGGATGGATCGGAGTGTAACAAGTATTCATTAGATACCCAGCCCACATTTAATGGCAGAAGTCAAAGAAGAAAAGTATTTTTCATCAATTAATCAATCAGGGGTTGAACTGTGCAGGCATCAGTCACCTCTGACCTCAGAAATGTTATTCTGGTTGAATGGACAAAAAAATCTCACACACATATTCCGTAATTTGTGTAGTTGCAACCCTGGCCTTGTGTCCCAATACCTTGGGCCATATGGTGTATTTTCTCTGTAGTCGAAGAAGAATCAGCATCGTTTGCCATGAACACACATTTGAATACGTCTGTTGTGGGGCTGCCTCCACCTCACTCTGAAGCACTAGTGGCAGTACGAGGCTCCACTGCTCTGCAAGCTTTGGTCGTCCCGGCTATCTGTCTACATAATCCACACTGCTTGCATGTTGTAGTTCCAGGAACGATTTAAGATCATATAGTAACTTGTGTTCACCTCACTGCATGTTTTGAGGTTGAATTTTTATAATATAAATTTTACTTTTGAGTCTCAAAGCAACTATGGTACATTCAAGGACCTTGAACAAAGTGCAAAGTCTCAACACTTAGCAAAAAAACATCATCAGTGAAGCAAAAGGACATAAACAACAACCTAAATATTATCTCGTGTGTTTATAAATACCAACTTAGGATAAAAGACATGGGTTTTCTGCGTGAGTGGCTGATTTTGCAGTATTTCATCATGCTTATGGAGGCGCACACATTGTTTAAAGTAATATTTAGCGTAATTATCCACATCATATTTAGCTGACATAACCTGGCCTGTCAATTTAACATAAATATTGTCCATTCCCTCAGCAGTGGCATCACAGTTGCATGAAGGGTTGTTTCTTACTGGAGGCGGATGGGACCATAAGTTCACTGCAGTACCAGCTGCACCTGCCTCAAACAGCCAACGTTAACCTAAGCATCCAGCCTATCGGCCTCAACCACAGACCAGGTACCAACATAGTTTCATAAATCAGATGTCATATGATGTTCTCAATTGTGCACGCAATGAAATATTTGAAAATTAAAACGTTTACATTGCAATACTTTTTACTCCAGTAATTAAGTAAATCCTGTGGCTTTTGCATTGTGTCATTGACTCTGACTTCAACCTAGCTGAAATTTTGGGCTTACAGGTTATGATCACAACTACATTTTGCAAGGATGATGTTCTTTTCTCTTGTTGATATCCAGGAGCTCAATGCCGTATTGAAGTTACTGTAGTCTGCATGTTGGCCCGATACCTACTTGAAGGACACATTTGATACTTGTTTCATCATGCATCTTAACATTTGTACAACCAAACCATTTATTTATACTGCATTCAATCTGTTTTGCTATTAAGACAAGCCTTCCTCCTGGATGAATGTGGACACAGCTCTTTTTGTGATGTCAGTTGGCAATACAGAGGAGAATTCGACCCTGATGTGTTTCACTAATACAAAAGACAAAGAAGTAAGTTTGCATTAGGGTAATTTCATATTCACTTCAGTAATGTTCAGTGTTTATTTATATTCGGCAAATATAAGTGATTGTTTATTGCAGTTATTCTTAATATTGTCACCACACTCCGAGTTTGATGTATTATTGTTGTTTACTATAGCAATTCATAATTTCACAAAGGCTTTCAACACATTCAGCACTGTTTTTGTTGTTAAAGCAACACGACTGAATAACATATAAGGTGTATAGTATGAAGGGTGACCAAACGTCCTGTTTTGTCAAGACATCCTGTTTGTAAGAAAGTGACAAAAATGTCCTTGTTGTGACTGTCGTTAGGGCACTCTGCTGCATGTGATCCCTGAGAGGCTCTCTCTACACTCATAAAGAGTATATATAGCTACTATTGTTTCATATTTTTTAGTTATTTTTACTGTAAGACTTGAAAAGAGAGCTATTGTTTCTTACAGGTCATTTTTTCCAAATACAAGAGAGATATTATTTCTAGCATTTCATTCCAGAGGTTTTAAAGTTATTTTTGCACGGGGAAACGTATCAAAGAGATTATTTTAATCTTAATAAAACATGTCTGAATTTGTGTCTTTGGTTATAGATTTTTGGTTATAGACAATTTTCTATTCATACAAGGGCGGCATACTTTAAATGTATTGAAATGATCAGGCATCTTTGGATAAACTTCAAGTATCATTTAAGTATCTCATCGGCAGGCTGAGTGTCCTGGTTTTCATCGTTTTCTTTGGTCACCCTAATTAGTATGTTCCTTTTTAAATCAGTTTGATGGTGTGGTGCATGAAAAACTTGATAGAATCTTTGTTTCCACAGAAGTACATTTGGAGAGGAGAACTAAAAGCTGGGATGTACTACCTGCTGCCTTTCTCTACTGGCTGCAAATTAAAGAAAAGGAGCAAAAAGAAAGTTTTGAATAAAACCATAGAACTTGTTTACAAGACTGACACTGGAGAAGTGGATCTCACCAAGGAGTTCCGGTAATTGTGTGTGCTTGTTTGTTAAGCTCCAAGTATAAAATAAGTGATAACATAGTTGGTTTGACAAGGTAATCCATGGATGAATCGAATGATGAACATTTCTAGTGCATGTTTTGGTGCTTGAGCATCATAATTACAGGTGTATGTATTATGCAACAATGCAAGGCTGAGTCAGTATTTGTATTGCACTAATGCCCTATACCTGTCATGCCACAGGGATGTGCTATCTGAAATCTTTGACATGATAGACTTGGATGGCAATGGTTTGCTCAGTCTGGAGGAATACAATTTTTTGGAGCTGATGATCAGTGGAGAAGAGTGTAAGATGGGGACGTGGGCCATCTGCAAAGGTACAAGTCATGAAAGCCTTCCCAACATTTATGTAAGAGTGCACTTGTACGCATGTAAACAAGATTCAAGTGGGAGATCAGCTTTGTTCTATTTTTGTCCATTTCCTCTGCTCTCAGCATTCGTAATATTTATGTTCACAGAGAATTTTGACATGAGAAAGAACCAGCTGACACGGCAGGGTTTCATGGAGCTGAATCTGATGGAGGCAACAGAAAAAGACGGAGATTCCGATGACCTATGGACCCTTGTGGAAACCATGGGCTACAACCGTATGCTGGACCTAGTCGAGGTTTTCACTCATTGAATAACATGTCAAACTCAAATGTCAATGGAAACACAACAAGACTGGAGTTACCAACAATTTTTTCTTACTCGATCAGGCTTGCCCGTTTCAGATTGAAGTGCAATGTGAGGGCACACAGCCATCAGTTCAGCCGCTCAAACTGGACTCTGGGCCCAAGCTTCTGAACCAGGCTCTTCAGAGGTCCATCACTCTCGTGGGAGCAGCCAAGCCACTGAAGGGACAAGACAACGTGCTCATCTACACCTACAATGGAGAACACAGGGTCTCCTCCCTCATAGCCAACAAGGTAGATTACAACCCTTTTTGTTTTTGTTTGTTGATAGTGGACCTCCAGTACTCTTGCATATCATCAGTGCATTGTTCTCTTATCACTCTGTCATCTGTCCTTTTCTTCTATTTCTCCGTCCAAAACTGAGTCTCTAAACCTTAAACCGAGTCTTGGTTCTGGTCAAGGTTTCTTGACGTCAAAGTGCTTGCTCAGACGGAGTTCATTTGGTTTCTTTATTGTTGAAGAGCATGTTCTAGTATCTTCTTCAAATGGAAAGTGCCTTGTGGTGATATTTGTTGTGAATTGGTGCTTTATAACTAATTTGCTTAATTCCAAAATGTAACTCAAGGGTACGTATATTAACAATATAACTGAATGCTGCACAAACTGTGATTATTCCTTACATAAAAGTAATCATGTAGCCAAGAGCTGTATTGAAATTTGTGATTATACTGAGACGTTTTTTTTTTTTTAATATTTAGTTAGATTTTGAGTTGGCCAATATTATATTATTAATCACCTCTCACTATGATAAAGTGAGGTTCAACACAGCTGAAAATGACATTATACTGGATATGATAATTATTATACATTGCATTATATATTTTATGATTTTATATATTTTGGATTATTATATATATATATATATACAGAGATATATTTAAATTGCATTATTATATTATGTTAGCTTGTCGTCAAAGCTCACTTCAGGTCAAGTGATGGCGACGAGGCGGTGGTGGGTTGGTGGCATCATCGTTCTCATATTGCCTTATACATGCCCACTCTGGAAGCCGTTTTGAAAAAATACCATCACCCAGAACGCCGTTCCCGTGTGAGTGAGAGGCTGAAGCAATAGATTACTTTGCCATTTTGACCTGAAAACGTTTCCGTGTGGATAGCCCCTCAGTTGTTTATAAGTTGTTACGTTGTAAATTTTCACTGGTACAGGAGTGATAGGAGTAGCAGATACTGGCTGTGATATCTTCACATACGCCACAGATGCCTAACACATTAGTGCCATCTACAGCCATTGAGGTGTAACAACATGACACATACACTATATAACACTGGCACACAAGCCTAGAGTGCCTTTCTTGCAGCTGTCAGTGTGGGAAAAAAGTCGCTCTGGAGTACAAGTCGCAGAATCAGCCAAACCATAACAAAAAGTGCGACTTATAGTCTGTAAAATATGGTATATAGCACCATAGCAGCATTTGAAGTCTGTGTAATTGTTGTCCAAAAATGTATGTCTAAACAGAACAAAACAAAAATTAACATGTCTATGTTTCGTCCTACAATTAAATTATCTGCATGACAATTTATAAACTTTTTTTTTTCAGTCCAATCAAAAAGTTACAATTCATGTCAGCAACAAGCAGAACAGCAACTGCTGCAGCAGTAGAGGCCTGAGTGTGTTTGCCATTGAAGTACCAGCCCGAACTAAAATGGTAGGCCCGTTTTCTATTGGTATTATTTAAATATGCAGCTGATTATAACCAAATAGTTCTGACATCGTTGATGTGATTGATGTGAATTTGCTGTCTCTAGGTGTGCCAACATGTCCTGCCCATCAGTGAGAAACAGGATTGGACTTACAACTGTGTGGAGACTTTACTGCCCCCTAGATAGGGCTGCATATGATATGCGACATTTTTATGCTTAAAATGAATAGGCTACAACCAATTGAGGGGCTTACTGGGAGTCGAAAAAGGGTGAGCTTTACTTTGAGTCTGTCTGAATCCATGTTATCTCTGTAGGTCACTATCTACTGGTCACCACTCCAGTCAGGTAATGTACTGTGGTGTTGGCTTTGGGGATACTGCACTGGCAATGAAGTACATGCTTCTGCATCGCACTCTGGTCTAAACTTTACTTGCCCTTTCCAGCAGTGGAGTCTTGATCTTCTATTTATATCTCACGGACCATTTTTTGCCCTTTGACTTTCTCCACTGAAACAGTAGAGCCAGCTAACTAAATGCCATTTGGCATATATGAGATGTATTTTATGTCACTGTCTGCTTTTCTTTTCCCAACACAGGTTTAATAACACCATGACTCTTAAGTACTTTATTATGTACAGTAAGCCTGTGCTTTTTAAAAATTAAGAAACAAAATTGTAAAAATGTACAAATCAGGAAGAAGGCTTGATTTCCCAGTCCCTGGTTATGTATTGCTTATGTTTAGTCATATAAGATGAGTGGTGAAAAACTGTAGTTCATTTTACATATCACAACAAGTGATAAGACAAGACTCAACTTTGCTCTGTTGGTCCTGAATAAATACACGGTGATGCAACAAGCAAACGGTAATGGCCTGAGGACTATTTCACTCACTCACAGGTACTCAACAATGTTTCTACTTTTTTTTTTTTTTTTTACGATTAAGCAATGCATTTGTAAACATTTGAGATAGACCTAACAACGTAGTAGTGCAGTTTCCTTCAACATAACATAATGTACATGCTGTTTCCAAGTCAAAACGCTAAGAAATAAACACTGAGAACAATAACCCTGTTTAATACATTAAGTATCACAGACACCATGCAAATGAGCTCTGTAGAGAATATGAACTGCAAAGGGAATTACATTCGAGCAATCTGGTACAAATCTTGTGTTGTTTTATGTTACCGTATTGACCTGAATGCAAGATGCTATTTTTCCCCTAGAAAACAATCTGAAAAGACAGTTTGTCTTGTAATTATAATCCGCGTCTTGAGGTTAATGCATACAAAAAGGTCACCAGTGCAGTCCACAGAGCACAAACAAACATACACAAACGTTGCAGTACGAGTGCACGTTTTGTCTTAAATATTTTCCATTTCTGCATGCTTTTTGCTGTAATTCCAATCTGTGTTGCTGGTCTGTGTAACATTCTCAGTTGAGTGCTTCAGGGAGGCGCACACAAGCACATTTTAGAAGCTTTTCCTGAAATATGAGCAACATTCAACTCCACAGACAGCATTTTGTTTCTGAATAGTTTGTCACAAAAGCTGCCCTATCCTTACTTTATGCATATGTTTTTACTGCACAGCCTTTTGTCTGATATTTTCATCCAGACTACGAGTGTGAACACAGCCTTAGCAAACAACCGAGGAAGGGTTAGGCATGGTAAGGGTTAACCCTAACCCCAAGGAGTTATGCAGCAGGGTCATCAATCTCAATGACCTCCCACCACCGGTAATATGATTGAACTGGAAATATGAATTTAAAAACAAGGGTCGTCATATATCCGGATCAATAAGGTAGATTTTTGACAAGCATATATCTGAATGCTTGCCTCAAAGCGGTCACTCAATATTTTCTTAATGCACATCATCATTATTATGAGGCTTGCCTCAACACCCAAGTCAGTGCAGAGCAGGAAACGCACCCTTGCTCCTAAGGTGCCCTTTAAACCGAGGAGGCGGGTCCTCCAGGGGGCGTTGTCCAAGTTTGTACGTCTACCACTGACAGCCCTGCCACTGAACTCGTCCCCATCCATCCAGACAGCGGATTACACAGGACATCTAGGGGTGCTATCTGGGTGGGGGCTTGTCAAAAATGGTGAAAGTAACGACGGTGAAGACCAAGCCGTACACGGACCAGAAGCCCGGAACAAGCGGCCTGAGGAAGAGGGTTACCGTGTTCCAGCAGAACCAGCACTATGCGGAGAACTTCATCCAGAGCATTATCTCTGTCATCGAGCCTTCCGAGCGCCAGGCAGCCTCTCTGGTGGTGGGAGGTGACGGCAGGTTCTTCATGAAAGACGCCATTCAGCTGATTGTCCAGATTGCTGCCGCCAACGGGGTCAGTAGAAAAAACAAATCTGTGCACTTTCACCTTTGGACGAGCTAATATTAGCTCCGTAGCTAACAGTCATGTCTCCTAAGCGAGAGTTTTGGAACAGCAAAGCATTTAACTTGTCATTGTCAACTCGTTTTGCACAACATTCAATAGTTGTTAAACTTTTAAACACGCAAGGAACGCACTGTTCCCTTAGTGTACACTGTACATCGTGTCAGCTAGCGTTGCAACCTGGCTGTTTCAATTCGCGCACTTCCATACTTAGCATTTTGAGTGCATGCGTAAGCACGTTCACTGAGAGTGCAGTTCTCCGTCAGTACCCGGATGTTACTCTCACCATGCTCCAAATGGCGGGTGCGCAATGACGGAGCCAAACCACAATTATAGTCATTTGAATATTTCGAATGGTTGCAATTTAATTAAAGTATTCCTTCCACTCCCAGACGGGGAGAAGTACAGTTAGCGGATAACTGTGTAAATCGTCATTTCCGGTAAGCGCGCAACGACCGTAATCAGACTGGGACAGCACTAGGAACACAGTGCACATAGTATGCATATTTAAGTGTAGGTACGGAAGTGCGCGAATTGAAACACCATCTGTCATTATAGTGACAAACATCTTAAATGAACAATCTTCGTTGTATGGTTAGGCATTGCTGCTGTTATGACCCCGATGACCTCGCAATATCCGCTACCTTTGACCTTTTCACAACGATGCCTGGCAAAATATAAGTAGCCCACAGTTTCGTATGCATTCCACAACAAAGCCATTCTGTTCTTGTTTTTAGAATGCTCTACAAGCGAGTCGAAACAAGTTAAGGGTTCATAACGCTACAGTAGCTATTTTGTTCCCTAAGCCAGGGTGCTGAGACAGTTGTTGGCCAGCAGAGTGGGTAATGCAGGACGTGCCTGCTGTCACGTTTCTCAGTTCAGCGTTGATGTGGGCTGCAGCATGTATAGCCGAATGCAGAAATTCCCCGAAATAATATAGAATCCTGCGTTTTTTTTTCGTCTTCTTTACTAGGCTATTTCTGAGGAAAATAATATTGAATGATGTTAAGGGGTTGGCGGATTGATTTGACGGATAAAAAAGTGCCATTTTGAGCTGTGTAACTTCGTTGGCTATGTAACTGTTTACCAACGGTCAGTTTGTTCAATATTCAACTTACTCAAGTAATGTCAATGAATGGCTTTACATGACAACAAAAATGTCATATTTTGCGCCTCCAGCTGTTTACCATGTCATAAAGAAAAGCGAGAGCAGCATTAACGTTAGCATGTGATAATAAATGGCCAAAGTTGAACAAAGATGATGAATGTAAACCCACTGTTGACACTAGTGGTTAGGAAATAGGAGAGTGGGGAAATTGCATCAGTTTTACACAAGCAAAACCACCCGAAAAGCTTCACCGACCGGGCACTTCTTTAGGTACAGCACCACAATCGAAAAATATTCAATACAAGAGCTGTATTACATATTTCTGCTGTTACAAAATTAGTCATGTTTGTTTATAACTGTGGTTGTATGAATTTTCTTACATTTGTTAGATTTTTTTGAAAATTAAATCTTTAGTATCTCCAATATGAGATAAATACCTTTGCATTTTTATGCACATGCCAGTGTGCTGTTTACCTTGATTTAAAAGACTCAATATCAAGACATGTGACTCAACCTGCAGATTGGTCACCTGGTGATTGGTCACGATGGCATCATGTCCACCCCAGCTGTGTCCTGTGTGATCCGCAAGATCAAGGCAGTGGGCGGGATCATCCTCACAGCCAGCCACAACCCAGGGGGCCCCAATGGAGACTTTGGCATCAAGTACAACATATCCAGTGGAGGTGAGTGAAGTAGTAACAAGGCTGTGACCTTGGATGTGCTTTGGAAGCTTATGCTTTTGCTTTCCTGTATGCATCAAGTGTGATTTTCACTTATTTTGGATGCACATTTGCCATTTATTTTGAATGACAATGCTGCTAAACTGTCTTCAGGGCCTGCTCCAGAGGGCATTACAAACAAAATATTTGAAATAAGCAAAGGCCTTCAAGAGTATCACATCTGCCCAGACCTCAAAGTGGATCTGTCAAAGATTGGCAAGCAGACCTTTGATGTGGACAACTTCAAGCCCCTGACGGGTATATATTTTTTAAATAAACAATATTATTACAAAATTATAAACAACTTCAGTGTTTTCCCCAGGTTTACAGCTTTGGGGTGGCGGGTGGTGTAGCATACAGAGCAGAAAGCATTACAAAGACAGCAAAATAATCCACAAAGTCAAAACAAAGATGTGTCATTTAATTAATTGCCGTAATAAAAAAGATTGTTGTTGATGTTCAGAGTGTCCCAGAATGCACTTTGAGAATAAGGAAGTGTTGTTCTCAGGAGGAACAGAGTCGTGTTTGCGAATTGGAGATACATACAGTATATGGTGTTGGACTTGTACTGCTGTTGATGTGCTCAGGTCGGAATAAAGTTATAAAAGAGCGTCAGACTCTGTGGAACTCTGTGCGGACACGACACTGTGCCTCCGTCTGCCGTCATAACGGGAGGTGTGGCTTGTCATGATGCACAAAAAATGTTAACGTAGCTAATGAATTAAATTACTTACCACCGTTAACACGCTATTTTTGACAGCCCAAATAGAAAACAAAAATTAACTTGACCTTCTTGGGGAAGTAAGGGGTGCCATTGGGGGACTGCCAGCCCCCTAATATAACTGGAGGGGAAACACTGAATCTCTAAGTTGCATTATGGTCTTTAATGTCTGAAGCCTTCTTTATTACTTGTCACAGTGGAGATCGTGGACTCTGTTGATGCCTATGCTGAAATGCTGAGGGGTATCTTTGACTTTGCTGCACTGAAGGAGCTTCTCTCTGGAGCCAATCACATTAACGTCCGCTTGGACGCAATGCACGGAGGTACAAAACAGCACAGATGTTCACTTAATTACATTTTTGATTGTGCAGATGTTGGCAAGTGTGTGTTTTAGATTTTTTTTTTCCCTCAATTTCAGTGTCACAAAACATATTTAAGAGCATTACATTTTAGTGTTAGCTGGGTTCTTCTAATGGCACTCTATTTTTCAGTGGTTGGTCCATATGTGAAGAAGATAGTGTGTGAGGAGTTAGGTTCTCCTGCCAACTCAGCAGTCAATTGTGTCCCCAAAGAAGACTTTGGCGGGCACCACCCTGACCCCAACCTGACTTACGCTGCCGACCTGGTGAACTCCATGAAAGGAGGAGAGTATGACTTTGGTGCCGCCTTCGATGGTGATGGCGTAAGTCAATATTTTTATTTTGCTCAAAGGATGCGAGGGGCGACTTATATATTTAGTATTTACAGATATTTATATTTGATTATTATATATTTATTTCTCCAATGTGCCGCGGGCAATACAAAATGAGACATGGGCCACAAATGGCTCCTGGGCCGCACTTTAGACACATCTGCCCTAAATATGACAGCTATTAAAGAAGAGGATGACGTGATTAAAGTGTAAACTGGACGTGGAACTATGATGTCAGCCCTAGACTGAATTGTCACAGCTCCATAAAATCAGTACATTCGGAATGGAACTATCATCGTTCAGTTCTTTGTATTAACAGTTGAAGGTTGCTGACCCTTGCATGTCTGTGCCTCTTGCCCTTTTTTTTTTTAGGACCGGAACATGGTGCTTGGCAAACACGGCTTTTTTGTGAACCCTTCAGACTCAGTGGCGGTTATTGCTGCCAACATTACCAGCATCCCATACTTCCAGAAGACTGGTGTGAAGGGTCTGGCTCGTAGTATGCCCACTAGTGGGGCCCTGGACAAGTACAAATCACACTACGTCTAACTGAGTGCACAAAACACAAGCTACCATCAGGAAATGATCTATTTTTGTGTTTATAGTGTGGCGAAAGCACTGCAGATGCAACTATACGAGACTCCAACAGGCTGGAAGTTCTTTGGGAATTTGATGGATGCAGGAAAACTGTCACTATGTGGAGAGGAGAGCTTTGGCACTGGTGGGTAAACGTTTGCATTTCACCACAGAATACCTGGAAGTAACGAGCAGTCAGATGACCCAAAAAGCTTCACTTCCCTCTCTCTGCTAAACAACTAGGCTCGGATCATATTCGGGAGAAGGACGGCCTGTGGGCGGTGCTTGCGTGGTTGTCAATCTTAGCCAATCGTAAACAGAGCGTGGAAGACATCATGAAGGATCACTGGCAAAAGTTTGGGAGAAACTTCTTCACCAGGTAGAAGGAAATGTGACGCTCGCACTTGTTTTAAGCCCTGTTTGCACCGAGCAGTACAGTTCAATCGGTGGGTCACACTGTCTTGCAATTATGATGCCACACTATTTACACAGCTCATGCAACTATCACCAGTTGTCCTCATACTCCATAGTACAAACACAAGCCTGACCGGGGTGTACCATTCTAAGTTGTACTGTGACAAGCTCCAAAATACTGTATGTTGTGCGATGGAAATTTTGCTTTTGTTCATATTTTGGTTTAAAATCTATAGAACATTCTCTTGGTTTAAATAGGTAGGTTTTCTAGGTAACGCCCTATTTTGTTCCATTGGACACAATGACAACGACATAAGAATTTACAAAATAAGTTAAAACATGTTTTCACTTTTTCAGTTGGGGCATTCTAAGTATGACAAAAATCCAATACATTAAAAAAGTTGCTCATTAAATACATAATTTTTCTATGGCAGTGTGTTTAAAATAAGATTCTATCAGAGAGCATGGGAATCTATAATTGAACCCGGAAAAGATGACCTAAGCTACAATCATTTTTTAAAAGGCTACAAATGTGCCAATTAGTGTGTCGCGTATTACTCTACTCCCTCTAGTGGCAATACTGTGAACTGCACCATATAATCATATCATTCAGAAATATCCTCTTTTTTTGTGTACAGTACGCTGTGACAACCATTGCTTCACCTTTTTTAAATAAACAAATACACGTGCTTGAGTATACATAAACTTTCATTTAGGTATGACTACGAAGAGGTCGAGTCAGACGCTGCCAACAAAATGATCAAGGACCTGGAAACAGCAATGTTCGACCCATCCTTTGCGGGGAAGAAATTTTCATCGGGGGCTAAGACCTACGAGGTGGCAGTCGCAGACAACTTTTCCTACACAGATCCTGTGGATGGAAGTGTTTCCAAAAACCAGGTCAGGAGCCTACTGTGTTTAAGATGACGTGACTTTGTTAAAAAAAAGTATAAAGAATTCACCTCAAGGATACACAGGTTCTCAAGGATATGATGTTAAATATTATGTCATTATATTTAAGGTGTTTCCTCTCTGTATGAATTTTGTTATTTATGTTTGTATTGGTTTTCTCACTTTTTTTTTTACTTTCTTGTTCCCTCAGGGCCTCAGAATTATCTTCTCAGACGGTTCTAGGATTATTTTCCGTCTCAGCGGCACTGGCAGCGCCGGCGCGACCGTCAGGCTCTACATAGACAGCTATGAGAAGGACCCCCAGAAGATTTACCAGGACCCTCAGGTCGGAATTTATAGTAATACTTATTTATAGTTAGCATGATTCAGATTGAGATTAGAGGTTGATCTTGTGACATGGGCATGGCTATCTAGGAAGGTGTGCAATTTGGTTCTGATGTTTTCTAAGTACAAGGATACAATAAAAGCTGTTTAATAAATGTCAGAATGTTCTGAAAGAAGACACATTTAATACGTGACACGACGCCTGGATGCATCCCGGTGCGTCGACTTAATTTTTGTATTTGTAAATGCGTTAAAATAGATTGAAAATCATACTTGTGTATTTAGTTTATCAGTGGCTGACAAAGCAGCTTCAATCTCCAAGCTACATTAGTGTCCTAACTCAACAAAATACAGCATTTCTTAATCCACATAGGTATCATATAATTATAGCTTCATATTACTTACAGACACATAGTCTCCAAAGCATTTTGTGTTGAAAAGTATTCCATAACAGTGTGTGTGTCCGGTATGCTGTGTATCATGTAATTTGTGTACCTAATTGTGTCACAAACTCAATGAATGATTGCAGCCACTATGTCCAAAATGTATATATTATATATATTTATTAATATGTATGTTTTGTGGCTGCGTGCAGGTGATGCTGGCTCCTTTGGTCGACATCGCCTTGAAGGTTTCACAGCTGCATGAGCGGACTGGACGCACTGGCCCCACTGTGATCACATGATTCCACTAACCCTTGATAACGCAACACCTCATCTCTCATAGAGCAGTCAGCTATTGGCCCAACTAACAGGTACTGGACAAAACCCAGGAATAGATGTACACTGCCGTTATATGTTAGTGTGTGTGTGTGTGTGATCTGCCTTACACAGACATCTTAAGAGATACTGAATTCGACATTTCGAGTGTCCATAAGAGAAATAACGTCTGAGTGCATGCTCTACTGTGTTCTCCAGTTTTGCTGTCAAGCATTGCTCCAAAAACTAGACTCAAAAGGCTTTTTGGGGTTTTTCATTCATCTTTGTCTTTCACCTTGGTGGACCTGGTGCCTTCCTCTTTTGTTCTGCCAAACCAACCGAAACCATGAAACCCCAAAGAAAGCAATGTAAAGTAAAAAAAACAAAAAAACAACAACAATGCACTATTAATAAAATAATACACGCTGTCATAAAACATTGCAGTCATGTTTTGTTTAATAATCTTATCTAGGTACGTATCCCCCCAAGCCCACTCCGCTGTGGTTGGTCACACTCCCAAGTGCTCCCGAGGACTTCTGGACAGCTGCCTTACCCCTTTTGTCCGATTGCTTACACAAAATAAACGCAGTTAGGACACTGATAAAGTGTTACTTACAGCTTCCTCTTCTGACTCTTCAACACGAACAAGTAACGTTGGAAAGGCGTCGGACGTCAGCAATAATTTGACGCAAGGTCCAGCTTCGTATTGGCCCATGTTCACAAAACAGTCCCGTGTGAAATGCTGTAGACAGATGAGCATATTTTTCTCTTGCTGGCCAGGAATCAGCAACTCCAACCATTTCTGCCTGATGCTTGCCTCTTTTGGCACACCCGAACAAACATTTCCTGGGAGCCACATGTGCAAACACGGTAAACAGAGCAGAGCGAAGCAGAGCGGGGCCGGAGCAGGCATACAGCGTTTGCCTGTGCATGCCCATATAAGGAAGTCCGTGTTGCATTGACGTCAGTGGAACTCTGTGTTAAAAAAAAAAAAACTTGCGCAGAGCCGTCCAAAACTGCTCTCTGGTCTTACTTCCAAATGCACAAACCTCATTATCTGACGCGTTGGCATCCTTTTAATACAAGAATACAACATTGTAATATTTATAGGTCAGAAAAGATATAAATAATAGGTCCCATTTAACTATTGGCGGTGGTTGCAGTAGTGTGGTGTAGTAATTGATCATACTTAGAAGTGTCTATATTAATACAGTATTATGTCGTTATGACTTTGCACAGTAGAAGGTAATGCGATTCTGCTTTTTAACACTAAGCCCATGTCCACACAAACACGGATATTTCCCCCACTGTGGTGTCCATCCACACGAGTGAAGTTTCACCGACTGTGATGCGCATTTTTGCCAATCAGAAGCCTGAAAAGCTGCCACAACTGACTTGGTCGTGCATTGTAACGCATCTGTTCATCAACATAGTGATGCAGTCTTCCCTTGTTCCAGATCCGACTGCGAAGTAGGTTTCAAATGGACTGAATATTGTTGTACTTAGAGCATAGAAAACCTATTTATGACTTTTTAAAAAACATTATTAGAGCCCTGTAGACATGAAATAACACCCCATAGTCACTTTTACACTTCTATTATTCTTTGTTTACATCACATTGTGCATGCTAAGGGATCACTGCAGGGACATAACAGACAGCCGCCACTAGCATAGCAAGCGACAGAGCTAACTAGTTAGCCTCTCCAATTTACTTACCGGTATTTTAAACTTAAGACAGTGTTTCAAACAGAGTTTGCGAAGAAGGACAAAGAAGACTTACCACTTCCACATGGAATGGGAGGAGAACCTTTTTTTTCCACTCGATCTCAGCCATGGCATGTCGACTCGGCTCTGTTGGCTCAGTAGTCAGTGTAAGTGAAAGGTAATGTCATGTCTCATAACATTACTAATGCCTAGTGACCAGAATACTACATTTAACTTCATTATTTTTTTACTAATCATAGGCCAAAGTCAACCACGAAACAGCGATTGTTTATTATTTTTTAAAAACTGCAATATAGTGAGGGAGCGATGTTTGAGCCGCGATATATTGAGGTACGACTGTTTATCAGATGTACATTGTCTTTACATGGAGACCAGCAAATTTGTTTTTTCTACATTTTGTTTTTTTTAATTGCCCATGCAGGTGATAAAGTGCACACGCACACGTCTAACCATTGCACAAAATGAAACCATGCCGCTTATAATCACTAGGGTCACGGGTATGCTGGAGCCTATCCCAGCTGACATCGGGCTAGTGGCGGGGTACACCCTGGACTGGACAACATGAGATAATGCCGCACATTTCTTATGATACAAACAGCGTCCATAAAAATGCACATTCTCAATGATGCAAATGAGATGGCACCACAGATAGATCGCAGTCCTGTGGTCAACTGGATATATTTGACCGTTTCAAACCTGAGCATTCTTATATTTGTAAAGGCATAGTATATTTATAGTATTTGCTGAATCTGTGTGCAGGTGATACACGATGTGCATGACATGCAACACAGGCTGAATGTATTTGCGACTCAAATTGGTGTCAACTCACACAAGCGCCATAGCTGAACTGAAATTGGCTGCAATTTGGTTAATAGGAGTGAGGGTTAAAACTCAGGTGCAGCAGGAAGGCTGCATGTTTCTCTCTGAACCTGACAGGCAAAATTGGCCTTAATCACAAATGGTATACTTTGCAACAATTAATGTCATGCATGTCAGTGTGTTGTGCCTCCGACAATCAGTTCACTAATCCCTCAACAAAGCGTGTGGGTTAGTTAGGTTAAAGTTCTTGAGCTGGGATTAGACAATCAAGTTGGATTTTCTACCAGAAGACGATTTTGATGCACTGATGTTTAAATACCTGATAGGAAATCAAATCTTGTTTACGTCACAATAAAGAGCATTGCTTTAAGTAAGCCAGTTGAGTTAAACATTTGGGAGGTTCATTGTGAAAATGTTTCATATCACATCACACATCCAAGCCCGTCATGATGCTGCACGGCAATGCATAATGTGTTCCTGTCATGCTAATGCTGCTAATGGCCCACAGGCTGTGTTTGGATTGGCTGTCATTATTACATTATGTAATCACAGAAAGGATTACATGAAGATGGTCTGGTCGGCAGCTATTAAAGGTCTAAATGGCATTCTCGACAGTTGGCATGGGGCCATGTTTACAGAGCAACCCCTTCAATGTTCTCCAGAGAAAATGTGGCAAAGTGGTGGACAAAGACATCATTCTCAGACTACCAAGTAAGGTTAAAGAATAAAAATGAGAGCTCTTAATTTCCTCTCTGGCGTATGGTTGACTCAGAAAACCTCTATTTAATTATTAAATTAAAAATTAATTAAAATGAATGTTGATATGTACCTCCCAGCTGACCAATGTCCAGCAGTGTTATACCCTCCAGAGGGAACTCATGGTATAATGCAGGGGTGTCCAAAGTGTGTCCCGTGGCTGTTTTTTATTGGGCTGTGGCACATTTCAGAAATATCATTTCACAAGATAACTTAAAAAAAAAAAAAAAAAACCTAAAAAAATTCAACAGCAAAAATTAAAAAATCAGCAGTAATTTTACAAGAATAAAATCAAAATATTAAGAGAAAAAAGTTGTAATCTAGCGAGAAAAAGTCATTTTATGAGGATGACATAATATGAGAAAATATAACGTCATCTTAGTCGCATAAAGTTGAAATTCATTATTGTTTTTAAATCGTAATATTATGAAAAACAAACAAAAGAATGAATAAAATTGGAAAATTAGGTTGTGGAAAAAGTTATAATTTGAGAATAAAGTCCAAATATTATGGGATAGATATATATATATATATATATATATATATATATATATATATATATATATATATATATATATATACACACACACACACACACACACACACACACACACACACACACACACATATGCCCACTTTTTACCCTTTTTTTACAAGACGAAAGTTGAAATACTTGGAAAAGTAAAAAAAATAAAAAAATCTGTATAAATGGAATAACTGCAGTACTTTTATGACAATAAAGTCAAAATATTAAGAGAAAAAAAGTCACATTATAACAACAAAAAAGTTGCAATATTACGAGAATACATTTGCAATTTACAAGGAAAAACAATATCGTTTTAGTAACATAGATTTCAAATATGTTATTTTTAAGAAGTCGTACTATGAGAAAGAAGCAAAACTAAATAAGATTCAAAATTCAAGAGTTTTATTGTCATATGCACAGTAAAACAGGTAGTTATACTATGCAATGAAATTCTTGTTCTGTTCATTCTCCCAAAAAAGAAAGAAAACACAAGAAAATGAATAAGTACAGAAGAAACATTAATACCAATAAATTAAGCAACAACAACAGAAGAGACATTAATATAAATAATTAAATAAATAAATAAAGTGCGTGCGGCGTGTGTGAGTGCTTCGTTGAGAAGTCTGATGGCCTGTGAGTAAAAGCTGTTAATTTTAAAAGTATTATTATTTTTTTTTTAATAATAAAAATAATATAAATTTTTAAAAAAATAATTAATTAATTAATTTTAAAACTGTCATTTTTGGAAAATTAGGTTGGGGAAAAAGTTATAATATCATGGGAATAAAGTCACAATATTCCGAAAAGAAAATTTACAAAGATTATTTAAGAATGTCGAAACAGCAAAAGAAAAAAAAGCAAAAGACTGACCAGCTTCTTCTTGAGAAACGGTATACTATACATGACGTCTTAGCATATCTGTGTACATGTGTTGGTTTACAAAATCTCAAAGTGGTTCTTGCATCCTTTCACTTTTCAGTATGTGGCCCTCGGCGGGAAAACATTTAAATAACTTTTATAAAGGGCCACCGCATATTTCTGAATTTTCTCATCAAATGCTTGCGTTCCAAGAGACATCTTGACATAGAGCCACAACATAGACATAGAGCCACAACAAAATGTATTGGGTTATTCTTTGCTGGAAGTCCGTTTAGTAGATGATTTAATTCAAAACATAACAATCCGCAGTGGAGGTAAAAAGCGCAGCAGAGGAAAGGTAAGCCCTTCATGGGTAAATGGCAATACGATTCAAATTTGGAATTAATCAAAAGTGTGTGTGCAGTTTCTGAGAATATAGTCACGCCCATATGGTTTACTTCTACACAGAATACATAAAAAATTATATCATTTGTGCCTATTAATGACAAAACGCAAACTTTTTAAACTGTGATATTTCAAGACAATTTTCTTAGTCTTCTTCAAACTTTTTTTTATTGCTTTAGACATCCTTGATTTTTTTTTTTTTTGGCAAATAGCCTCTGTGTCCATATGACTGACCTCTACAATAAGCCTCAGGGGTGTGCTCTTGAAAGAAACCTTCACAAGTTTATCCAGCATGCATGGTTGCAATTTCACATCCTACTTTCAGCCAAAATGGATTCGACAGACCTCGAGGAAAAAAAAAACGAGGCTAATGTCAGAAATAATCCAATCGGGGTGATTGGGCCATTGGTGAGGTCTTCACCATCCGATACGCCCTCCACTTCTCTGATGGTAATTATTACACAGAAAATCACCATAAGTTAAGTTGGTTGTTAAAGAAATGACACATAATGGTCATTACCCAATACAGTTCTTGCAGCTGTAATCAGTCAAGCATACCTTCTTCAATTTGACTGTCATTCTGTGTAAATTTGCTCTCTGCTTGATATCAGCATTGCACAAGAGCCCTCTGTTGCATTAATGGTAACGCTATGTGAAATCCTGCACGCACAAAAGTGCATGCTTACATAATATCCCAAACAGAACTGGTGGCAATGAACCAGTCTGATGGAGTTCTCATAACAGCTGACCGACACTCTCTAGGTTTAGGACACATAGTACATGGACGCTTTAAGTGGGCATGAGCAACACAATCGTGCCACGGCCTTGATCGAATCTATTCTTCCTGGGATGAACTCTTCCAGTGAAATCATCGCGTAATTGGATCACCTTTATTTTCCTCATAGAGCTTCCTGGGTTTACCACAACCTTGGTTTGCTTAATCAGGGATGACTGCTGCTCATAGTCACTGACATCACTGTCACCACATTCATCATTCCACCAATCATGGAGGTAAAGGGCATGTTTTTACAGGGATTTCTGAATGAAAATACAAAAGCGTCTTTTATTTGAAGTGACATCAGTTTAGACACACCCTTACACTATCTAAAATCAACAGGAAGCTTGGGCTGGATCATCTCATACTCTGGTTAACAACATCTCTCCAGGGGGGGACGCTGACAGTTGATGCAAGGAAGCAAGGGAAGTTAGATTTTGATTAGATACGCGCAGGAGACTGCAGGCCTGCTCCTGGACTTGACAAGAAACAGCGATATTAACGGTGAAGCCCTGAAACATGACCACAGAGGCAGCTCAAACATGCAGCCCATTGTTTCAAAGCAAAAATAATTTGATTAGAGGGACTATTCGTATTCATTTTTTCTTTGAGGGTAACTACAAAGTTCAAGCAAACAGAGAAGATGACATTCACTTCTAATAAGACGAGGTTGGTCTCATTATCACGAGACCTGAGGATACCAAATTGGTACCATTCTTTTCCTGTTCACCATGTGCGCAGAGTCGCATGCGGTGACAAAGTATGCGCCAGAAATGGATTGCGTAAAATGGAACAAGGTGCCGAGATGAGAAGTGTGCACATGTGCGTGTGTGAAACATCTCTGCAACTGAAGTTCACTGGGTTTAATATTTTTGTATCATGAACAATAATACATTGGATGTAGAGTGGTGTGGAAAAAGTGTTGCCCCCTATATTTGTCGCACTTAAATTTTTAAGATCATCAAACAAATTTCAATTTCATTAGTCAATGACAACACAACTGAACATAAAATGCAGTTTTTAAATGAAACGTGTTATTAAGGGAGAAAAAAATCCAAATCTACATGGCCCTGTGTGAAAAACTGAATGCCCCCCCATTAAAACATAACTTAACTGAGATTAATTGAGATAGATCAGTCTGGAAAAGGTTATAGAGCTATTTGTCGAGCTTTGGGACTCCAGCGAACCACAGTGAGAGCCATTATCCATAAATGGCAAAAACATGGAACAGTGGTGAACCTACCCAGGAGTGGCCGGCCAACCAAAATTACCCGAAGCACTCAACGACAATTCATCCAAGAGGTCACAAAAGACCCCACAACATCCAAAGAACTACAGGCCTCGCTTGCCTCAGTTAAGGTCAGTGTTCATGACTCCACTATAAGAAACACACTGGGCAAAAAAATGGAGTTCCGAGACAAAAACCACTGCTGAACAAAAAGAACATTAAGCCTTGTCTCAATTTTGCCAGAAAACATCTTGATGATGACCTTTGGGAAAATACTTTTTGGAAGGTGTGTGTCCCATTACATCTGGCGTAAAAGTGACGCCGCATTTCAGAAAAAGAACATCATACTAACAGTAAAATATGGTGGTGGTAGTGTGATGGTCTGGGGCTGTTTTGCAACTTCAGGACCTGGAAGACCTGCTGGGATAAATGGAACCATTCTCCTGTCTACCAAAAAACTCTGAAGGAGAATGTCCGGCCATCTTTTCGTGACCTCAAGCTGAAACCAACTTGGGTTCTGCAGCAGGACAATGATCCAAAACACACCAGCAAGTCCACCTCTGAATGGCTGAAGAACAACAAAATGAAGACTAGTCAAAGTCCTGACCTGAATCCTATGGAGATGCTGTGGCATGACCTTAAAAAGATGGTTCATGCTGGAAAACCCTCCAATGTGGCTGAATTACAACAATTCTGCAAACATGAGTGGACCAAAATTCCTCCACAGCGCTGTAAGAGACTCATTGCAAGTTATCGCAAACACTTGATTGCAGTAGTTGCTGCTAAGGGTGGCCCGGCCAGTTATTAGGTTTAGTGGGCAATCACTTTTTCACACAGGGCCATGTAGGTTTGGATTTTTTTTCTCCCTTAATAATAAAAAGTTTAATTTAAATACTGCGTTTTGTCTTCAGTTGTGTTGTCACTGACTTATATTGAAATTTGTTTGATGAGCTGGAACATTTAAGTGTGACAAACATGCAAAAAAAAAAACCTAATAATTCACGCCACTGTACTACATGGCATTCAGAAGACGCTGTTAATGATATGTAGTATTCTACACTCGCCACGAGGTGTCACTAGTGTTACTGAAATGTTCAGTGAGAGACACAAGGATCAAACTTGATGCAACAGGCTTTTACTGCAGGTTTGAATTACTCACAACAGGCACAATAATCCCTAATAAAAAATCCCTAATAAAAACACGGGCTACTGTTACGCCAAACTAAA
The DNA here is from genome assembly GCF_027744805.1 of Dunckerocampus dactyliophorus. Classification (NCBI taxonomy): domain Eukaryota; kingdom Metazoa; phylum Chordata; class Actinopteri; order Syngnathiformes; family Syngnathidae; genus Dunckerocampus; species Dunckerocampus dactyliophorus. The sequence continues at coordinate 22,149,231 of NC_072828.1, forward strand.
ACTGAACTCTGAACCCCCGACATCACTTCCTGTCTTTCAGGTCCTGTAAGGAACACATTTATAGCAACACACACAAGTGTTTTTTTTTTTTATCTTAAATGGACTATTTGTTCTTATAATGTCTACGATATTGGTAATAAAAAAGGTTGGTAATTTATTTTTTTATTGGTAATAAAGTGGTGTTATGTTATATATAGAAGGCTCTAATAATGTTAAAAAACATATTTACAAGGTTGTAAACGGAGATTTTCTATGCTCTAACAACAAAAATATTCAATTTATAAATAAAAAATTCTACTTTGCGGAAATTCAGGTTTTCTTGGTCGGGACCAGTTAACCGCAACAAACGAGGGGTGACTGTATTTAAGACTCAAAATATTCAAAAAGTCACTTTCACCTGCGACTACGTTTGTGTGCCTAATAAAGTGTGACTGCTCCTCTCAGAAGTAATTAATGATAGCCGCTGCCTTGCACAAAATAAATAATCGGAACGACTCAAAATAAGCCTGGAAACAATCCACAAAGTCAGGGAAATTGCAGTAACACAGCGGGGTGGTAGTTGTGGGACAATCAAACAGGCTGAAGCACAAATGCTCAGTGTGAGCGCAGGGCATCGAGGACCAGGCGAGGAAGGGGGAATCTCACCCAAGTCCAGTGTGGTACGAAAGGCCTAGAGTGAGTACGCCAAGACCAGGAAAATGGACAAAACCTGTGTACAGATTTTGAGCAAGTAGAATAAATGAATACACATTTTTTTCCCCAAGGCAAAGACTCATAATCCTGATCCAATTGTCTCACAAGCATAACTAAGCATGACCATGATAATGATGACCCAAGAAAAAAACGACTAACTGGAGTGTATCAGACTGTAACATTGACTATGTTTACATGCACACAATATTCCTGTATTAACTGTAATTTTTGTACAAGGATTACACATACAAGGATTTTAATGTCCTCCAATTCTGGAATGGCCCATGGAAACTAGCATTATTATGTTTGCAAAGGCCCAACTCTTCAATTGAACCTTACTAAATGTACAGGGTATAAATAATTGACTACATTGTGGCTGAATCTTAAGAAAAGTAGGTTATGTGATTAAACTGACCAAGGTCGCTTTATGGCTGTACCCATGATGACCACCAGGTGGCGACACGTGTATTGGAGGCGACCATGTGTTCCATGGTGTCTTCAGACTTGGGGATCTTAGTGGGCAGGATTGCGATCACTTGCAGACAGAGAAGAGGAGAAAGTCAAGGAGGAAGAGGCACGCAAACCAGCACTGACGCTCATCCATTCACGGAGTTTGTGTACGCTCAGCAACTTTACATTAAGTCGCCAACTTTTTTGTGTGGAGGTACTCCGACTGCAACTTTTGAGCGCGGTGGATGTTTAAAGCGGACCAAGGTGAAACACAGAGCCAAGAGGAATGTATCCGAGTCGGACAGCGACGAGCGGGTGTCTTCGGAGATGTCCAGGCTGGATGGCCCTGCTGCTCATCGGCATCTTGGACCTCGGCGCTGCCGGTGAGTTTCCAAACTTTTTAAACCACGTCATCCCCCTTCTGCTTTTATTATGTAGTTCTCATCAACACATGCGTGGATTCAAATGTCCGTCTTTTATTTGAAAAAAACACACACACACACACACACTCACACACATACAGTACACTTTTCTGTGATGCTGAGTTCATCACAAAGGTGTAAAACAGGGCTATCCAAATTGCGGCCCCGGGGGCCATGGTGGATACAAATTAAAGTAACAAAAAGGCACAGTGTAAAGAGAAAAGCTTGAAATGTTGACACTAGTAACTACTAAAACACAGATTTGCCTTTTAAGTATATATATATTTTTGTCTTTTTACAAAATGAATACATTTATAAATGTAAAAATAAAATAAGTGGTCCTCCGCATCCTTTTATTTTTTTCAGTATGCGCCCCTCAGTTGAAAAAGTGAATGTCTTTGTTTCCCTCCTCTATTGGTTTTTGTTTGACCGTGATAATCCCGTACGTGTAATTTAAACAGTACCCCATGCAAACAAAGCGGCCTCCCCTCTCATGTAAATGATCTTTGCTATTTAGATGATGGGCCCCATTGTCAGTGTGGAGCCTCCACACAGGGAAGGACTTGACTCCTCAGGCCCACAATGTGAGCCTCTTAGCCAGGCAGCTGGAGAGCTATTGTGCCTCCTAACCCCCATTTAGAGATAAGGAGGAGGCCACCAGGGTGAACTTTTTAGGTGACAGTTGAGCCACTTTTTGGAAGCCGCATGAGGATGCAACAAGGCTGCGCTTAAAATTGATTTCTTCTGTGGCAGGTTCCTCTTTGTTTCATCTCTCTTTCCACCTTGCTTGATTGTTTACTTTGCTCTTCACTGAAATATTTTACAATATAACCTCACTATCTGCTAGTATAGTAGGGAAGTGGTTCTCAACCTTTTTTCCGTACCCCCTGTGGAAATATTAATTTCCATTCAAGTACCGCCTAACCAGAGAAACACATTTTTGGTTGGGGAAAAAAAGATGTCCAAAACAGTGCTCATCAGTGCGACCAGGTCAGTTATGATAACAAAAAAAAAGGTAGCGCCAAATCTATTTGTGGCGGTCCAAACTTATCAGTGGCGGGCCGCTACCATTAAATGAATTCATGGGAAACACTGATACTCATGCATTTTCCTACATTTAATGGGTTTTCTGATTGTAGTTTAAGCTGAACAGCATCATCTGTGGCAGTCCATATTCATGCATTGATTTATTTGTGGTGGGCCGTAATGTATGGGGAACACTGTCATTAGATAGCGCAGGTGTACCTAATGTTTAGATCGTTTTTTTAAATCCGTTTTTGGTGGAATAAAAAGCCACTGCAAGGCTCCATTTCATTCTAGTTTCTCAAACGTCTCTCAGCTACCGTTCATTTGTTGCACTTAGATTCAGAGTAAGAACACAACTTAGCCGGGGTATTGCGGATGTCATCTTGCGCTCAATTCCCATGAAAATGCTTCCCTGTGTTTGCAGATGAAGATGTTTTGTCTGTTGACCACACTGTAATGGGAACAGAGGAAAAAGAGAAACATGGCGCCTCAGCATGTGAGAAGATGAGCGCAGTAGTCTGTGATCAGAGGCCGCTGGCTACAATGTTTGGTCTGTGAAAGTGACTGAGGACACATGACAGAAACTGAGTGGCGTGGCTGGCTTCCTTTCAACTTGCTGCTGTCAAGCCTCCAGTCAGAGGTCACTGAAGTATTGCTACTTCGGTGGCCTGAGTGGTAAAGCTGCTCATAATATTTCAAAACATGATTCAGTAATTAAACAAAAACGGCATACTATCACTATTGCGCATGTTCGAATGGCAGTCACTGAAGGGTAACTCAAATTTATACAAAATTGTACACGTCATGAAGATAAACAACCCCTACAACATTGTTGTCAATAAAATTCTGCATGGACAGCACGGTGGAGTAGTGGTTACCACGTCGGCCTCATAGTCAGGAGATTTGGGTTTGAATATCTGTGAGAAAATCTCAGTGTGGAATTGACAGGTTTTCCCTGTGCTTGTGTGGGTTTTCTCCAGGCACATTTCAAAAACATGCGTGTTAAATTGTGCATAGGTGTGAATGTGAGTTTGAACGGTTGTTAGTAGGGGTGTCACAAGGTCTCGCAAGATTAAAATGTAGATTAAACGCTGTCTCACGAGAACAGGGAAGCCTGTAGCCAGTCAGACTGTGAACTATGGCATCACTACTGTAAATGATAATACATGTAATATGATAGTGGCAGTGTGCAAGGTAGGATTGGAACCGCACATTAAGTGCTTTACGCACACTATAAACCTTGCAATCCAGCCTAGTTTGGTGTTCCCAGCGTCACTTGCTCATGACATGTGGCTGTTTTTTCTGTTTGGTGTTGATCAGCTGCCACTGTGTTAATGTCGTAATTCGTAAGGAGTTGTCGTAATTCTACGTTTGACCAAAGTTACTCGAGATTTGTCAGAACAAAACACGATCGCTGTGTTAGACTTGTGACATCTATTTCACTACTTCCTGGTTCGGCATTCTAAGTATCATGAGAACTGTAGTTCTTTTAGCGTAAACAGAAAATAATCCTCTGCAATCTATTTCACATGTGTCTATACATTGACATCAACATAAATGATTAGAGTAGCAGCTACAACTGCCATCATTTAAAATTTTTTTTTAATCATTTTTAGTTTTTGTTTCAAGCAACCCGCAAGCTCCAGCCAAGAGCCCAGTCCCCAAAACCCGGCCGGAGAAACTAGCACACGTACACCGGCTCCCCTCACCGTGGGTTGAGTGAGCAGAGTGTTGAAGGGTCGAGCGAGATGGAGAGAGGGGGCGACAGAGCGCAGCGATGTGCCTGAGCCCACAACAGTAGTTATTGCACGATAATATGGCTCAATATCTGCCTTTGCTACCTCAAAATTAAGGCACAAATATAACTCCATAGACGTGCACGTCCAAGAAAATCTTTGAGCTGCGACTCGCTAGCGCTGACTATTGTAGCGCACTGACCAGTCTCTCGCTCCTCACCACTGCTCGGTTTACCACTGCATCACTGCAGAAACAAAATAACATTTAAAATACGGCAAAAATGGTGGTAATAGAGCAAAAGGCACAATGTGAAGAAGCTGCCAACAACCAATAATAACACAAAGCTTTGTATTTAAAGACAAAGCTTTAAATATCTATACGTTCTACAAAATAAAAAGTAAACCTTTCTACAATATATATATATATATATATATATATATATATATATAAGGGAGGATCTGACGTTGCGATGGTAGTGTGGGGATGGCCCATCCATTCATTTTGTATGCCGCTTATCCTAACATATATTTTACATATAATTGAAATATATTGTGTGTATGTTTACACATGTATAACAAATTAATGTATGGGAAACACTGTCACATATTATTAAGTCTTCTCATCCTGTTTGCACAACATATGCTCCTCCAAAAGATATATCAATAACATAGCTTCATCCTTTTCATTGTTTGAAAACATGTTTTAATAGGAATGTGTGGCCTGGCATTGGGTAATGATTTTATACACATGGTGCTCTGATGAACCTCCATGTTATTTACTTTTGGAAGTCTTTTTTTGCTCATGTCAGACAGTTAAATCATAATTACCCACTAAACAGATAAAGAGCATCTTCTGTGTAATGAACTTTCCTTAGGATTGCTTCATTAGAAATTCTTTAACATTTTGATAAACTTCATTAGTTCATTTTGGGGCATATCCCAGCTGACTGCAGGTTAGAGGCGGGATTCACCCTGGACTCGTCACCAGTCAATCACAAGACGCATATAGACAAACAACCATTCACATTCACATTCTCACCTACGGACAATACACATAGAATTCACACCCAGAACCTCTGGGCTGTGAGGCAGATGTGCTTACCACACTCCTATTGTGCTGGCTCTTGATAAACCCTTTCATGCATTTAAAGAACAATTAATATATCTGTGTAAGCAGAGAGGTCAGTTTTCAGTTAGAAAGTGGAAGAATATTACCATATGGTGTTGTTTCAAAACGCTCATTCCATCAATCAATCTATGCCCTTAAACTGCAAAGTAATCATCTGTGACAAGCCTATAAAAATAAATTGACGACAATGTTTTCCGACTACATAAATTGTGTACATGTTCCTGACGTGGGGTATTCATCTGAGAAGGTAAAAGGTCCTCTGCAGAGCAAAAGACCCCATGTGAAATCTGTTTAGAATTGCATTTAGCTATTTAATAACACTCAGGAAGCCTATAGATCACGTTTGCCCCAGCTGTCACGCTACAGTCTGCAACAGAGTGCAATGTTGACACTAAAGGCACTTCACATCTAGAGGAGGGGGCACTAATGTATTAGAGCTTGTCCTGCACTCTTTGCTACTGAGATGTGTCTGTGCGCTGTTCTGTGTCATCTGACATTTTTTACAGTCATAAAGGGAGTCATTTTCATGCCGGTTAAAAACTGGGAGCCGTGTCATCCTTCTAACTAGTTCAGATCAGCTGCTCCACCAAGTGACTGGTAACTGACGTTCCAGTGATGGCTGGTCATTAACGGATTGCAACATATCTAATGATGGCCTCAGACCCTGGCACAGTACGATATGCAAACAAAGCATATTCAAATTATGCTGTTGAAGACAGGTTCTTTATTGCTAACTTTACTTTATAACTCACACAATTATTAAACGCATTTTAAACGATAAAATGTGTCGGGGCTCACTCGAGATGTCTGATATTGGCTTTTTTGCTGTAAACCGTCATGCCGATATTGTTCAACTCTCAAATTTGCACTACAAATCTGGTCCGTATTTATTTATTCTTATTCCATTTTCTTATTTTTCTTATCTCTCATGTCTTGTCTTGGTTGTTTTAGTTTGTATTTATGTGATTTAGTTCATAATGACATTTTTGCGGAGCTGCTGGAAATGTGAATTTCTCTTGGTGATTAATAAGGTATCTATCTGTCTGTCTGTCTGTCTGTCTACTTTTTTTCCGATATTATCCAACTGTCAATTACCAATATGTGTAACAAATATCCTGTCGTGGAATTAACACCGCCGCCACGAGTGGCTACGTTTCAAGCAGCAAGTTAACATATCACATAAATCAACTACTACATGGGTAATAAACAGCATAACAGGTAACTTTAACCGCTTTTTACAAGTGCCCACAGGGCATGCTGGGTAGTCCTGTGACAACAACCATATGAACTATGAAAGACAAAACATTGGATATCAGGAGTGTGTGAACGTCTTGTTTACTTCCCAGACGACCTCCTCAACATGTTTTGCAATCAAGCAAAAATGCGAGAAACACCGCGACATGTCTGGAGAGAGCGTACCACAAGCTGCCCAGCATGCCTTGCGGCGTGAACATATGGAGTTTGTCATTTTGGCATGGGTGTTGTGCGTAGACGTTTTTTTGTATGCCTGCATGGTGCAGTAGATGGGTTACATTGTGTGTGTTGACATGTTGTGGTGTTGTTTGGATGGCTTTTTTTGTACAAGCGGCAGATTGCATCCGACTATTTCCTGTGCGACCCAAGCGTGCCACAGTAGCACAGCATGTCATTTTGCCAGCTATGTTGTATGTTATGTTGTTATGTTGTTCAAGGTTTAGAAAAAAATAAGTAATTTGGAAACGCCCAGTGGGCTGGATTAAGATGTTTGGTGGGCCCGATGTGGCCCGCGGGCCGCAGTTTGCCCACCCCTGCATTAGAGCCATGCTTATTTGTGGTTTGGCATTCATTCCCTTGCATATTTTCTTTTCTCCACTTTTAAATTGTAAATAATTAGTTTTTTAAAATAGTAACTAAAATAGTCAATTTTTGAAAAGCAGCGATAGAGTGAAGGAGCGATATTCGAACCGCGATGTACATTACTGAGCGACTGAAATGGTTTTAAAGTGTCCGAAATGAGCATTTTAGGGATTTTTATGGCTATGTCCATTATTTGCGTTTTTTTCACCATTCGCTTGGGGTTGTGGGGATTTACTGTGCTACGTTACGTAAAAGTACCCTAAAAGCTTTTTGTAGTTTGGGAAGATGTGAATAAATGGGTCTTGATCAATATAAAAATAATGTAAAAGACTCTTACACCGTGCTTTACTTGTTCATTATCAATAGCTTGTGTCTGCTCTATGTCAATGTGGTCCACTGCTACAAAGGACAGACTCTTTGCAGTATATTGTATGCTAATGTTTGCTTGAAGTCTCTTAAAAGTATGCAGAAGATTGCTTTCCGAATGTATCACATTGCCAGTGTTTAGTGTTTCTATCTCCCCTGTGTGATGTGGAATTCACTCATTATGGAGTTTCCTTATGATGTGTAAGCCTAGTGAAGGTTACACATCTTTTCCACCGACTTGTCGGCTGGAATGTCCTGACAATATGCTTGGTTGGTAGAGGAATCTTATTGGAGACATTTTTAGGGTTTTCTTTTTTTATTGATCTCCGCCATGCCAAGCCAGGGCTTTGTGCGAATCCTCGGAACGTGACTTGATTTCCCGCATCCATGTAATATTGGCAGAAAACTGCTCTGACTCCCTTAAATTGGATTGCGTGGAGCGCGTTTATTTTTTAGTGGTAACAGTGCTTTGGCGAAGCAGGCGTTCCATCACGGGATAAACACACTTCTCTCTGATCCTTGCTGGAGACGTTTGATAAAGTTTTTACCACTATAAACTGTAAACTCTAGCCAAGCATGAAAACCTTTTCCTGCAATTTACTCTCTCTGCCTAGGAGGTCAGTCTGTTGGGGAGAGAGAAAAAAAACATCATCAAATCAAACCACTGAATGTCAGGTTCAAAGCCACAATATGTAGTTTTTGATCTTAAAATATCAGTTTCAAAAGTGTGTTGATGCTACACCGTCTTTCAAGAGAATAGCTTGTCTTTTGTTACCATGGCAACCATGGATTACCCTCCTTTTGTGACCTCTATTCTTGGACCAGCCTGGACACCGCGTTGTGTTAGTTTTATCTTTACCAAATTAGTAATTTCCACATTTCAAGATGTTATTGAAGCAATTGCATTGATGTCACATTTTATATTGAAATTGTCATAAGCGGAAGAAAATAGAAGGCTGGATGGTGAATCACATTATATTACATCAAGTATATAAAAAAAAAACTTTCTTTATTCTGTTGTCAAATACAATTTACAGTAATTAATTGCGGTTAATTGGTTCCAGACCCGACAGTGATAAGTGAATTTCCTCGAAGTAGGATTCCTTGTGTATAAATAGAATATTTTCGTAGTTAGAGCATAGAAAACCTGTTTAAGATCTTCTAAATACGGTTTTTAAAATGATTAGAACCCCCTCGACATGGACTAACACCCCTAAACTCGTAATGCCCAATACAGTAGACATAAAAACAGAAACAAATAAGACATTTAAGACATAAGTAAGACTCACACTCGTGTGTGTTGCTGTTAATGTGTTCCAGTGGCGTAGACAGGAAGTGACGTTGGGGGTTCAGAGCTGAGTTTTAGCTCGGTGTGAGTATTGGCTTGCAACAGTAGCCCGTGTTAGGGATTATTGTGTATTTTGTGAAATACTGTAATTCATACCTGCAATAAAAAGCTGTTGTTCCGGTGATCAAGTCAGGTACTTGTGTCTCACAGAACATTACAGTAACATTACTGACACCGAGGCTACGTTCACACTGCAGGTCAATTACGATGTTTTTTGCTCATGTGTGACCTGTATCTGATTTTTTTCGTGTCCGTGTGAACAGCACAATTCCGATTTTTTCAAATGCGACTCAGGCCTCATTCGTATGTGGATATAAATCCGATATGTATGTGATGCGACTGCAGTATGAACGGTCAGGTCGCATATATCCGACCTATACGTCATCGAAAGGCGTGTATTGCTGTGCTTACTCGATGTAGGCAGTGATTGAAAGGCGTGGTTTGTCGTGAAAGACTTGGATAATGGTACTCCCCGAAAAGTTCTTGTTCTCCTCAGAAAATAATTATTTTGCAGCTTTTGACAGTGAGTGTCTCCCCACTCCTGTCTCAGACATACAGTACATCCACATGCACTTTGGAACAGACGTGGCAGCAAGTTGTCAACGAACTGTGCTCTTTCCTCTTAATCTCCTACACGGAATCATTTGGTTGAGAAAATATTGACTCCAGTTGCACAAAATCCTTGAAATTGCCACAAAAGCGCTAGTAATATGCGAATCGATACTGACATATCGAGTTTGAGATACCAGCGCTACATGTTCTAAAGTCAAATCTGATAGCAAAATATTGATACTTTTGATACTTCAGATATGACTTTGTCCTTTGTTTTTTCTGATGTTGTATGTTACCTTGGCTATATTGTAAATCACCCCACTATCTCAGCATCCCTACCTCAGGGTTTAAAATAAATCATAAATTACTGTGCTTGTATTCTTTGTGATATTATTTGAAATACTGTACACTGATTTTTAAATTTTACCAGATGCATTTGCACATAGTATCGGATCGGTCTCGCCGGTACCGGCCTGAATTTTACCCAGATCAGCTCAGAAATTGTGACATTCGAAGACATTCGCGTCTTCCGCTGTGGAACACATACGTAAACAAGATGGCCGTGGCGCTCCGTCGCAGAAGTAGATGTAGATTTAGTGAAAATATATATTTAATGAAATATTGTTTCAGATGAAAACTTACTAAAAATTTTTTCTTGCCTTCTACATATTTTCATTCAGCACGTATGTTCTACACTAACCTACGCTTGCCGCATAGATTAATTTTCTTAACCGTACTTTACTGATGTAATACACTAAGGCGTGCTTTATGTATAAAAGCATGCCAATGGCAAAGTGAGTCTTTAATGAGGCTAATGCAACAGGCCACACATATTGCATATCAGTTACCGGTGTTGAATTGGTGTAGTTAAATGTGGAGGTCGTCAGGGAATACTACTGTCTTAAAGAGCTCCTTGAGGCCGTGCTTCATTGCAATTTTCTCAAATTACACCTTTGTTAGCGTCCACCATTGCTAACTGTGTCCCAGCTTAATGGGTGTAGATCCGGGTACATTTCATTTAATAGGGGGTGGGATAAAGCCTGATGTTTTAAATCCCCTATATATGTCAGAGTAAATCTTTTAAACCCTGTTTGCGTTGCATTAAGCACGAAGGAAACCCAAACTGAAAACTGGGAGACTGAGTTCCCTCCAGCCTCAATTATGTCTTTGTAAAACATACACTCACAGTTTTTATGGGCATCTTTGACAAAGAATATCTGTATAAAGTGGTTATCGCACTGGCAGGATTCCATTCGAAATATTAGTCGCTCCAAGTGTGTTTTCAAGACAGTCCAACCACTTGGATTTGGGCCCCCCTGGTTTGATATGAGATTCAAAACTGATTCCCAAGTGAACTAAGCCAGCACACTTATATATTTTAGAGGAAAAATGACATCGTAAATCAGTGGCACACCGCTTATCAGGCTTGCATGAGACAAAAGCAGATGTTATATACTAATGAGCGCCCTCTTACTTGGCCCTTCTTGTCTGGTGGGATGTTGCTGCAGTAGAAACAACAATTCATCACATTAATTAATCATAAGCAGTTTGTCAGGAACACTTTTGTATCCTATCTGTGTTTCTCTATTTGTCCTTTAATTCACATGTAGAATATGGTGTCTGTATACCCTACAGAGTCACCGTGTCGGGGTTTTGAGCTATTTGGGCTGTAGGAAATTGAACTTTGAAAAAGCATGTAATTGTGAGCCATTTAAATTAACCCTATAGTGACCCTATTAGATGTGTGTATATTTGTGCTCTGTGTAAATAAACCAAATAGTGCACAGGGAGATTCATGCGTGTGCACGTGCAGTGAGTGATTTGCACAAGGCTCAATGTTCTCATCCAATGATCCTCCTTATTTGTTGTGGAATGTAAGTTGTTGTAATGAAAATTTGATTCAAATTTTGTGTGCACGTTTTATGGACACAGCTACATAAATTAATTGCGTAATTTCATATGGAAGAGTACAGTATGCGTACTGCTAAACGTGTGTTGTGCCTTATGGGGAATTCAACCAGAATTTGTTTGTCACCCACTCTTGTTTAAACTGTTTTACTTTTCAAAGTTTGGCTGTCTGGTGTGTGTTTTGCTGTACAATTTATTAAATAGCACTTTTATTAAAATTAAGTATATATTAGGACAGGAGCTGCAACAATTCATTGATGAATCAATGACTAATCCATTATCCATCTATCCATCCCTTTTCTACACCGCTTCTCCTCACTAGGGTGGCGGGGGGTATGCTGGAGCCTATCTCTGCTGACTTCGGGCGACAGGCGGGGTACACCCTGGACTGGTCGCCAGCCAATCACAGGGCACATACTGTATAGACAAACAACCATTCACACTCACATTCATACCTATGGACAATTTAGAGTTGTCAGTTAACCTAACATGCATGTTTTTGGAATGTGGGAGGAAACCGGAGTACCCGGAGACAACTATTTTGGCAATCAATTCATTTTTTTTTATTTAAAAATGTAAATATCCTCTGATTTCAGTCTCTCAAATGTGAATATTTTTAAATTTCCTCAGTCACCCATGAAAGCAGAAATATTATCTTTGTGTTTTCAAATCATCACACAGCTTTGACTATGGGGAAAAAAAAAAAAGTAATTGACATGTTTGCCACTTTTCTGATATGCTGCGGACCAAACCACTAACTGTTTGTTTAGTTCATATTGATTTGGTCTTTGTTTCTTTATGTTACGAGTTTAAAAAAAAGCGTCTTTATTCCAATAAAACTTTTTTCTGTTGATATTTTGACTTTATTCTCGTAAAATTGAAGCTGACGTTTCGATTTTTGCTGTTGTTGCTTGTCTTACTTTTCTTGTTAAATTATATTTTTAGGATGTGCCACAGACCGGTAAAAAAAAACAGCTGCAGGCCGCAAATGGCCCCTCGACCACACTTTGGACATCCCTGGTCTAGTGCCTGACCTATTACTTGAAACAGCAAGCTTTATATTAATTAAGAAAATAATGATTAGTTGCAGTTCTAAAACAAATGCATAGACTTCAGTCTCGCCTTTTGATGATGCAATAACGTAACTACAGAATGGAACAAAAGTGTTTGCGCAGCCTGGTCAGAATTTATCGAGCACAACCAGGCAGTGTGTCGTGCGTGTGCTGCGTGGTCTATGATTTTCCTTTGTGTCTTTGTACTTTTTTGCCAGCATGAATGTGAAATGGGTCTTAAATTGTATTCATTGTGGTCTTTAAAAGGTCTTTAAAAGTCTTAAGTTTGACTTAGAAACCTGCAGAGAATCTGGGAAAGGTCAAATTTGTGTTATTTAATGTACTAATCTAGATATCTATATCTGCTTCTGCCTGAATCTAGATATCCATTCATATGTATGATTAACTAAACCACTACATCACCATGCTGGCTGGCTTTTCCACATTGTTGCCACATAACTCAGTCATTCACACAAAGCAGACTGAGTACCTGATGTACATGTGTCGTGTTTTCCTCATTTTTGTTGATAACGTCCTGTGGGATGGCTGTCAAAAATCTATAAGACAAACTGTGTATCTTGAAGAGCTACAGATTATGCAACGCTCGACACCACCCAAAATTTTGGCAAACTCAACGTTTCCCGTAGAATCCCTCTTGGCCGCTAAAACCCAGTTGGTTTTGCCATATAGCACCTTTTTAGTCCGTCACCTAACTGTCCAGAATGTGGGTCTAATTACACAGTAGAAGAACACAGGTTCAAGGAAAGAGCAGCGCATTGTAGGGATTCTGTCCTGATTAGTTAACTTGAGGTTTGTCGACTGTTTGAGGGAGTCTCGTGTTAAATAGCTGTGGGGTTTTGTGGTGACATCTGCCAGAGTGCTTATGGAAGGAGATAGAATAACCATAAGAGGGGTATATGTGTTGTTACATTCTATTATCTCGTCCCTTTGCTGTCCTTCATTTTCAGTCACGCATGTAGAACTTTGCAAGAGCTTAAAGCACTTTCATCAACTGGAATACCCCTGACCTGCGACTTTTACATTTATTGCTTGAAACCCTGAAAGCCACTCCCTGCTGAATTGCTCAGTCTTTGCAATGAAAAATCCCTAGAAGGGGAGTGTTGAGGGGAAAATTGACTTAAACCAGCCTCTCTGTTTTTATATAAAGCATATCCACTCTGACCGGTTATTTAATGTCCCAATGGATGTTCATCAAGGCTGACACTGACTTGGAACCAACTGGAGTTTAAGTTTACCGACTGGTGCGGTTGTCTCCCACAGGCCAACAGGCCTCTTACACCTCACTCTTGTTTTCCTGTCTCTCCATATATCTGACTGGGTCTGTCTAGAACACCCCCCTGCCCCCTCCCCACCTCCAAGCTCTCTCAGAGGCATTGATTTCAACAGGTCAGGAAATGAAACTCCTTTGCCCTGCAATTCACAGCAGGAGATGGGGACCAGTGGAGGGAAAGAGGAAGAGGTACATCGAAGAGGAAAAATTCATCCACAGCTTTGTAGAAGGGGTGAAATGATTGATATGACTGAGTACTTTGACGGGCTTGGCTCAGCCAAAAGATCAAATCAACTCTCAGCCAGTGATATTACTTACAGACCCACTGAAAAATAGCAAAGTGGATAGAAAAGCCACCAATAAATGTTAGTACAGTTAGGGCCCTATAGTTTCCGGGTTAACAGAATTGCGGAATTGGCCAATAAAAACGCAATCTACTATAAATGCGGAATCTCGCGGAAATTGACAGTGTGAATGAAATGCTGTTGCTCCAGCGGACTGCTTATTTGTCGTGGCATGTCCGCACAAACACTAACCGGCCCTTTCCTGAACGAAACATGTCGAGGCACAACCAGAAACATTGACAAAGTCGGCAAAAAAAACTTTGAAACTCTTACTGGTCACCGAGCGTGAGGTCCCGTACAGCAATAACCAGTGTAAGATGGCGGGGTTAGCTTAGTTTAGCGGAGCATGCTAGTTCGGCTGTGTGTGTGTGTATGTGTGTGTGTGCCACTCGTATGAGTCGTATGAGTTGTGTTTTAGTGGAAGCCTTGTGTGAAAGAAGGACGACAGCCACGGCTGCAGGAGGCACTCGGCAAGCTAATTTGCTAAAACATGCATTAGTTTTTACTGATGGGCTGTAGTCAACACGAAACAGCATGTTTTATTAATTACCTTGCGTGACACTGGGGGGTCTCTGAGCAGCTCTGTACTCTTAAATACTATCAGTGCCTACATTTACTGTACTTTCTTACGTATTTGGTTATCTCATGCTTTACTCACTTGGCTAGGTTTTTATGTTATAGGTTTATTGTATATTGTCAATATGCTTTTCTTCATAAGTAGATTATCTGTCTTGTATAGGTATTCTGGTCTATTGTGCTTTTTGTATCACTGCGTTTTTAAAAAAAAAACTGTGATAGAGTGAAACGGCAAAATTTGATCCGCGATGTGGCAAGGCACGACTGTATACTTTATATACTTTGTATACGTGTAGACTTTAAGAAGTCAGCGAATATGCAGGGCCTCGAATGCTTCATCGCGAATATACGGGGATCCGCTGTAATTGACGTGAATATTCATTTTCCGACTGTACTGTTATGGAGTCATGGTGTTAACGAGGCTTAATTATTGGTTGAGTGTTGTTGGTCCCTCTATCTTTGACAACTCTTAACCTTCACCCTTTTATCAAAAGTCAATGATCTTCTTCTCAGAGGGGCGTATATAAGAGGCTTAGGCCCGCGTGATCCCACAGGCTGTTTGCTTAACCTCGACGTGGTTGCCTTAGTGGTGCTAAGCTTTGCCCACAAGAACTCATTACCTTACTCTTTCATTCAAGCCTTGTGGCAACTGAAACATGGATTTAGGAGGCGCGAGGCGCTTGAGTACCAAGAAATGTACAGGCTGTAAGAATATGCTCGCACATACACAGGGCTCCAGACTTAACTTTTTGTTAGTAGGAGCACAGAGGCCCCTAATTTAACATTTTAGGAGTGCAAGCAGAAAATGTAGGGGCGCACACCGAAATCGACCTGCAAAGTAAACATTCACGTTTCCTCTCATCTTCACTGTGTTACCGATAAATACTATTAACTCCAATACCGCCTTCTTTTCACACACATCGGCCCGCCCTCTTCTTCCTTGGTGTTTGTCTCCTTTCTTCCTCTTTTAGGAGTTCATGTGGGTTGGCAAACTAGCTCATTTGCGCATTACTGTGTACTACTGGGCTGAAGTGTGGAGCACAAGTTTGTCAGCTCCAAAAAATATTAAAAAGTAATAAAATAAAATTGGCCAATTAACTCTAATTAAAAATAATTAAGGGACACCTTGTTGTCAAGGCCAATTAATTACTGTTTTATTGTTGTTGTTCTATTGTGTCAGAATTTAAGAGTTATAAAATACTAAAAATTGAAGCAAATATTCTTTGGTGAGCTACTCAAAATCAAAGTGCAGAGAGCAAGGTTGTTAAGTGACGTTGTAAAACAAGTAAGCTAGGACGTACCCCATTAACGTGACAACCACTTGTAGCTTTCTTGTGGGACAATTACGAGCTCCAAACGAACCGCATTACTTGTTTGTTTTAAAGACAAAATGACACCGTGGTTAAAAAACAAAAACAAAAAAACAATCACCTTTGGAGTCCATGGACCAGAGGCTCGGCGGATCTGCCGCCAGAGTGACAGAAGAAATGAGAGCCAGGCAAAATGTGTAAACAAAGATGGTAGAAAAGTTGATCGAATGCATGTGAAACGTGAGTGATCACACACGCCGGCATCGATAGGTTTCGACTGTGACAAGACGTCGTCAATTGACTCCGCTTTTTAAACACTATTTTTCATTCTCATGGTGTTAAGGGACAAAGTGCGTCACTTTACAAGTGGCGTACTTTTATCTGGTCGCACATGCCCGAGTAGATTAAACATTCACTCGCGACGTCTCATGTTTTAGTTGCGAAATGTGACTATGGAGCCGCAGTCTGGAGCCCTGCATACAGTACATTCACTCTGTGTTTATGGCTGCTTCTTTTTCAGCTGCACACTGGCGTCCAAAGCAAAGCATGTCAATTGTAATTTTGCTGCGCAAGTAATCACGGTACACACAAGTACTTCTTTCCAGCGTACAGTGATGTTGCCAAGTACTGTTACCAATTTTACTAAATTGCGGGGACCAGAAAATGAGCATTTCATATCATGCACCCTCGCCAACTTTTGGTGATGTGAAATATGACAATTTGTCCCATTAGTTTGCCAGCTCTTCCATTAGTAGCTATGCTGTCTTTGCCTTTTTATAACAATTGAAAGTACTTTTTTCATGGCGACCACAGCCCAGAGAATGATGACAGAGTAGATGTTATCAAACATCCTTCCTCATTACTCAGTGGTTTGCCTGGAAATTTTAGCTTTCTGGAAAACTGTAGCAGCAAGTAAGACATGACATAACTGTTTTAAAAAGCATGACAAATGTATTTAATTTATTTAAGTGCTTCTGCCTGAAAATGCAACAAAACAAAGTAATAGTAATATATAATAGTAATAGTATATATAATAGTAATAGTAATTCCGTTAATGTGTCCTAATATGACATTCATTTATAGAAGCACTTCTTATATTCAGTAAGAATAAAAACAGGAATTCAAAGGCCAAGACAATAGCGCACAAGTCTCGCTCCTCGTTACGTGGTGGATGCCAGCCAGCATGTTTTCCCTCAATCTGGGCTTGCACATTAAAGCAGATCAAGTGTGATTGCTGGTATGCGTTGCAAATGTGCACTCCCCGAGTCCCAGTGTAGGTGGTCTTGGAAAGCCACCAAGATCACTGGGCTGTTCTGTAATGTGAAAGTAATTAGCAGCCAGCAGTTTTACACAGGGGTGATATGTGGGGACTATGACAAAGGGCTATGTAGGTCAGCAGTGAGCTTTAGGTGCAAGGTGGTGTCATTGCAGTAGGTGTGCTCTGCAGTGTAACGTTGAGGAAAACCAAAACACAAATGGAAGAAATATGCTTTTAATGTTGATGTTACAAATTCATGCTAGCGGTGAAAGTTGAAGGTGAGATGAAAATGGGTTTATATGGAGTTTAAGTCCAGATTTATTCAGTTCTCTGTGGGCCTCTTTGATGTCTTCACCTTCTGTCTCCTTCATCCGACATTCATTTTAATGAGATGGACATTCCCCTCTGATAGAGATCTGCCGCGGACTTATGCTGGAATGTAGTAAATCGGTGCCACACACATATGAACACTAGCTTAGATTGCGTTCCCTCGGAGTTTGAGGATTTTGTGTGTGTGTGTGTTTGTGCTTACAGTGTGTGTGTGTGTGTGTAAGGTGCGTGCCCTCTGTCACATCTGGCAGCCTGTGGTTTCTTTCATGACCTGCTAAATGAGGGGAAAAATACTTCCAGCTGCCCTCAGGAAAGCTCACCTGGTGCAGGGCTGCTGTAGTTCCTTGTCTCACACTCTCATTTTCAACATTTTCCCATTGTTTCTCCTAGGGATGCAGCGATCCACATTTTTTTCACTTCTGATCCGATCCCGTTAAGTGATTTTGGATATCTGCGGATACCGATACAATTCTGATACCGGAGCTCTGTTTTCTTTAATATGCAACCACAGCAAAAGATATCAAATAGCAAATGTAGCTAGAAGAGTAGCAGCGAACATAGCTGTCTCCACACATGCAGCCCATCAGCCTGACTCGTTCACGGTTTCACAGACAGTCGGACAACGCAGAACTCTTAATATTGCACCTAACTTTCAGGTCGCTACATTATCATGACTGTTGAATTTATAAGAGATTTTAATGAACTCCTCTCTACAGGCAAGTACTGTATGATATTGTAGTTTTGTGTTGTATAGTTTTCACTGTTTCCCACGGTGTGTGCATGCAGTGCGAGTGAGGGGGACCCCCGCGGTGCATGTGCGGAGACAACTACGGTTGCCGAAAGTCTTTTGGCTTTTGCTGATATTCTTCTAGCTAGGTTTCTAGCTACACTTGCTGACAAAAACAAGCCGACCACATTAAAACACAGGCGTGGCTCGTGGATTTGAAATCTCAGCAGGTGCTATCTGCAATTTCTGATATGTGAATTATCATGTGGAACTGATATCAATGAATTGTGTCCTGTCGTAACTGAGCACCACTTGCCTTGGTTGATCCAGTCTTAACTATAGTCTGCAGCCCAATGATGAACAACATAATGTCAACCATGATGAAAAAAGGGGTTCATAACATTCAGGGATTCTCCCACTTACATCAAAATAATATTTGAAAATATTCATTGATTGTAATTTTTCCCTAGGAAATGTTGGGGCGGTTGCTTGCTGTGAGCTCAGGCTAGGAGTCGACTATAGAGGCTTTCACTCGCTGCATTCTTAAGCACTAGGCCACAGATGCTCCAAGAGTGTACGAGTTGAACACCTGCACACTCTCCAAATATACAAGTTAGATGTTTTTTGCATCATCTCCGGAGGGGAAGACAAGGACACTTGTAGTGAGATTGCGCAACCTCTGCAGAAGCCACTACAGCCTCTTGGCATGGGAAAGCCATTTTCGTCCCAGCCACTATGGGAAGAGCAGCGCCACCCTCTCCCAACCCTCACTTAAAACCCGCACCTGACATATTTCAGCTATCTGAAGTGAGCCAAGGGAGATACCAACCTCCAGAGCTGAAAAGCAGCTTTTGTCTCAAATGACTGAGATCTCAGGCTGCGTGCTCTATCAGGAAATCATAAATTGTACAGTACAAGCTGCAAAAAACAACAACAACGTAAAACATTCTAGTTGTAACCATGCACGAAAACACACCATCCATTTTTACAGATGACTTTGAGAACTTGTTTGAGCCGAGCGGCAGATGTGTTAAAGTTAGGCTTTTCCTCTCATGCTGCACCAGGGAGAGCTCTGAGAACGTCTCCTCCGAACAGAGCTGTGATATGTTATCTCACTTTTTGTTAAACACAGCTTTTAGTGCTGGCGTCGTCCATCAACAACTATCTACAGCTTTCATTCTCGTGTGTCTCATTGGAGGCAGATGTTGCTGTCCTACTTTTTCATAACATGTGGGCATTCCATCTCCGTACTAGCAGTCACTCCAGCTTTTAAAATGGATAACCTGAGCAAACCCTACCTGTTCAGAAATTGGCTATTTATGGACTTTTCTTTCTAACCCATCATCGTGAGACCGCAACTTTAAAATAACCCAACAATACTGATTTTAGTAAAAGTTGGGTATGCCGTGCATTTCTGCATTTCCATTGTAGCGGATCCACAAACTTTCGAACATTCATTTGGTGCAGGTCACAGTATGGTTTGCTTGTCTATGCTGAAGGTAAATACATTGTTGCCCATTGATTTTGACAGGAAAATGTAACTATCAATACTTCATTATACTACAGCGTCACGTCGCTGGGATAAGTGATGCCTACAGCCCCCCCCCCCCCCCCCCCCCCCCCCCGCACCTACAAAAAATTCTAACCTCACATCAACGGCAATGTGAACCACAGAGCTGTGATTAGTCAGCTTTTTTTACAGCGTTCCCTCGTTTATCGTGGGGGACAGGTTCCCAAAATAGCTCGCAATAAGTGAAATCTGCGAAGTAGCCGACTTTTTTTTTTACAATTATGTTTTAAGGCTGTAAAACTCCTCACCTTACACTTTATACACTTTTCTCGGACAGGCATTAACATTTTCTCACATGTGTCTCTTGTTTAAACACTCTCAAAGTTCAAATTTCGTTGGAATTTTAATGTTGGACACAAGAAATTAAGTGATTCACACGTATTTCACTCCTGTGAACGTGCCTCTTTGTCCTGGTGCCGCTCCGCTGAAGCGTTTTTGTATCCTTGTTAAAACATATTGTTGCTGCCCTATTTTCCTCGCCCACCTCCTCCTCGAACTGAAGATTCATTTATTCCGTAATGGCGCACTAAAGCCGCGTAACGTCTACCTTCCTGAAGCATGTCCAGAAGTCCAACTTTTTGTGCGATGGTTGGCTTCCTCTGCCTTTTGGGTGCAGAACGTTTTGTCGACATTGTGGGTTTTGTCCAGGACAAAACGTGCAAACATACTGACTTCAGAGTCTCTGCAAGCTGTTTGCTAGCGATCACACAACAGGAAACGGGCAGTGCTGCACGAAGGAGATTGATTGATTGACATTGGTCTACAGCCAATCAGGGCACAGAAGACAATGGGCGAGTTCTCCCTGAGACAATCAGGACACAGAAGACAATGGGCGGGTTCTCCCTTAGCCAACAAGGACGCAGAGCACAATGCGCGGGTTCTTCCTTTGCCAAACAGGACGCACAACGCACAGTGTGCGTTCATACGCTGTAAAAACCCCCCACTAAAATTGCACAAAAAACCCCTGCGAAACAGCGAGGTCGCAAAAGGTGAACCGCGATGGAGCAAGGGAACGCTGCACACAATTTCCGTTTTTCCCCTCGCACCAACAAGTCCTTCAAAATAAAAGAAACAATGACCATCTGAGCGAAGAGCTTAAGTTAAATGAATACGATAAAAATATGAGCAGTTTGTACAATGAAAGTGATTGATGTTCCATCTCCGGCAATGATCTGGATTTCGCTTCAGTCACTCCTACTACACAGGAAGCGGAATAGCTAGTCAGCGACAGTTGTGGTTGCTCGCTCTCAGGAAAACACTTCCCCTTAGCGTTTTGGTAGTGAACTACGCAAGCCGAAGAGCTACAGTATAACAGGATCAAAATGCTGTCAAAAGGCTTGGCTTAGTGATTGCTATGCTGTAACATAATGAAGCCTTCAGACTGAATAGTGGAATAGGAAGAAAACAAAAAGCACCATGTAAAGAAAATACAGTATTTGAAGTAAAAAAAATACTTTTTTGTCATGACATAATTTGGGTTGTCTTAGAATATTTGACAGTTTGATTCAGCGGAGGAGTCTGATTCGATATTCAACCTCGCAGTAGAATCGTATGAAGATGTCATGTGATCAAGATCGTGCCATTCTCATTACATGGTGGTGCCCACGGTTGCTGCTACGCATTATATTATACAGTAACTGTTTTCATAGAGAAGAATTGAAAAAAGAATTGAAAATGTGTATTTAACTTTAAACAGAAGACCCATACTTACTACTCATTAATAAAATCATCCGTTGCAGTTCAATCCAAAGGAGCTGAGTTGAGCGCCAGGACGGACTTATCAGGCGCATAATTTCTACTAAAAAAAACCTTCCAAAGTGTGAAGTATTTTGACAAAGTTCAAGATGACCCCAAGAAAGGAAAATGCAACTTACGTCACCAGCTTCTTAAATAACGAAAACAACCAACATCATTTAAAACTGGAAAGGCTGTTATCCCAACTGTGGATTTTACTCCAATAAATTCAGCAGAGTTTTGGCAAGTTGTTGTTTTTCAGGCCATGTTGTTCCTATTTGATCTGCACTGTGTCACGTGTTATGCCCACTTGCCAAAAGTGACCATGTTTTTGTTCATCTTGCTTTCTGTCACTAAATAAATAAATGTATTGTTGTTGCACACCTAAGCAGCCATCCAACAAAATGTTCAACAATTAGTCGACTACAGGCAACATCTAACAAATGAGATTTGACTATGAAAATCCTTGGTCGAAGACAGTGCGAGACAAGCATTCTTAAAACGATCATAGCCTTAAACCTCATTATTTTTCCATCAGACAATTTTATTTAAATGTCAGTGCACTCTATATATGTTTCCCTCAGCGTGGTGTGCTGTCATGAACAGGAAAAGCCATTTGATCAGGGCCCAGTGTACACATCCTTTAAGCATCTCTCAATAAGATCGAGAACGCCTCCTAGCCATTGGAGAGCTATGCAAGTGCTGACCCTGCTTGCACTCTCATGTCCCTCATGAGTGCGAAAATCAAAGGAAAATGTTCCTTCTGGGATCTACAAAGTAGCCCATGCAAATCAAAATCGGATGCATCTCAGTCCAGTCTTGTGCCAGAAGACCACCAAGACACACTTCTTCCCCAGCATAGTTTCAGAGAAGCACCACACGAGCTGCGGACAGAACACCATAAATGAATGCATGTAATTACTTTATCAACCGGAATCAGATTTTATATAGTGATCAATTTGTGAATAGTTAACTTAATTCTTTAATTGGATTCACTGCATATATCATAGTCTGTAGTATTCAGAGAGACGTAGTTGAGAAGTGGAACTTGACTGGTTGGCAGAGGCTCACAACAGTAAAGCACTAATTTTAGTCTGAGGGTAAACCGAGACCTGATTTCCCCAAATTTGGGTAAATACTGTTGTAATTCAATTAAGTCGTTACCTCAGTTTGCCTTGGAGTAAAAATGTTTTACAGTCAGGTAAACTGGGGTTATTTTAAGATTTGCCAGCACTGAAAAGGCCAATAAAGACAAGCAGCTGTTGTCATTTGAAAGTAAAAGTTGCTCCCAATCACTAGCAGTCACATTTCTTGTCATAAATGTCTGTCGTGATTACCAACTTGGTCCTACGAGTCTGTAGAGCAGTCAGGTGACCACGTTTAACTGTTGAGTCACTGTACCTCAAGCAGAAAATGATGTGTTTGGGTACACACAGTATTTACACAAGCAGACTACCACTTAAATGGCAAATATTTGAATTTAACCACATCTGTGTGTGTGTGTGTGTGTGTGTGTGTTGGTCGTTAATGCTGTTTATCCTCTTGTAGTTACTGTAGGGTGGCTGGACTTACAGATAAGCTATGCAAATATGGTCTTTTTGGGGGGGCTCTATGTTTAGTTACTATCCATGGGTGCAAAGCAGAGCAGGAAGAGGTTAAAACGAGTGCAGATACGAAAATGTGCTAGCAGCTAGACAAGAAAGGCTACTGCACTTACAATGAGTAACAGTGAGAATTGAATAGTAAAATGTTCTTGTAAGTCAGTTGAAGGAAAGTGCTTGGAAAACCAAGCAACAGAGAAGGGGAATTTAGAAAAGGAAATGTTTTGAATGGTGGTGAGGACCGCTTGTCTTATTTAATGTCGGTTGGTTTAAAAGAGCCTGACGTGGATAAGGACATGTCACGGAGTACCTTCATTAATGCTTGGCTGAACTGTCTCGTGAGTCAATATGGGCAAATGTCACATTGGACGTGTTAGATTTGCATGGGGGAACTGTTTGGGAAGTGTAATGGTGGTATTATGGTACACTGTTATTATTCAATTTCTAATACCTAGTTATTTTTGGACTTTCACGGGTAAAGGGACTGGAAAAACAAACTTAGAGGGGCATTATGCATTCAGGTCGTAATGCCAGCAGAGTAGCAGGTGGACTAATTGCTGCCTTACGCGTCCGTCGGGTGAACAGCAGCCCCGCTGTCTGTCAGCAGGATTACGCCAAAGCTACCAGGCCAATTTTAATGAAACATGATGGTGGGTTGAATATGACTGAATGTATTTATTTTTTTGTGTTGCTTTTGGAGGTGCGCTCCACACAGTGTTCGTCTACTTGCTTGAGTTTTAGCCTCAGCTTTGTCCACAAATTTGGAAGTCAAAGGAGTTGATGAAAGAAGCAGCTCAAGCAGAAATTGAGGGAAAGAGGTTAAGTGAAGGCAGGTGTTTCATGGCAGAATCCAACTCCCCCAACACCTCCTCCTCTTTTTTTGTTCCGTTCTACCTCTCTCCAGCAGCATCAGCCCATTGAGAATACGTTTAGTAACGAATAGGCCCTTGTTAGCCATTCCCCTTTTTCCTCTGTTGCTGTCTTTTGTTAGTCTTGTCCATTGGATCTAATCTAGTCTTCCACATTGCACCTTTTCTCTTTCATCGCAGGCCACTTCACACAGTCCCCTCTGTGCGCTTTCCCCTGTGCTTGCAGGACCACCTTGCTTTGTGCTTCAGATTCTAAAAAAAGTCCTGTTGCTCTAAGCGGATATTCGGCTTTCCCACCGCTGTACTGTTGCCTTACCCAGCTGCCAAATTATTTTCTGATTAAATTGAAGAAGAAATGTGGTCTCTCGTCATGCTCCAGTGGTTATTAAACTCCAACTTGAGAAGAAAGCTGAAAAATGCACAAGTTCAATTTGGGTTTCAGAAAAAAAACCATAGGATGTTGTTGAACTGAATAAAAATGAATCTGCATTTGCGTGTTATTATGGTGTTATAACTGCATAGGTCGGTAAACAGTGTAAATGTTGCCATAGCAGTTTTATCACAACTGGACAACAGTCAAAAACAGCACTGAAGAGTTTTCTGACTGGAAAATATGTTTTTATTCTTTTGCTGATTGTCTTACAGTCAACAAGACAGTCGACAACAGTCGACTGACAGTACGGTAACCATTTTGTCTGATTGGCCCAGAATGGATGTGATTGTTCATCCAATAACCTCCCTACAGTATTTGCAACTGTAAGCAAATATTGTTGATTTGCTCATGCCATCGTATGACAATAATGTCATATTTCATGTGACCAAACAACACTGTCACTGTGTAATTAGGTCTGGAATTTTCAGCTTCTATGATTTTCCCATGCACTGTTACAATAGTTACAGACAGAAATCCTCTGGACATGATTAAATAGGCTCCCAACTCCATCGTCTTTGCAACAAAAGCTTTAGATGGGCTTTTTTTTTTCTCCAATGCGCAATTAGGGGACCACTTCGCCTGATTGATTCTTGGTTGCTCCACGTCATTGATAATTGTAAAAATAGCTGTATAATAATTTTAATCTGGACAAATATATATTCACGATTCCGCATCTGTGATAGTGTTTTCGTCACAAAGGCGACGATGAAATTATTTTGTTGACAAATCTTTTTTTATGTAGAAAAGAGACGGTGACAAGCTAAACATGGCTCTTTGGTGACTCAAATGTGATGAGTCGTGTGTGAGTTTTTGTTGACAAGATGAGACTATGGGCGGCATATCACAGTGGTCCCCGGTTCATGCTTGTGTTAAAAGCACAAAATGAACACAGACCCACCATCCACCACTATGAGCCTGGAGTTTGTTTGTTTTCGGTGTTTGACGTGTGTGTTAAAAGGCAGTGTGCTATAGCATGAATTGACTAGAGGTTGTGCACCAACAAATATGCACATTAGCACTCAATAGTGTCATCAAAACTTACCTTTATGCATTCCCACGTAGTGTCAGCATTTGGGACCAAATATGAAGTGAAAGAAAAACGTGAAAAATACAGTATAGTATAGTTTATCTGTGCTGCGTGGGAGAAAGTTAGCACACTCATAACGGTGGGACTGGTCGCCACTCGCAACGAACAACATAAACATGCAAAAACTATGGGATTTGTAACTGTGTATTATTTTTTGAAATAACAAATGAGGCTTTATCGCTGGTTTGTACTTTGGATGCTGCTTTGTCATGTTTGTTAAACTTTCCCTTTCAATTTGGTAACAAATTAATATGCAGACTCAAGTAGGGGCGGGAATCTCAGGCCATAATTTGTCAGTTTTTTCATGCATCATTTTTTCCTATTTATAATTTCTTTTTACTCACTGTGTACTACTAAAACAAAGCATATTTATAATGAGCCACAATTAAAATAAACATGAAACATATTAATTTACTACCATTATCTTTTAATAATTGGAAGGTTACATCTACCAACATATTTCCCATTGCACAGAACCGGCAGGAGAAGTAAAGCATGTATAAAATTAACAAACTTCAGCATATTCTGAGTAACCAACATAAAAAATCATTATTCACATTATTCATATTTAAGTCATTATTCACAAATAAATAATAGACTTCTGAATTCAACCTAAATCCTGAGCATGGAATAATAAAAATAGAATATTTTTGCTGTCCAACAAAGTCAAAAACAACTTTCATGCGAAATACAGATTTCTGTACCAGCGGCTCTCATATCAGAATAGTGCTTGCAGACGTCAGTATATTATGAATAACCAAACAAACTAGGCTGCCCTTATTCAAAATTGCAGTGTCAGTGAAATACAGTTGCGGTGGGACGTTGTATCTGGCATCCAAAGTGCGCAACAAAGCACGAAAGCCCTGCTTCTCAACAACCGAATACGCAATGAAAGTGTTTCAAGCAGAAATGCTTTTCTGAGTTGGGTGGAAAATGAGTTGTCACCTGCTCGATGGTTCTCTGGTTGGCAGCAACTTCAGCTCGCTGTTTTTCCTCCTGGTTCGGGTGGAAAGTGGTTTCTCATATTTGTTGTGTTCCCAAAATATTTTAAACTTGTATGACAAAGCTTGCATATTGTCTGTCTCTTGTCCAGCTCATTTTTACCTTCAAAGTGCTTCCAGATGCTCGCTTTAAGTCCAGCGGGTGCAGGTCGGAGTTTATGCTCAGCCATTCTGGTAGCGTCTTACACTTGGGTGCACAACCATGAACTGTCCGGGCGGCACTTCGGCTTTCTGTTTTTTGTTTGTTCCGTCAGCATCGATTATTGACATTTATGAATCGATTAATAATCGTCAATGTCAGCATTGCGATGCATCTAAGAATCGATTATTTCCCCCACCCGAAGCTTAAGTTCGACCCATTCTAATGGAAGGATACCAACATCCGGCTGAAACCAAAGATATGTAGGACGGATACTTATCTATTTATCGCGTTTAAAAGTATTTATCTCCTAAAACATTTATTAAAATTTGACCATGCAAAATACACATTTTTGACCCAGATTTACTTACTTACTTACTATAAATAAATTAACAAATTAATCAGGTTTCAAGTTAATGAAGATTAAAAAAGGTTTATGTTTTTTAAGTGTGCAGGAATAGGCGGTACAGAGCTTCAAGTCAAATGTCTGACGGGGTACGCGACTGTGGAAAGTTTGGGAACCACTGGACTAGAGTACATGGTGTGAGGTTTGAATGGCTGAGAGCATTTTGTTTTGTTTGTACCTGTACGTCTTTTTCTACTGTGTTTTCCTACACATTTAGAAGTAATGATTCATTCTTTGTGTTGAAAAAGAAAAGAAAAAGAAGTGTTTGCGTGTGTAACAAGTCCAAGCCGCTGTGACATCCATAAACACATCATCTGTGAACAGTTGCGCTTACATTACACTGCTGAGTGTTTAAACTTCCCGTTTCAACCTTTCAGCTTTGTCAAAACACACTGTTCCTACATTTTACTACCTGTGTTAACTTTCTAGAAGGTTATCAATTATTTTTGGCATGCCTGAGACACACTCAGAAACATCCACTGAGTGAAGTACTTGTCTAGTCAGTGAGAAGCCGGGGTTGTCAGTGACTCAAGTGCACTCCAGCATAGAGCAGTCCTGATAGACCAGCATGGATAAGAGGGTGACCCGAGAATAGAAACAACCACAACAAATCACTGGCCTGTAATACAAAAAGAATGCAGTTTCTCAGAACTGGCTTCTACCAGCTAGCATATACACTAAGATTAAACTGAGACTTTGTTGTTGGAATTCCTATCCAGTGAGAGTATAATTCCCACAGTCTGAATTTGATTTCTGCGTTCATATGTAGAAAATGGATGGACGGATATCTTAGAGGGAATTCATTTCAGCTTACTTACTTACCACACACAGAGAACTCAAGAGACAGACAGCGATAACAAAGCCGCCACTCCATTCCTGCCCCACTACCTTAAGTGGCGTCCTTATCGATAAGTTGCCACGGACAGGAACCAAGGCAAGATGTCAGTGATTTGTTTTCATTCTTCCACATGAACGTTTATTGAAATTTCATTGGCAATCCCCCCTTTATTAGCCTTGAAATATTTTGCACCCTAAATTTTTGTGTCCATCTGAGGGGGCTTAAGCTTAGATATGGAGATGGTCTTATTTTGTCCTTGTCTTTTGTTGTCGTAATTCAGAAAATACTGGATTCGATCAATAGACTTGAATAGTCCAGCATTTAACCAAGATTAGTAATTGAAGATCATCTACATTAAGGGTTCCTGAATGGATTACTTTTAGGATTTTCAATTATAATTTACTTTTAAAACATATTTTTATACGTGCATGGTAATGAATTATGACAAAGTCTTTTTTCATTCAAATTCAAATTTCCTTTGGGGAAAATGTATTCAAATTTAAACAAATCGAAGGTCTGACAGCCTACTCGGTTTACAAACATGTTCCGTTCTTACAACATGTTATAAGTTTATTTTTAGTGTGAGTCAAAACATACACCTAAAATGTGCCAAAATTAACACCTAAATCACTCACACTATACGCAGAACACATGAAGGACATAAAATGCAGTCCAGTGTTCCTTTGCTCTATCACTGTTCACCTTTTGCGGGTTCTCCGGGCCCTTTTAAGAAGAATTGCATTGTGGGGAGTGTCTGCGCCGCAAATTGTTTTCTGTGTCCTGATTGGCTGTAGGCCATTGTCAATCAATCTCCTTTGTGCTGCCCTGCCGTGTTCCCTGTGTCATTGCTAGCTAGCTTGTAAGTGAATCTTCAGTTCGAAGGAGGAGGACTGCAACAGGAGTGGAATACGTGTCAGTGACCTAAATGATTTCTTGTGTCCGACATGTAGGTTGGTCATTAAAATTCTAACAAAGGTTTGAACTTTTTTTTTGTGTGTTTAGACAAGAGAAATGTGAGAAAATGTTATTGCCTGTTTGACTAAAGTGTATAAAGTGTGTATGGAGATGGGTTCTACAGCCTTAAAACATTTATAACAATAGTAAAAAAAAATTCCTCTGCGCACTTGTAAGTAGTTCTCATGCAAGTCTTGTATTTATGAACCAAACTGCTTAGATTGAACCGAGGGTTGTCCCGATCCGATGTTGATAACGGATATCATGCCAATATCATGAGATTATATTGGCCTGCATCTAAAATCGCTGATATTGGCACTCCGATACAAGCAGTTTTTGATTCCAGACTCTTTCCCAGCATGTCTATCCAGCAATATCACAACAATAGCGTGTGCTAACAAAGTAGCAAGGAGTACGAGTGATGTTGGTTGTGTGGTAGTATATATATTTATATATTGTTAAAGTCCGAAAAAGACATTTCATCTGATTGCAAAACCTGTCCTGCACAAGTTTCCCCTGGTGGCACAGAACCGTCGACGTTAAATACGACCACCCTCATGGCGCGTTTGAAGCAGCATCAAACGGGAAACTCTCACGAGATGGCAAAAAGTCATTAGCTATAACCGAAAAGATCCAGCTCCTGTCGGTGGTGAGTAATGTCGCATTTTTTAACGCTTAATTGATCACTTCGAACCTCACTATATTATGCATAGCTGCCACTACATTGTTTATAAAACTATTCTCCAGGTGCATAAAGAAGTCAGTGGGTCAGTGTTTCCCAATACTCCTATTGCTGATTATCGTTGCCTTGTGGATTAATATCCCTTGATCAAACCTTTTCTAACATTCCATACTACAAAATAAGTCATGAAAGTATGTATGATTGGTGCTGATATCGGTGTCAGCCAATGTTGAAGGCTGCAATAAAACAGCTGTAGATCTTCCTCATGAAACCCCGGTTATCTGAATCTAGACATACAGTACATAAAAATTAATGATAAAAAAATATTGGCGTTATTTTTAGAATGCTACTCTATAGACTGAATAGGATTGAGTCAGGAAGAAAAGAGATGTTCTGTTCTGTACAACCTTGATAAGAAGTTGTGATGAAAAATGGGATGACTCAAACAGACACAAAACATGAACGACGGCAGAGTTGAGTAGCCTCGGGGGTTGTATAAGACTGAGCGTATCTGGATTATAGATTGCATACTTGATGTTACACCAAGCAGGCGAGTGTGCAGAGTGAGATGGGCAAGTTAAACTTGATCAAGCGATGGAGGCATAACAATGAATGTTTGCACCTGGACTCATTGTGATACGGGATTGTCAGGAGAAAGCAGCAACAGGGGTCAGAAGGTTATATGATTGCTGCACTCTGCTCTAGAAATGACTTTTCCCTGACTTCAGGTATGTGATCCCATCTGAGCCCAGGGATATCCTCTGTTTATGCTCGGACATAAACCCAAAGATTAGGCGGCCTGGTATTCACCTGATTAAAATGACCTCCTTATGTAAACCATGCTGATGGGTTTGGGGCAGTGAGCAGGACCTTTTATGACCTGGACATTGTATGAACACTTGTGCTTGTGTAATTAACTTCCATGCAGAATTAGACCTAGAACATCTTGTGCTGGAACGTAACTAAAGTCGCAGATACTCAACGAATTAGTGCTGTTGTAAAAACTAGCCTGTGTGCTTCTAAATACATAAAAGGGCAACCACAAGAGAAGTGTGTGTGTGTGTGTGTTCAAGTGCAGTTGTTACAGCCAGGTGAAAGGATTAAGCAGTGATGGCTTAAGTTCCAAGGGGAGAACTGTCATCCGTCGAAGATAGTCATCAATCAAAATGTCTTCACATCATTCTTGTTCTCATGTTACCTTTTGCTCTAGCATGTCTCTCAGCATTTATCACTCTGGCTTCCTCTTGGCCTCTCCATCTTTGCAGTGAATGTCTGGCCTTCAGCTGAGAGCAGTGGAATTGGAATGGATAAGAACCTGTTGCTTCTCCCTTGTGTGGATTCCCTCAAGGTCCTCCCACAGTCCAAAAATGTTTATATTAATAGGTTTGAATGTTAGCGTGAATGGTTGTTTGTCCATATTTGTCAGTCTTGTGATTGGCAGGTAATCCCTCACGGTTAATTCGTTCCAGACCCCGTGATAAATGAATTTCCGCAAAGTAGAAGTTTTGCAAAGAAAACATGTTTACAACCTTCTCCTCAAGACATGACGTAACACCCCTATAGAGGACCCTATGAAATTAGTTGTATTTTTTCCCATATTATGTTTTTTCCGTTTTACTTTTTACGCGTATTTTACCAGCACAGAGTTTGTACTTTGTACTAAATAATGCCCGTTATTTAAATGCAACATGTCAGCCTCTGCACACATTGCTACAAAATCCTTAACAAACTGTAATGCCCGTAATGGTGGTTAAGGGAGATGTAGTCACAGATGCAATTCCAATTGCGTTATTATGATCAGTGCTGTTACTTTGAAGGCAGGAAGTGTGTTGTGTGTGTTGAGAATGTCTGCTGATGGTTAAGACGAGTTGGGTGCAAGAATAAACGACGTCAGCAGGCATTGTAAACACAACACGATGTAAACATACTCATACAGCCTGAGTCACACACACACAACAGCACTAGCATGCTCTGCTAAACTAAGCTAACCCAGCTAACTTCCCTTCACGCTCTGCAAGAGAGAAGTATTTTCACCAACTTTCGCCACTGTTTCAGGTCGCCTGTGATGACGCACAACTCATAGGGTCCTACCTATAGTTACCTCTACACACGTATTACCCAATATGGTAGACATAAGGAGAGTAAATAAGCCATTTAAGACATAAATAAGACTCACTTTTGTGTGTGTTGCTATAAATGTGTTCCTTGGGGGAGCTGATTGGTGGGCAGACAGGAAGTAACATCCGGAGTTCAGAGTTGAGTTTTAGCTTGGCATGCATTACTGCAGCAACAACGGCCCGTGTTTTTAATAGGGATTATTGAGCCTGTTTTGAGATAATTTATACTTTCAAATTTATACTAAAAACCTGTTGTCTGGCGTTTGTGTGCCTCACCGAACATTACAGTAAGATTACTGACATCTAGTGATCAGTGTAGAATACTACATATCATTCACAGCGTTTTCGAGTGGGTCTTTTGAAAGCCTTATATTCGAATTTTGTTAATTTCGCTATGTTTATGCTTGACAATATGTAAAATTTGCTTCAATATGCAGATATGACTAATAAAAGGCCGTATTCAACCACAAAACAGCATGATTTATTAATTGATATATTTTTAAAAAATTGTGATAGAATGGAGCCATGAAATTCGAACCCTCGCGAAACGAGGGATGACTGTACTCTGTATTTCACACTTGCCCAGCTGGGATAGGCTCCAGCATCCCTATGACCATGAACAGGAGAGATGGACTCGAAAAGCAATGGGATGATTAAATAATAGCAAGTTCCAGGCTTCCCACCTACTGTAGATGTTCCCATGTTTTTTGCATCCACAAAAAAGAACCCGTTATTTCAGACCACATTACAGGATCCGTAACATTTTCCAGATCAAAGTCTTATGTAGGCTAAATCTCTTAATATTTACACCATAAACCAGGTATTATCAGTGTAACCTATTCTTGTGTTAATCATTGTCTCACTGTAGTTCACTCAGTATAGCACTGAACACTCGCATTTCTGGATTGGACACCACCTGGGGAGGACACTGGGAGGAGTGGGAATGTATAGACAAAGACTACCAGTTGCGAAGGAATGCTGGTATCCTGCTGAGCTAATCCTAGCTGGAAGAAAGGGGGAAATGTGGAAAGCGAGCTGGAGAAAGGGAGGAGAGGAGAAGATGGCAACAGAACGTCCAGGGCGTACGGGCAGAAATGGAAAGGGTTGCTTGAGAAAACTCCTCTTGCCATTGACTGTTTTCGCTCCAACATTCTCTATTGTTTTAGGGTGTTCTCGCTCGTGCTGGTGGTCCGAATAGTTTCTGTTCTGTCGTGGAGACATCTGAAGTTAAGACAGCTGTCCTATTTCAGTGGTGAAGTCCTTCAGATCAGCTTTTTCTGAATGGCATAGTGCGCCCTTTTCTTTTCAGTCTAGAGGGGAGTGAGTACTGCCATTTTCACCCTCAAGGGCCATTTATGTTGAAACAAACACGCACCAGTCTTCCTTAGCTGTAACTAAATGGATGATTTAAGATTAGACCACACTTTTTACAGGATTAAAATAATACACATTCACCATGCATCATCTTTTGCTCTAACTCTTGTATTTCTTGTGGCTGAAACGGCTACTCCCATGGGAACGATTCATTGATGTTTTCTTCTACGCAGATGATTGTATAAATCGTTTTGCAGATACAGTAGTTATTATTTTTGTTTCTCTCAGAGTGTGAGGATTTTAATCATTCGCTAAGAGTTTGTGGGTTCTGATTTAAAGCAGGTCCTTGAAAAACTCAGCCAAAAGAGGGTTTGCAGCACTCTGTTTGACCACTTCGGATTGGAACCAGACCGCTCAGGTCTAGGCCAGCATAAACACATACAGTACATAGGCGCAATGGACTGAACGGAGTTGGTAAATATGTTAAGTGTGTTAACCTGACACCCAGCATCCCTTTTTGATAACGCGTTCTCACAAAGAAATGAATAGAAAGAACCAACCTACAATGAAGAAGGTTAATTTAATGATAGCCATTGTGGCTCCAGAGCATGTTGCCTCATTGGCTGAATCAAACCATTTCCTGTGCCGCTTCCTGTGCCAGGTCTCCTGGTTTTGTCCTGTCTGGTCCAAGCTTGAAACAATTTTCAGTGACTCAAGGGAAATCACCTTCCTCCTCCATACGCTGAGGCTCATTTTTCATAACTCTTTTCAAGTGTTGACAGCGACATTAAACACGGAAGTCCAGTGTCACTGACAGCATTTCGGGATGAATGCGAAAAGATTATGAGCTACACAACGATGATTTGATTCAAGGAGGAGAAATAAAATTTATTGATACTGATCATGCTTGTTGTCAATGGAGGAAATAGTGGCGAAATGGTTTTTGGCCAGTGTTAGTTATTCTAAAATAATATTTTAAGAACATTTACTGGTTGATGCAGCACCGCATTGCTAATGCTTTCTTGTCGCTATCAACCAAAATAGAACTGCATGCTTTAGGGAGCTTAATAATAACTTATTTAACTCACTGCCAAAGCTAAAAATGATAAGCTCTGCAGATAAATTAGGGGAAGACAGATGAACATGATAGTTTTGATGAGTCTCTGTAGATTGCTGCAGCAGATGGAAACTAAAGATAATGTTTTTATGATCCTGCCACTTCTCATCCCTCAAAACACATTTCACAGAAAACAGAAGTCAGCATTTCCTTTCCTCCAGTGCCTCTGCTTTCCTCCCTAATTTCTCTCTCTTTCTTTGGATTTCTGCCTTTCTTCATATTACTTTCTCTAGAAATGTGTCTTACTAAAAGTCCTCAAATCCGTATGATTTAAAGCCGTCTTTGTGCAACCTAACTGCCTTTTACATAAAATGTCTCCAAGCGAGCCGCTTAGATTTTGGCCCTATTTTGACATCACAACGGGGCTGATTTACATGGGACAGCCTTTCTCGGCGAGTTTCCATGCCAGCGACTCAGCTCCCTGGCTGAAGATCCGCCATTGTGTCTTCTCACAAACGACGACACAGAACCGCGATCATGCCTACACCAGACATGTGCCGGTTACCGGCGCCAAGGTAAAACACGGTATGAAAAAGTCAAGGTTTCAAAACAACAAAAATTTAGCATCATACCGTTTCTTCGATATGAGAGAAAGTGGAGTTTCAGCTCGGCCACTACATGGAAATACTTTGTGTGTCCTGTGTTATTCCTCGCAGTCTGAGCTGGGGTTTGATGTGTTCAAACCACAGGTGTTAGCTTCCGCGTTAGCATTGAGCGCCGCCGATACGGCTGTGCTGTTGTAGGTCAAGATATTACTCACGTTGACGATCACCAAATGTGGAGATGTGATTGAGAAGGAGAAGGAGACGGAGACGGAGAAGGAGTGGAGGATGGTATCAAGCGTGTACTCTCCACTGAGTAACAACCACTGAACAATGCCTCAGTTGCTAACAGCAACGGAACGGAAGTATGTGGGCTAGTGTGACCTGCCACTATGAAACTGTGATATTTTTTCCAAGGTTATCATATCATCAGAATCTCATACCGGCCCATGCCTTGTCTACACCAAAAGCTCAGCAGACCTCTAGTATTGTTGGCTGTACAGATTGTCACATACACTCACCTCCCACTCACAGAGGACATCCGAGCAAATTGGATTCATTTTATTTACTTACAGCTCATCATGTCTGACCTTTCCTGTAGTAGAAGGGGTGGGGTGAGCAGTGGCTCATTTGCATGAGACAGGACCCCGCCTATCGCCCGAAGTCAGCCGGGATAGGCTCCAGCATGCCCCCACGACCCTAAAAGAGGAGAAGCGGTATAGAAAATGGATGAATGGATGGAGGACAGCCCGGCTGTTCTGAACAGGCCTCTATAGAGAGGGTTATTATTACGTGCTGTAATTCTTGGGGTATTTTGACCAAAGCATGTCACAAACATATTATTCAACATGTTTTCAACTTTGGGAAAACAATTGCATCGTATGTCTCCTTTAAAGCAAAGGGGAAACAATAAAATAAAGAATGAGATAGGAGTGCAAGATAAATATACCGTGGCCTTCACACAACAAGGATTTATTTAGAAACCATTAAACCACTAGTGTAATTATAGGGCCTAAAAGAGTGTAAACCTTTGTCAGTTGATGGGTTTATGGTGAAAAAATCGTTGCACTTGTATGAATCATGGCGACGTAACATTGTCGGGGCGGGTGGACGCCTTGTAGGACACAGATTTCATTGGTTTTTTATTGAATGGCCTTTGAGGAGAGAGGACATTGCTGTGCTTTCGGCCCCAAGCTCAGAGCTCCTGCTATGGGTAAGGCCTGTTAGGGGGACAGCCTCCTGTAGAGGGGGCTGGACGAGGGTTATCAAAGGACAAAGAGCCTTTTGGTGTGCTGATAGGCGAACAGATCAGACACCTCGGGGTATATACATATGTGTGTTTGTGTGTGTGTGTGTGTGTGTGTGTGTGTGTGTGTGCTTCACCGTATGTCTGATTTGAGTGTTTTTGTGCTGAGACACAGGAATCTATCCCTTGCATGTTTTTGCGTGTTGGTTGACAGCAGTTGGGTCAAGATGAATAGGAGACTGTCGATGGAGAACATGCCAATTGGCTTTTTGCTTTTGTGTGTGTGTGTATGTGTGTGTACTGATGGGACGCTGATGAAAGCTGCAGCGTGATAAGGATGACAGTAGGAAATGTCAGAGCAGTCCTTTGTTTATTCTGCTTGCATCCTGGATACACTCTCACAGCGGTCACACTAGTACAGTGTTTAATGTACCGCTTTACTGTTTATACACACTTTACACCAACAATTTTCCTGTTATATAGAAAACAGAACAGGAACTAGAAGCTGCCAGCACAGCATGCAGTAGTAAAAGGAAACGATAAAACATGGTTCTCGCCCGGAAAAGGGTGGCGTGCTATCTCCTGCCCCTTGTGGAGGAGTTCATCTACCTCCGGGTCTTGTTCATAAGTGAAGGAAGGATGGAACGTGAGATCGACAGGCAAATTGGTGCGGTGTCTGCAGTGATGCAGACTCTGCATCCGTCCTTTATGGTGAAAAGTGAAAAGGGAGCTGAGCCGAAAGCAATTTACTGGTCAGTCTCCTACGCTCACCTATTTTCATGAGCTGTAGGTAGTGACCGAAAAGACAAGATCGCGGTTACAAGTGTTAGAAATGAGTTTCCTCCATAGTGTGGCTGGACTCTTCCTTAGAGATCGGGTGAGAAGCCCTATCTTTGGGAGAAACTCCACATTGAGAGCAGCCAGATGAAGTGGCTTGGGCATAAGGTTAGGATGCCTCCCTCCCAGGTGTTCAGGGCACGTCCGAACAGTAGGAGGCCTCAGGGAAGACCCAGGACTTGTTGGAGAGACTCAGCTGGCTTGGGAACACCTCAGGATCCCCGGGAGGAGTTGGATGAAGCGGAAAAAGATGGATGGACAATAAAACAGTCGTCAACAAGCCAGTTTTCTAAAATGCATTTGAAACATTAGCATTATATTTATTTGATTAGTCACAAAATGCTTGTTTCTTTGTTTGGCCCGTGCAGTCTGCTGCAATTGAGTCTTGTTTGCAAGTTTTTGTGTAACCTTGTGAACAGCCAAACCCGTACCAGTAGCACTGAAACAATGCTTACCTCTTTGCCAAAGGAAATTATGTACAGTGTGTTGCATCTCAGCCTGTCAGCAGACCGATGTAGCAAACACAATTAGACCTTGCGGAGCACATACAGATACCGTGTGTTCTTTATAGGGATGTTATTGGGGTTGGCTACTAATGCCACATAAGAATAATCTATATATCTCTATATTCCTATCATTTTACAGATCTGACAATGGCGCATTGATGAGCTAAAGCGTGGAGTTGCCCTCAGTAACTATAGCTTTGTGTTGTTGGTGTTAAAGACAATGCTGCTTAAATTGAATGAACTGAATGATAACAGAACCTCAACACCAATCGACTGTTTTGTGTTCCAATTCTCGTATTTTGCTTTGAATCAAGGATGGGAGTACCAATTTCCTTCATGTTGACGTCAGCTTATACGGTAGTCTTAAAGTCACTGCTCCGTTTGCTGGTTGTACATTTTTCTTGGCACATCACGTTCAGTATCATGATATGATACTGAATCTTCCACTTTATTGTTCACTGTGAGGTTTTTTTTTCTTAGTGTATGCTGTATTTCAGTGTTACACACATATAGCAGTCACAAAATATAACAATTTTTGTTTTAAAGATCCCTTATAGCTATTTCTATTCATATTATATAGTCAGTTATTACTCTATACAGTGTTGCCAAAACTGAAGTCAAATACGGGTCCTGAAGAAAGCTTATCATTTGAAGAACCACAGAGGTCATGTACACTGGCCTTATCATTATCATCTCTGTTTGCCTTGTCATATAAAGACTTCAGTCTTGTGAGATTAGTTATTAAACCCAACAGGGTACATTCCACATCCACAGGGATCACTTTAGTCTTCCGTCTCCTCGTCTGCCAACACACACATGCACCGACCCTTCAGTCTTTCTCTACTTTACCTCTCCTGCATTCTGTCCAAGTATCTGCTCAGTTTCATCTCTGTTTAACATTTTTGAAAGTTTGGAATTAGGGAAATAAGGGCTCAACAGGGAAATACGTCTAAAACTTTCCCAATTCTCATCACTTGGTTTATATATTTTCTTTTTTCCCTTTTTCCTGCAATTGGATCCAGTTACAATTTTTGTGGTCTTTTTTTTCCGCATAGTAAAACAGAGAACCAATCAAAATGTATTTCATAGTAATCATCTTTGCACTGTCATTGATATTTGTGTAATTTTCCTCAACACACAACTGACTCCAATCCTAAAAACCCTTGTTTGTCTCAATATTATATTAGTGGTGGCAACATTCAATACTGGATTCCGGGACACATTGATGGATTTGGTATGTTATTGGGGGAGACATGTGGCCTTTCAGCCCTACCGCCACTGCACATGTGTGCTAGGGGGTCTCAAATGTAAAGGCCATAAGTCCTCCACGCCATATGTTGTAGTCAGTGCTGGGAAGTATGTTTGGTGTCAGTTCTGGAAGACCCAGCGCATGCATGAGATGCATCTGATGTTATCGCTGGCATTAACTCATATTTACTTTATCTTCCATGTATTTTCCATAAACAAGTCAAAATACATTTATTTCTTTGGCCGAGAAATGATGTGTGGCATTCTGCTGCTGTTTAAGTGGTGTTTTATTTCTTTATTTTCACACGCTACACTACCAATAGCTTTGTTTGTTTATTGAAAAAAGCCACACATCTGTGTTCTTTTGACCATCGTCATATTTCATTGAATCAGCATTATCTTTGCTTCTGTGCCTGAAAGGCCAGCATCTTTAAAAGGACTCTTTATTGTTGATGATGGGTTGATGTGTTTCATAGATACGATTCGATGAAGCTGCCTTTTAAGTGCTGTTTGCATTCTTGTTGCCGTCATAATTCCAAAACTTGGAGTGGTGTTATGGTCCAAGGAAGAAATCATATTTTGTTGTACATTCAGGGCTGCAGAACAAATAATAAAAAAAAAAAATCACAATCTTGTTTCACATTAACATGTAATATAATTTCTGAATGATGACAATTTTACTTAACGAGCTGTATCACAAACAAACGGTGACATTTTACTCAAGGACTCACGCTGCACTGGGGTTGGTATGACTCGGTTCTCCCGGTTCCTCAGCGAGCGTCGCTGGCCTGCCTGTACCCTGCCTCTCGCCCAAAGTCAGCTGGGATAGGCTCCAGCATACCCCCAGATCCTAGTGAGGATAAGCGGCATAGAAAATGAATGGATGGATGAATTGGGATCACATATATGGATCACATATATATTACATTTATGTCGGATAAGTGGACATATGTAATATTTATTTGATGTTATCATTATTAGTTTTTTGTTGAGCTTTTCCGCTGGTATGCTAAGTTCATATTGTTTCTCTTTTGGTTAGTGAAATTTAATAATTACAGCACTTTCTTAATGATGATATCAGTATAGAATATTCATAAGAAGCGAACCATACAAAGGTTTTGTCATGGGCGCTGAATAACATTCTTAAATCTGATGTACTGGGACACTACAGTACATGTACTACAGGGTTTATTGCTGTTTATTTCCCTACTCTTGGCATAGGAGAAATATCCCTTTTGGAAACCAACAATGCACAATGTTAGTGTAAAGCCAACTCTCTGATGGTTGCATTAACAGTGATCTATTAATCACAGGGCTGAGATGTGGGCAGGCACCATGGCTGCTGTTT
This sequence comes from Dunckerocampus dactyliophorus, assembly GCF_027744805.1. Classification (NCBI taxonomy): domain Eukaryota; kingdom Metazoa; phylum Chordata; class Actinopteri; order Syngnathiformes; family Syngnathidae; genus Dunckerocampus; species Dunckerocampus dactyliophorus. The sequence goes on from NC_072828.1 coordinate 22,189,174, forward strand.
TTCCTGTCAATGGTGCAATGAAAAAAAGAAAAGAGAATCTAAGCCATGCCTGGGTGCTTGTGAAAGTGCTTTAAATGGCTCGATGTTTGCAGATGTTTCGTTTGAGGGTGAACTCCTGTTGTGTGCTGAACTTCAAGAAGAGGTTAAGTCACTGGTTTAAGGCCATCTTTTACCAGGTTTTTCTGGCTTCCCAACCTACCCATACCTACCTCCGTTTTCGTTATTAGACCATTCCAAAGGGTCTGTCTAAAACCGAATTGTACAAAACAATTTTTCTCGTTGGAACGATGTAAACCCAATTTATCTGTTCCAAACACACAAAAATGTTAACCCAAAACATTTTTAATATAGAACAATGATAGTTTCATGCAGAAAAATAAATGATGAACAAAAGGGATAAATGGACATTTAAAGTCCTAATCACACCAAAACGTTTGGGGAAAAAAATGCAATACAAAAAATATTCCCGCAATAAAACGTTTTTGTTATGCTGCTGTCATCTATCAATAAACAACAAAGAAATATGAGTGAAATGAAGTTGTAATTATCAACCCCCCCCCCCAGCAAGTTTTCTGAACCGCCGCCATTTTGGCTGTGATGACAACCAGACGCATGGAAACACAGCCATCAATAAATAAATAAAAAAGCAGCAACTAACGGTAACTGTTATGTTTACAATGCCAACACAGTCAGCCAGAAGCCCAGAGTAAACATAAAACACATTTTTTTTATTTGCAAAGTGCAACACTCAGATGCACTTCTCCAACGTATTCATCATTATTAAGAATTTGGGGTTTCATATTGCCTCAACCCGTTATTGTGTTTCATCTTCCCTCTTTGTCTTCCACTTGACCTCTTCTTCAGCCTTGTTCGAGGCCTCTTTTACAAAACAACCATTATTGACATTGAAACCGTAATCAATTGCAGGCATCTTTAGCTAAGTAAAACCACAAAGGAAAAGCAGGCAGAGCTACAGAAAAGTCCGGGCTTGGCGTCATGCACAAGAGGCATTACATGACTTTCAACAAAGTTGATCAAGTGTATTCCTCAGGGTTTTCAGTTGAAGAGGCGTCATACAAGGGAAATACTGGAGTGCATTGCTGACTGCAACCAGCAGAGGTGTTGTTGATGTATTCCGTTTACCCGGACTTGATAAGTTAGCATGGATTACTGCAGCTGTGTTTACATTTGCTGGACTGGATGGACTATCTTCAGACTGGGTTCACATTGACAAGCTCATATTTCTCTCAAAGCACCAGTAAGCCTGAGGTGTCCAAAGTGTGACTCAGGAGCCCTTTTCGGAACACAGCTCGTTTTTTCTTGGCCATCTGTCTATTCTTAAAATTAAATGAAGTATTTATTAGTAGACATCTTACTAGATATTACACTGATTAAACGGACTATTTGCTTGGGCATGTGTAGGATTGGTCCACGCTTGTTATGAAGCACAGCGCGATACGATGATGTCACTTGAGCATTATAGTCTCAGCAATGTGTTAAATAAAATCTATGGCTATCATGAGGTAGTTCACCACAGAGCTATTTCTCTGAGGGTGGCACTGCAGTTTTAATCTGAGCTCTCTCTGTTTGGTTTCGCATCGTCTCACAGTTTATTGACATTGCAGCGCACGCCTTGTACAGAGCAGGGTGCTGCTGCACGGACACACACACCGGCTGCTGTTTTTGTTGGACTCTGGAGTGTGAGACCTGCAGTGTGTCATTGCGACTGAGGACTGAGAGAGAGAGACCAGGAGTCCCCGTGTGTTTGTGTGGGAGAAAGTGGGAGATAGGCTTGACCTTGTGTGTGTGTGAGCACATTGGTAATTCTCATACAAACTGGGCCTTTCTTTACCTTGCTCATTTTTTATCAGATTGGGTTGAGTGGGAAAGAAGGCGTGAAGGAGGCATGTTCTATTACTCATAGGTTGAATTTGGAATAAGCTTTGGGCACCTTTTTCTGCTCAACACAAACGCATTCTCATCCTAGGGAAAGTAGACTTGCTCAAATAAAGAACACCTTTACAGTACAAGCCACTTCACAATGGTTCACATTATCCATAAATTAGCCACGCTGCTTTCTGCTTTAACAATCAGTGTTTCCTCTTTTTCTTTGTGAAGTTACCACCATGGTTGATGAGCACTGCCTGAGTTTATAACAACAGAGGCAGTACAGTACATCCGCTTTATTCGCGGAGGTTATCATCCAAGCCCCCCGGTGAATGGCGAAATAATGGACGCGCACATAACAAGCTGTAAAAATCCCTGTTTCTGATGCTGTAAAACCTATAAATATGCCCGTCACAGTTATTTAACACATTTTAAATCCAGATTTATACATTAAGCATAAATTCCAGGCATACAGCATACACTATTGTACCTACAAAATGTCTTGTCAAAGCATCTACTTGCTGGAAAATCATGAGTCAATAGGTTTGTGAGACAGATCTCTCTGCTGGATTCATAGCATTGTAGCACCTTCTTTCCCCTGCAGATAACACCATCAAATCACTCTTTATTGAAGTTACGATTAAAAAAATATTTACAGTTTAAAACAGAGAAAAGAAAGGTGGTCCTTTGGTTACGAACAAGTTCCATTGTAAGTCAAGTTGTGTTTTATTGTTGGAACTTACACTTAAATTAGATACAGTAGATTGATACTTTATTAATCTCCAAGAGAAGAGACACTCACGCTGTGCACAGAATACGCCAAGGACATATAAAATACAGCAATAAAAAGATTAAATACAGGAAATTAAATGAAACAGTAATAAAAAGAGATCTGCTTGTGACAGCTGGTGGAATCCATGACCCATTCATTTGCATTCAATAACCTTATCCTTAATTATGCCCGTGACAGTCGAGCAGCTGAGACCAAAAGAGAGGGAAATATCGGTGAGCGTTTTTCCCCTCTGAGGGCTTTTGATGATGATGATGACCATTTTCACTTCCGTAGTGATGGCTTTCCTTTTCTTTGGTGCGCTGCCGCTTAGGAGACATAATAAGCGATGTTGTCCTTCTTCAGAGTCTCTGCACACACTGGATTCTTCCACCAGCTATGAGGCACACATTATATTCTTGCACTGAACAACATGCTTCGCACGCTGTACTTAGTTCTTCAGCGAGTCTCGTATTTACGGACCAAAATGAAGTAATGGGAATTCATCTAATTGATTAATTACTATATAACAATGTTGTAAACTGAGGATGACCTGTGTGCAGGGCCGCAAATGCAGAACCACGAATAGGCATCTACTGTATGTTGTAGAAACCACACACATACAAACTCCACATAATGGCAACTGTGATTTAAACACATAACCCCTGTTCCAAAATTCCACTTTTACTCTCCTAACCTTGGTGAAGACAGTAATGAGTGTGAGTGTGGTTGGTCGCCGCTGTGAGATATAATGACAGGCTGGCCGTGTAGGATGACAGCAGTAAGTTTGACAGATGGGATGTTAATGAGAGGAGAGCAGGACTTGTGTTGGGGAATGAAGCTTTGAATACGATGCACACGTGATACCAGAGTTTCAAGGAGTCACTCCTCACTATGGGAACACAAAGACAACACAACTTGACACAACAGCGTGTTTGTGCGGAACCCACGAATCACCGAAAGGCTGTTTAAGGTCTTAAGGGCTTTTCAGAAATCAAATGAAGGGATATGGTAACTTGTCTCATTCACATTGGTCAGACGTGTCCTGTTGACATCACACTAAATACACCAGGAAGTAGACAGATCATTCATCTACACACAAGTGTATAAGTGGTGGCGTTATGGTTATCAGACCATACTCATTGTCTCTGTTCCAGTAAAGGTTGTATCCTAAACTTTCTTAGACCTTGTCTCTAATAGACATGCATGTCTCATGTAATTATAAACCTACAGTTTCTGAAGTTTGATGGCTGGTGAGTCACGATATGATCTCACGAACACACCAACTAAATGATCTGAAGGATAGTTTTCTTATTAGTTCTGTCAACATGGCAACCATGGACATACTGCTTGTTTTGGCTCACCTTATTTTGTCCCATATCTCCTTCATTTCCACAAAAACCACTTGGTTGCCCTCTCAGTCCACCAACTTAACACGCCGCTTGCTGTTCCAAGTCATAAAAACGTCTTCTGGAAAGCCTTCCCCCTTTTAATATACAAACTCGTAAAACGGAGGGACGTGATCAACTGGGGCTTTTCAGTGGAAAATACTGAATCCCGGTTACAGCATCTGGAGTTATAATCGCTTCCACATCTTGGAGCTGTAGCACCAAACTATATACATTGTCAATAATTCTATGAAAGATAAAGAGAGAATAATACAGGAATAATCATAAGTAAATCGTAACTAACGACAATAATCCCGCAAGACATCTTAGGGTGTCTCACATGAAATGAACTCTGGTGCTTTTGCTCTACTAGTGCGGTACGTTTCGTCAAGTGTTAATGCATTCATCTGAACCAAAGACAATGTTCAACTGACAATGTTGAAAAAGTTTAGTTTAGTCATTTTACTACTCCTTACTTCATGCATATGTTTTGACTGCTCAGCTTTGGTCCGATGACAGAAAAAAACCAAACAGTGTGATTGCTGAGCAAACCATATCCAAAGTATGCACCAGGTTCAGACCATATTACTGAACTGAAAGTGTGAACACAGCCTATTATGCCTTGAAACCATATTTCAATGCCCTCTTTTATTGACAAAAAAACCTCTTTTCAAATGTATTTCATCAAGAGTGGAGTTTTACCTGCTGTCTGACACTTCCAGTGACAGATTGAAGGAACAAGACAACCTCGCATTGACAGACAGCCGAAGTGGGGGCAAAGCAAACGGAGGATATTTGTCTTCTCATTTTGCGGCCCGGACCTCGTATTTGCATGTCATTACTGACCCGACACTCTACAAAGATAGCATTCATGCTTGCTGTCCCTCTCTACGCTGCACTATTTCTTCTTTACAGCTCTACTTTCCGATTTACGCCCATCTGCAAAAACCACCGGCCCCAAAGGCTATTAACTTTTTAGCTGATCCCCTTGTTGGCCTTGGGAATACATAAGAGCACTTTACTTTCTTGAATCACTAGAGACAAGTTATTCAATTTGCAGTTGCACCAAGGGTAAGTAGCATCAACCACTGAACATCCATCCATCCATTTTTTTATACCGCTTGTCCTCATTAGGATCACGGGTGAGCAGGAACCTATCCCGGCTGACTTTGAGCAAGAGGCGTGCATGCATTTTTTATGTGGACATGTTATACCGTCATCCTAACACAGTTTCTTCCTAGCCCCACCACATTGTAGGTCATTAGGGCTCATGCACTAATGACCTTTGAGTCAGCCGCCCCAGTTTCAGTCTATGATTCGTTCAGAAGCACAGCCTGAGCTATATTGGGTTGCATGCATTACAACGCAAAAGGAGCACAGCACACACATGCCAGGTATGCAAGTGAGATGTCATCCTGATGTGGTGCACAAACGGTGTTGCTCAAGGGCACCGTGAGAGTAGTCAAGGATGCAGTCAATCCTCCCGAAATCCTTACAGACTGAGCTACCCTAGGATGCAAGTACCAATCCAAATTTCATATAAATAAATGGGCCTCAACTTAAGCAAAGTTTATACATCGGATACAGCAAATACAATACTGATATAGTTCAAATATCAGTTTTGGCATGAATTTGATTTTCTGAACAGACGTCAAGGTCATCAGCAAAGATTCCCAAATGATGTTGCTTCTTGTGTGACAGCTGTCAGCATTGCATTTCATGTACAATTGTGCAAAGGATTGCGTCCTTCATAAGCTTAGGTTAGCAAAAACTTCTCTTTGTGTTATGATTGTACTTATTATTCACATTTCTACAACAGTTTAATTGAGTAGTCTCAAGGACTTAGCTTAATGTGTATCCACAAACCTTGCCCAGCTGAGTGAACTACATGAAAATACCATGCAGCTATTAAAATAAATACTGTTCTGTTGTAAAGTCCTTTAAGTCTGGATGGCATGGCTTTAACCTTTGAACCACAAGCTTGTAAAGACAAATATGGTAAATCATAAATGTTCATTAAAATGCAAGATTCTATCATTTTGTTATATGTGATGTAATACATATACAGTACTGGGATTTGAATCCAAGCAAGACCAAAAGAGAGAGTTCCATCTCAGTCACTGATGGCTGAATACTGGCCACACGTCATCTGCATGAGATGGATTACGTGTAATCACAGCGAGACAGTGAATGAGGATGAACGGGAAAGGAATGCAAGGGGGATGGAGTGAGAGATGAAAGGGGAAAAAATGGAGAAAGGGGCTGTCAGGGATAATGGAGTAGTAGCATTTATCTGAGTGTGGATCTCCATGTGGGAAGGAGGGTTCCAGACGGAGGGAGGCAAGGACGGAGGATTTAAAGACTGAGGGAGGGCACCACGCATGATGGGTGAGTGAACAAGGCATAGGTCAGCCATCGCTCCACTGAGGCTTTTCTCAAGCTGAACACTCCCATTATAAATAATAAGCAGCATCTCCTATAGATTCTTATAAGTGTTTGAGTCTCACATCAATTCAGAAAGAGTATCAAGGGAGGTCTGATTACTCGCTAAGATGGCAACGCCAACCCTGTCCTCTTGTTCCCTGGCCGATCAGGTGCGTTAAGAATGTGTTCATGAGTGAGGGCGAACAGGTAGCGCCAATTCTATCTGTAGCAGCCCAGATTTATTTGTGGCGGGCTGCCACAAATAAATGAATGTCTGAACACTGGCGAGCTCTATACAAGGTGGAGCAGGTGGACAAGATGATGATAAATTCGGTGCTTTGAGAAAAGAGACAGAGACATGCTGAGAGGCAGCCCAGGAATGTGGGTAAATGAATGAGAGAGTAGTCGGAGATGCTGCGTGTGTGTGTGTGTGTGTGTGTGTGTCTGTCTGTCTGTCGAAGTGTATTTTCCCAGACTTCTTAGCCTTCCCTCTGTTTGACCCCGTTTTACGGTCCTTTTACAGCCCTTGCATACTGTAGCCATCGAGATTCTCTTCTCCAGGGCTCTGTTCCCCTCATCAACCTCAGCTTAGAACCTCAGGCAAGGTCAGCTGGCCTTTAACACTGCCAGCCCCCCCTCTAATTCACAGCAGATCAAATATGAGCCCCCACTTTTCCTTCTTTTTGCTTTAACTCCGCATCTGTTTGAGTCACGCACACACTCATTAATCAATGCCTGAGCCAGTTGATGTCTTGGGGAAGAAAGCACAGGTTTAAATAAATTGAACAGCTCTGGTTAATGTAATAAAAGAAAATACAATAAACACTGCACATTTCTGAGAAAGCACAACTATTATTTTTATGCCAATCTTCAAGCGTTTCCATGCCTTACCCATGAAACATGAACAAGCAGTTTACTTTAAATCAAAGCCTCTGAGTCTCGTCCTGTGCTTTTATGGTACTTGAGAGCCACATGATAAATATTGCTATTATATTCAGTATTTCCAGTGAACTAAACCATGACAGTGAAAATGAAACAGTTCTCCCTTGTTCTCATGAGGTCTCTGCACTCAGTCGCTTGCTGGTTGTTTGATGAGTGTTACTGGTTACACTAAACAGATCTAGAACTGTAAAAAACAGTGGCCATACAGTGCAGTACAGTACCCATGACCATGTTGCCTCCAAGGTCATACATTTTAATGTACTGTAGGTGCTCATATGCCCCTTCTGATGAGTCACAGGTGGGAGTAGTACTCCGCAGTGTATACATGAGACCAGGATAGGCTCATTTTACACTCACTTCTGAGTATGTGCAGACAAACCACGGAACTCCTTTCCAAATTGGAGCTCGCTTTTTTTTGGCCTGTGGTCACTGATCTAGGACCAGTCTTACTTGAAATCACCCTTGCTTGAAGTGTGTTAAATAGCAAGTTGTAAGCAGTAGTCAGATTAGTCTGGAGCAAAAACCTAACAAGATCCAGACATGAAAGGTCTGAGAAATATTGCACCCCGACATGTAAACGCGATGTGCTTGTATTTTATTGGTTGGTGACACTCTCGCAATGTGTTTCTACTTTGCATTTTACTGTACTATTAATATGAATAAGCCCTAGCATACTACCTCCACTGATGATTCTGCATATAATTCATCTGCTCACAAGCCAGCAATGTTTCCCCAGCGACCTCCCTTTGGAGAAGGAGCAAAAGCCTTGTTGCTCCGCACTCACATTTAACAAAGTGAAACATGGTTGGGAGGAAAAATATTTTCTCTATAAAATAAGTTTCTGGAAAATACGAAAGGCACATGTAATGTAGTAAATTACAACAACAAGGGGATACTACAGTATCTCCTTGTCGTGCCTTAAATCAGGCCTGGTGGTGTGAGGGCTTCTTCTGTTGAGCTGCATGCAACAAAAACTCAGGGATTGAATGAGAACATAAAGCCACCTCAGTGGGGTTTTGTCTGCAAAAAACGTAGGGGTGGTTTACATGAGAGCATTTTTCAATAATAATGCACAAAAACTACTAGGCCAGTGGGAGCCAGTGGGGGGGAGGGGGGAGTGTGAGTACACTATTAAAGTGGACTTTTTCCAGCGAGACACGACTCAAATTCTTCACTAAAATATACACAAGTAGTGAATTAAAAATACACTAAAGCCTGTTTTATGCTTTCCGCATCCGCGAGGTCCGTGCGGCTCCGTGCGGACAAATGACGTCATTTTTGCACCAAAGCCCCCCACCAAATTTTTGATGCACTGCTGCCTGCACGAAGTACTCTATAAAGTCACACACGGTCTCTCGAGCGGATTTCCGCACAGCTCGTTCGAGCGTATAAAGCCTTAATTCGGATAGGTCTGGGAGAACAAGCCATTGTTGCACACCTGGGATAGGCACTTTCTGCAAATGACATTGCCTTTTAGGTGCTGAATGGGAATTTAAAAAAAACATTCAAGGAGCCTTTAAAAAAAGTTTCTAAAGTTTAAAGAAATTCTCATATGTTTAGGTTGTCACATCAACATAACAGTGTGTGTGTGCATGTGCAATAATGCATGTGGTAAGGGAATACCCACGTCATTATAAGAGGCTGATCCACATGATGTTCATTCATCATGAGTAGTTATTTTCAGCGTAAAGTTAAATTCACCATATAAGTATTATTTCTGTCTGTCGGTTTGCACTTTGTTGCTTTTTCTGGTTCAGTCAAACTCTTGTCCACACCGCCTTTTTTTTTTGTTTTTCCTCCCAGCCAGTGAACTACTGATGACCTCACTGCTTTTGTCAGTGATTAATGCCCCCCCCCCCTTGTAGAACTCCTCTTCCCATTGAGAAAAAAAAGCAGTCCTAATGGGGATTGGAATCAGTTGGTACCTTATGTATTAAGAGATGTGAGACCAGTGATGAGAGAAATCAGACATGAGGTTTTGCTGTTAGCATGTCACAGTCATCTACTTAAGTGACTGAATGTTTATGGTTGGTTCTTCAGTTCCTCAGGACCACCTAATTGGTTCACTCAAAAGACAAAGTTGTTCTAAGACAGGGGTGTACACATATTTGAGGTGTACACAAGGATGCAAGGGTCACTTTGATGTTTTAAAACCCAACATATGTAGATATGATAAAAAGCTTTTACAGTATACTGTATATTTTTCCAGAAAAAAAACTGCATCTCAGCTTTGTGATATGCAAGATGTTAAAAAGCGTATTACTAGCATGAACTTTGGTCTTCGCTAGTTCAACTTTTTTTTTTAATATTTGTAAATTTTCTTTTTGTAATATTGTGACTTTATTTCCATTATATTTCCACTTATTCTCATAATATTATAACTTTTCCCCATCCTAATTGTCCAAAAATTACAACTTTATTTAGTTGTTTGTTTCTCATATTACGACGTTAAAAAACATATTTTTTTTCTTTAATATTTCTACTCTATGCTACTAAGCTGACATTATTTCACTTTAGAATATAAAGTTCACTCATTTTCCATTTTGGCTGTTTATTTCCAACTATTTCAACTTTCTTCTTGTAAATTTTCTTCTCAGAATTATGACTTTAATTCCATCCCATTTTTTTTTACTTTATTCTTGTAAGATTGTAACTTTTTCCACAATGTAATTTTCCAAAAATTACAACTTTATTTGTTGTTTTGTGTGTTTCTCATATTACAACTTTTTTTTAAAACATCTTTTTCCTTTAATTTTTCAACTTTATGCTACTAAAATTACCTTATTCTTGTAAAATTACGACGTTTTCTTGTTAGATTACATCTTTTTTATTTTAATATTTTCACTTGATTCTTGTAGAATTACTGATTTTCCCATTTTTGCTAATGTTGTTGAGTTGTTTTTTTTTTTTTGTTGAATCACATGTTTATTGGCAGGCCATTAAAACACCAGCGGCGGGCCGCAAATGGACCCGGGGCTGCACTTTGGACACCCCTGTTCTAAGATATTGTAAAAACAATGTATTTTTCTCAAAGAAAAATGATGAATGATACCCACATTCAGTGTTTGATTCCAGCCAAGTATTTCTTACAGCTCTTTTCTAATCTAATACTGTCTCTTTTCATGCAACATGGTTACATTTAAGTAACAGCATCCCACATGTTGGCTGGATGGCCTCCAGACATCAAGACAGCTGTACTGCCAATTGGCACATCTGCAGATATAATTCACACAACTGGTGGTTATCCTGTTATTTAAAAAAAGATGGGAAGGTAAAACAGAGATGGATTTCAACATCTGTCTCCATAGAGAGAACAAACATTAAATCTTGTTTTTACATTCGTGTGTAAACACCCATTAATTTGTACACCACTTATTCTGAGTTGTGGAGGAGCAAACTACGAAAAGTGCTTCCTAGAAATCAGCATCTACTCGCTCCTCAGGGAAGTCACATCTAAGCATTCACTGTGTGTTTGAGCTGCTCAAGCAAATTTCCTCCCATGTTCAAACAAAAAAAAAGGTCTTTTTAGGTCACTATTTTCCCTCACTGCCAACTTAGAGCAGGCCATCCAGAGTTTGAGGTTATTCCTTTTTCTCTCTCGTCATTCACTCACTTAGACACTCCTAACATGCACACGCATGCATGCAAAAAAACTAGCCTTACTCAACCGTGATTTATACTGGCGGGAGTCATCTGTCAAGCAGCTCAAGCCAAGCCCCAGCAAAGTGAAGGAAATCCTTTCAACTATGTTGTAATTTTTGGCTCTGAGCAGATCCACGCCTCACAGATATGACGAGATGCCTCTGGCCTAAAGAGTAGACACCGACAGGCAGGAAGTCTTTTGACAATTTGTCCTTCCCGACCCAAGCTAACCTGCAGTGGCCAGTTTCACATTACTGCAGTCTTCCCTTTGGCCAGACAGTCCCATCTCCCATCTCAGAGTTGAGGTCACCAGTAAAGTGGAGGTTGCCGGGTCGGCGACTTGTCGATTGTGTGCGCAAGCCAGCTAGGAGGCCTGAGGGGAGGAGACTTTGGGTCTTGAGTATTTGGAACTAACATCTCCTGAGGGAGTAGATGGAGATAAAGGCAAAACAGATAGGCAAAGAAACTGAGGGAGGTGTGGGAAGCAGAGAGGTCAGCAAAGGTGAAAAGACTTCTTTGTGCTAAAAGAGTTCTTTGTGAAATGACCACTTTTGTTTTACTTTGAAGCAACAGTATATATAATTTAACCTCAACTTAAGGGCATCAAAATTATTTGGCTGTTCAGTGATTCTGTTGTTGCCATGGGAACCCCAAATCACCTACTAAATAATGCTAGCTCACTCTCCCCGTCCCCCAGTGAACCCCGCTGGCCAGGGCAAGTTGGCCCCATGCTCTGGCCAGCAAGTCGTACTGGCTGCGCAGTGCCAACCGTAACATTCAGTGATAGCACAGTACATGTTTTTTTCTACTTGTACTTTTCATATTTTCATATTTGTACTCTATGTAATAGAGAACATCGTCCAGTAGCAAATCAAAGGTTGTTGTGTGTTTTGGTGATCAATAACATCTGCGCCTGAGGTGTCATGGTTTCCGCTTCTTCAGTGTCAGACTTTTATTGTAGTATCGGGCATGTGGTTGAGCACACAAACCACCTAAAACATTGCTACGGTTGACTGTCTTTCTTTTTCTGTTTTCGACTGTCTTCTTATCACCTGTCTCCTCTCAGAAGCACACACCCTCACGCACATGCAGGCCAAAGATGAAGAGCGTTTTGTATGTGACTGGAGGTGACCTGATGAGCAGATAACAGAGCATAGATGAAAGCTTTGTGAAGTCTTTATCTCTACACATTTTGTGTCCTTTTTCCGTCACAGCATCTAGCATGAATGGTTTTGCTCTCCTATCTTTTATTTCTATCCTTTTTTTCTGTAACACTGGAGAGTTGAGCTTAAAAGCACAGAGGTGTAGAAAGAATCCATTAAATCAGTAAATCAGGAAGTATAAACTGGACACTTAATTAGGTACACTTGCACAGTCAAATGAGAAAGTAATTAGTAGTTTAGAACAGTCTAGAACAGCATTATATTGTAGTGAGAGCTCTTGTTTATATTTAAGAACTTTCATGTAGCTAATTATTCATCCATCCATCCATTCATGTTCCATAGTCCTCAGAGTCAGCGGGATGTGGGACTCTATCCCGGCTGACTGACTACACCCTGGACTGGCCGCCAGCCAATCGCAGGGCACATATAGACAAACAATCATTCAAACTCACATTCATACCTCCATCCATCCATCCATCCATCCATCCATCCATCCATTTTCTACGCCGTTTCTCCTCATTAGGGTCGCGGGGGCATGCTGGAGCGGATCCAAGCGGACTTCGGGCGAAAGACGGGGTACACCCTGGACTGGTCGCCAGCCAATTGCAGTGCACATACAGTAGACAAGTAATCATTCAGATTCACATTCACACCTATAGACAGTCCATTTAATCCATGGGTGTCCAAAGGGTGGCCCCGGGGGTCATTTGCGGCCCACAGCTATTTTTTTATTTGCCCGCGGCAAATTCTAAAAATATAATTTAACAGGTACATTTTTAAAAAACTACAAAAACTGAAAAATCAGCAGCAATTTTACAAACATAAAGTCAAAATATTCAGAGAAAAAAGTCATAGCCTTATGACAAAAAGTCGTAATTTTTATGAGAATTAAGTTGTAATATTATGAGGGAAACTAACATAAATTTTTAGGAAAATTAGGTTGCGGAAAAGTTATATGATGAGAATAAATTCAAAATATTTTAGTAATAAGCTGGCATTTTTTTGCGAATAAATTCAAAATATTACGAGAAAAATGTCATATTGTAACGAGAAAAAAAGTTTCAGTTTTCCAAGAATAAACTCGTAATATGGGGAAAAATAATGTAATTTTAGTAGCACTGAGTTGAAATATTAAAGAAAAACTTTTTTAATATTATGAGAAACCACACAAAATAAAGTAATTTTCTCATTCTCTCTCTGTCCGCCCAATCAAGCCTTGTATCCATCTCTTCTCTTTTAATAACCTAGTAAAGTTCCATACTTTGTTTCAGGTCTTACTAGTGAGTCAAGCTTATCACAGGCTTTGTTATACAGGAAGTAGATTGTGATGCTATTCTGCATTATTGCTTGCACACATGTGTTGACAGTAATAAAAGTAAAAAAGGCCCGGTCGATTTCTCTTGCTCTTTTTAAATCGTGCTAATGGCTGTCTAAATGACCCATGCTTCTTGTTTTTGTCTTATTCCACTTGTTTTCGTATCAAGGGGATGTCAGTGTAAATGTGCTGTCATGTTTATGATTTAACAGTCGGCGCTCACAGGACTGGGACACCAAAACAGCAAGATATGATTTTAGACAGACGTGTGTAGGTTTGTTTGACCTTGACACCTCGAGTGCCCTTCTTGCTATTTTTGACTTCTTATTATATTGGTCTTCCTACTCCTCACTTTCTATTGTCTGTAATAACTCTCACAAAATGTCATTATGCTATTTTATACTACTGCGCAGGCTGCAAATGGCCCCCAGGCCGCACTTTGGACACCCCGGGAATAGGTGGTATTAAAATGGATGATATGTTGGATGACAGCCACACTAGTCATGCACGCTAATGAAAAGACTTTATTTTTACAATTACAATTGATTATTGCATTCTACTGGTCCTGAAATCATCATTAATGTTCAATTATCACATGTAGGCGGTCTTCTTAATTCAATTTGAACATATTTATTGTGTCCTCTCCCATTTTAGTATCAACCTGTGTTAAAGTGTGAGTGCCGTGTGTGTGGCGCCAAGTAAAACAATACACGCACACATATATGTACACACTGACGCCACCCGTCGGTGTCCATCTGTTTGACCTATCGGGCGTGACCTTTGAAGCAGCTGGGTGCATGCATGGATGGATGCAGTCGTGTGTTTTTATTAGACGGTATCAATGTCACAGTCTCATACAAACATCCCTGTAAGCAGTAAAATCAAATGTCCTCTTTAATAATGTATTCGGACCTGCTTGTGTGTTTTCTCTTTCCAGCTTGACTTTATTATGAAGGGCTGCTGCTGCTTCTACAGAGTACTCAATAGGCTCTTTGTCCGATTCTAAGTATGTGTAAGGAGTGATGTGTTTCATAAGGTGACACATCATCATACACACTAGAGTGGGTTCCTTCGTAGACATAAGTAGAGTCCCCGTTTGACTATATAAAGTATATTTAAAACTGTCAAAATAATAAACAATACCTGCAGTTTCCCACCAGTGAATACTTTTTTTGTTTGACATATTTTTGAATAGTAGATGCATTTTGAGAAAGAGATAAGCTGCAGGCCAAAATGGTACACCGTATATTGCATTGTGTTACAACTGTGATTACAAATTAATTACAAATGACAAAGAATCTCGGGTTAATGGGATAATTTGGATTTTTTGACATGAAGTTGTATGACATCCCCATCAGCAGTGTAGTACATCAACGGTGTCTTACTCACAAATTGCTCAGCATCATATTTGTCTCCCGCCGTATTCCTGCGCACTGTCGCCTCTCCATCCTTGTGTATGTGCTGTGGGGATGAATCCCTGCTGCTGATGGATCCAGACGGCAGCCACTCATCAGAAGAATCAGGGTCAGGTTCCGAGTCACTGAACTGCTTCCGGTGTCAGGCTCCGGTGTCGTGCCACATGGTTCAGCAACGCTAACCACTCGCTTGTTGCTTGGGCTGCCATTGTCAACTGCATTTGTGCCTACGTCGCCTACATCACCCATGTCACCTCTATCTTTCGCAATCGCGTCCCTACTAAAGGCAGATCCACCGCCAGACAAGCTCTGTGACAGTGTTAGTTGCATGTATTTTTTGTCTCCACTCGATTTCTGCATGTGTTTCGCCATTTTCCTCTCTCAACCCACAAGCCGTCTTCTTCGTAGACAATCTGTGGCTGCCGGTTGGTCCCTACTGGGAGAAAAATAAATTGCCTTCAAGTCAGAAATTCACACACAAGATTAGTAAGACTTTGATCTGTAGCTCCCGCGAAAAAAAGCAAAAGAGGTCAATAGACGTCTTTGGCAGTCAAAGTTACTTTTTGAAAAGACGTCAATCAACGTTTTTGGCATTGAAAGAGTTAAGATACTGGACTGACATCTGACTATTTTCACATGTTTTGTGAATCCGCAGGTTAAAATTGCTTATTTGTCCTGGTTGTCGGAGGTTGACAGAGCTTTGGGCTCTGTTGTTTTCCATTACGATTTTTGTTGTTGTTGTTTGAGCAAGACAGTTGTTTATATGTTAAATCAATTGTTTGGAGTTTGAATCGTGGTTTGGGCATCTCTGTGTGGAGTTAGCATGGTCTCCCCATGTGTGCGTGGGTTTTCTCCGGGCACTGTGGTTACCTTCCACATTCCAAAAACATGCATGTTAGGTTAATTGGAGACTCAAAAAAATTGTCCATAGGTATGAATGTGAGTTTGAATGATTGTTGGTCTATTTGTGCCCTGCGATTGGCTGGCGGCCAGTCCAGGGTGTACACTGCCTCTTACCCAAAGTCATCTGGGATAGGCTGCAGCATATCCCCGCGACCCTAATGAGGATAAGCGGCATCGAAAATAGATGGTTGGATGTAATTGTTTTTGGAGTATAAATTCTTTGAATAACAAACATCACTGTGAAAAATGATCTGTCTTTATACAGCCAATATATAAAGAAATCCATTCATATTTGATTGTTTATTATCCCAATTATCAATCGGTTGAATCGGGGACATTTTTTAAATGCCCGAATGCCCATCCCTAGTTTGTGCATCACTTGTCATTGCTGAGCTGAGACATCCTCATGTCAGGCTATGATACTAAACAAATTATTGTTCTTCATGGCTCAAGTTTATGCACTGGACTGTTAGGAATCTTATCATTCATTACCTCGAAATTGCCTTAACTCAATTACAATGGAACCTGACGTAACTAAAGTCATTTAGTAATCTTTGGCGAGCATTCTGCGTCCCTGTGCAGCTCAGCTGTCATGCTCTGAGAGTGATGGTGAAGAGAGACCATTATTCTTCTGTTATGAATTATAGTCCAACTCCCAGATATGATACATCTTATTTTTGTGTTATTTTACTGTGCAACACAAAGCCTTGATGACAATTTATGTTATCAAGCTGATTCACCAAGAAAAACAAATGGGAGAAAGTAAATAGAGTATCCAAGGAGGCGGCATTTCTACAATTTTGGCATGTGAAGGTACAAACGATGCATGTGTTCATCACAGCAGCAAGCAAGGTGGAAATGAGAGAGGGTGCATTCAAAAGCAGTTGGATCAGAGCTATTAGTACACAGAAGGTTGTAAAGCATGCAGGAATGTTGCTGCCGGGTCCTGTAAGTTTTTCGTCAGCGTGGGAGGTTTAATGACAGTGACAAGAGGTCGCCTGAAGGAGAACACAGAGGGGAAAAAAATGGAAAAAAATGAATGCTCTGTAGAGTTTATCAAAGCCCTCATGAGAGAAAAATGACTTTACAACTTAAGATTAATTGAATGAGCTCGTTGTACGATTACAAGGCCACAAGTCCAGCAACGGTTCACGGGTGATGTAGGGTATTATCAAATCTCGGTGACAGAAAAAAGAAAAAGAAAATAGACTGAAATAAAAAGGCCTAACAGAGATAGTAGAGATGAAAGAGCACTATAGCAGTACAGGTGGGACTTGGGTTACCAACGACTTTTGAGTTTTAGTGTAAGTCAGAAGTCATACCTAAATTATACCTATACCTATTATGTACCTATGTAACTGATGCCAGCCAGTGCGGCTGCACAAATTTATGTTAAAACCTCACTCCCTCGGCCTTAAGAGCTGCGCTGCGTTGACAGTCCGGGCTTTTGGCCGAGCGGTCAGCGCTGTCGTCTCCCATTACAAAGGTCCTCAACAACTTCATTTATCCCTGTGGTTGTCTTACACACTGGAAGGGGTGTTGCAAGGGAGGGAGAGAGGGGCCCATTGGGTGGAGGAAGTCTCAAGAATGAGACCACTACACTGCTCAGTTGTTATAAAGTAGAAGATTCATGTGTTCAAGAATACCATCTTCATCTTTCATGGTGGCTGTGCTGTTTGAGTGGCTTGGCATACAACCAATGTTGTATTGTTTACTTCTCCACTGAGCGTGTTACGATACGCTTTGTCATCTACAGTTAAGTTGAAGCTGAAATTTGGTATATTATTTCTTTACATATATGAAAACTGCTTAGCAGATTTCCACATGCAGCAGAGCAAAAGCAGAAGAATGATCATCGTGGTGAAGAAGAATGATGAAAGCTTCCTCGGTGGAAAAAGTTTGGACACCCGTGGGATAGGGTGTTATTATTTTATGTTGTTATTTTGAAAGAAGAAAATATTCATTGTGGTTTCAACTATAGTAGATCCCTGCTGGTTTGCAGATTTCTTTTCTCTGTTTTAAATTGTAAATAATTATATTTCTGAGGGCATTTAGATCTACAATTCTATCTGCCTTAAAGACTGGACAGGATGGGGGGGGGGAAAAAAGTAAATACGATTTGTTTATGGTAATTTAACTAGAAAGTGGTTTGATGGCACTATCTACTAGCTGCAGCTGTGAATCCAGCAGAGGGCGCTGTCTCACCGGTCATTTCACTCGAGATTTTGCAGCAGGAAAATGCTTTGACAAAATGTGATGTATAATTGCACGTTTTGTTAGTACAATACTGTATACTGCATACCCGTAACTGTTTCGTAATTGGCAGGCATATTAGAGAGTGTCAAAAATAGGAATATATAGGGCAATTTTTTGGGTGCATCCATTATTTGTGGGGTTTTTTTTTGCCATTTGTGGGGATCTTGGAACGTAATCCCCGTAAATAGCAGGAATCTATTGTAGATTAATGCACACTGTGAAAAAAGCAAAGCATAATGGCAGAATTTAGCCAAATTAGTCACATGCCAAATAGAACAACTGCCCTTAGGGGCTTTGTACGAGCATGTGGAGGGTCGAGGTTAAAGTGAACTTTCCAGCTGTTAAAGTATCAAGTTTGACATCAGTGTCTTGTCCTCCACCTGCCAAAGAGCCTTCTGATTGACTGATACCGCCAAGAGACGTATACAGATTTATTAGCACTAACATGCCCTGAGGTCTCTTTCCTGAAGTAGCTCTTATTTCACACAGGCTTGGCTGTGGGTTTAAATCCGCTGGTACAATCTACCTATGGAAACACCTGGCAAACCACAAAAGTGAAACCAAAAGCAGAAGACCTTACAAAAGTTTGTATGTCCAGTCATATTTATTCATCGGAATTTTATTAGTTGTTAAAATCTCGTCCCGTCTCGTTCTCGTGGGCCCGATCTCGTGCATCATCTTGTCTCGTGACATCCCTACTAATTATATATAACATTACAAAAATTATTTTTTGTATGCACTTGTATTTTCAAGTGTCAAAATTGTTACACAAACACACAAAGGTATGTATTCCTTTCAGTAAAACTCCATTATCAATTAATTTATTTATTCACTTTGTCCCTCTCCTTTACATGTATTGTATGTACTGTGTGTACTCCTATCCAGAAACACACCCAAATTTACCAATTTACTTTATCGCCACCGTCAATTGTTAATTTTAACACCAGTACATGTATTGACGTGTACCCACCAATTACTTATTGCAGACATGTTCAAAACACGCTGCTGCTTTTGGCTAGTTAAAGCTCACAAATGGACCTGCCTCACGTGCGCTGCTGCTGTTGCCCGAGCAAGGTTGTGTTAGCTGCAGTACAACGTGGGTGCCTGGGGCCTCGACCTTGCCCATTTTCCTCACCTGCTTCTCTGCTCTGCCACAGCAGCTTGTTAAAATAACAGCAAGAGTGAAAATTAAAGAGCCTCATGTTGCTTTTATGAGCTTTCTTGACTTTCCTCTTTCCAGTGTGTTCACGCCTAGTCCCAAACTCCCACTGTGCAAGTGAATGAGCTGTGTGGCAAATAATTTGGCTTTGAGTCATTTATCTTCTTAATAGATCTTTGCTTCCATCTAACCACTCCTATTTTGGTCTCTTGATATACTGTACACCATACAGACAAACTATTGGGATACCTAGCCATTACACAGACAAGGAATGCAAATCTAAAAGAGTATACTGTATGGAGTTGTTACAAGAACTTTCGCTCTGCTGGGACTTTTTCCTGGGACAAGATTTTAAAGTGTGTCTGGGCATTTTAGTCCATTTATGCTTTAGCCACTTGATTGCATTTTGTTGTTGTTTTGCTTTTTTATTTTCCTCAGTACATATTTGTGTTGACTTGAGTTGCAGGATTAGCAACAGTAAACTGCATTGAGAACTGAATTTTATTTATTTATTATTTATTTCGAAAGAGTTCAGTTACTTTTTATTGATTTATTTTATATACATACCGTAAATTCCGGTGTATCAGCCGCACCGGCGTGTAAGCTGCACCCACTAAATTCAGAGGAAAAAATTGATTTGTACATATATAAGCCGCACCGGACTATAGGCCGCACATGTCCACGTTATGAAATGGCATATTGTGGCACGCACAAGTCTGTTAGGACCTGGCAGTTCTTTGTTTGACAGGAGCCAATCATGAGCTATGAAAAACATCACAGCGAGCTTGTCAACCCATTGGAAATTGCAGGAGGTCATTACTCAATATAACAGTCTGACTCACGGTGTCATCTTACAAAGAACACTAAACTCATCACACAGCAACTTAACACTCAAAAGGTATACCTTTATAAATATACAAGTATGTTCCAATACGAGTTATTAATGATAAAAAAAATAATTTAAAAAATCAATAATTTTCCCATAATGTATTTCGTCTGTGCAAAGCATTTCATTGGAGGACAAGCAGCATATAAAATGGATGGATGCCGCTGCAATGCTGCCTCTGTCCACCAGAGGGGGCGAGAGGAGCCCAGAGGGAGGCTGACGTCATTGCAGCGCCTCAATGAATGCATTACTGAGACACAATGCATTATGGGAAAATTTTAAGATTTGTATTGGTACATATATGTTTATTAGGTACACCTTTTGAGTGTTAAGTTGCTGTGTGATGAGTTTATTGTTCTTTGTAAGATGACACCGTGAGTTATTGAGTGACGACCTCCTGCAATTTCCATTGGGTTGACATTCTTCGTAGCTCACATAGCTCACACCGTGAGTCAGACTGTTTTGTTATACTATTATATACTGACCTTCTGCAATTTCCAGTGGGTTGACAAGCTTGTTGTGAGTGCACTGATTGCTCGTGATTGACTCCTGTCACAGACTCGCGAGTTGCACAATATTTAAACAATTAGTAGTAGTAAAGGAGATGTCACGAGATTAGAATTTAGCCATAAATTAGCCACACCCCTGTATAAGCCACAAGTTCAAAGTTTAAGAACAAAGTAGCGACTTATACACCGGAAATTACAGCATGTTCGACTTACATCGTGGTCTATTGTAGTGTTTAAAAATGGCTATTTCAACTTGAGTTTTCTTCTCTTTTCAATAAAGCTATTCCAAAATAACACATTTTAGAGCTGTAATTATAATACCGTGAAACCGTGATATTTTTGCCCAAGGTTATGACACCGTCAAAATCTCATACCAGCCAATGCCTAACTGGGACACAGTCATGCTGGAACGGGATCGAGTCTTACCCAAAGTGTTTTATTTTAGACCTGTTATTGATTAATTAAGCGAGCTCTGTCGCAAGACTTTTGCCCATATATTGCCTACTTCACTAAATAGAGAGCTGTGTCACTGAATACATTTTCAATAGGCCATTAAACTCTCTAGAATTAAGCCAAACTAAAACAGCCTTCAAGGTTCATTAAATTATGTAGGAAAAAAAAGCTTTAGAATAGCAGAAATGTAATTAATTCCAGACAATAACCAAGACAGAGGCAGCGTTTTGATCAGACTGGAAAATGCAGTCATTTTGCTCCCCAGCTCTCAGCTGGCACACGCTGTCACCCACTGGTCATAAATCTGCTCAGGAATGACCAGACTTTGTCAGTTATTCCATCTTATTATCCACACTGCTTCCTGACCGTGGCCCATCCGCAGGCCTCTGACGGGAAATGACAACGTTGCCATGTTTCATCCTGCAGTGGCTTCTGCTTCCATATAGTCCAGTAATGCCAATGTCCAAAATGCTTTCTGCATTTGGGCAAAAGATGCAGAGCGATGCCAAATCTGACAGCAACTACAGTAGTTTTCCAGAAGCGACTTCTTTTTATAGAATGTCTCCTGGAGTGCCATATTTTCAATCATCATTACCGCTCGGACAGAGCTTGCGTGTAAAGTAGCTGCTATTTCACTGCCTTCCAAGCTTAAATGTTTGGTGTTTTAAGTGTTAAGGGTATATGGCTCTTGGGCGCTAAAGGGATGGATTTTAAAAGAATAAAGTGAAAGAGTCCACACTTCAGAATGATTCACACAAGACGTTGTCGCTCCCATGTGTGCTCCATACTACATATTTATTGGTCAGAAGTATTCTCCAGTTCCATTACAAGTCTGGGCCCGCCCACTTCTAGTCTGCTGTGGTTGTTTCAGCTGTCATCACTCCTTGTTGCTGCATTTCATGGAACTTTCTGTGTGAATACTGTTTTAGCCGCACATTAGGCTTCAGTTTACTTCACTAAATACGATATGGGCCATTCCATCGACTCGGTGCCACTTGTTGAGCCTCTGTCAAAACAAATGTAAGTGGCTGTGGGTTTTTTTTTCAACTCCAAAGCTGATAATACACATTAGGGGTGTCTTAGAATAGTCGACTATTCAACGATTCGATTTGGGGGCGTCCGATTCGACTATCAATCTCGCTGTCAAATTGTATTGTAGCGCCGGTGTGTAATTCTGAGCTTCTGTTCAAGGTATGGGCTGTAACACTAGATGTAAACAGTACTTGACTTAGGTGTAAATACGTCGTGTGGGAGGGTGGCATTTTGTGCAGCATTTTTGGTCATGAATTGCGTGCCAAGTGCATAAACAGTGAGTAAACTAGTCTTCAACCTTTTCAGGCATGCCATCTAAATGACAGACATGGCCACAGCGAATTGCGGGACAAGGCAGAGGCGAAACAAGTGTAAACACCACTTTGAGTTACAGTATCTACCAATACAAAAATGCAAAACTCCTCTAAATAAAGGTCCTGCATTTTGGAAAAGCACAAATAAATAAGATATTGTTGACTCAAATAAGACAAGTTCTTGAACTAAAAATATGCAGTTGCGTGGAACAGGCTAACATAAAAATATGAAAATAAAATAACCAGCGCTGTCAAAAATAACGCGTTCACGGCAGTAACTAATTTATTTAATCAATTACGTAATTTTGTTTTGTCTAATTAGCGCATGCGCACCAGAGCAAGCACGCCTCTCTGTTTTGACGACGGACGGAAGCACAGTGGAGCATCCCCATTCCAACACCATATTCTAGGGATGATCCGATCAGGGTTTTATGCTACCGATACCGATCATCCAGGACTGAAATCTGGCAATACCAATACCGATCACATAGATTAATTACAGTATACATTTTTCAATTTATTGACAATGACTGCCATTGGCCAGGGGCGCCGTATAAAGGGGAAAAGTTAGGACAATTCCAAGGTCCCTTGACTGCCAGGGGACCCAAAAAATAGGTAATTACTAATAAAATTAGTTTACTTATTATTATTTTATGTGCATGAACTAAAACTTCCCAACAAATGTTACTTCTGAAAAATTTCAGAGTGCAAGTAGAGCATAAACACAAGTGAATAAAGAGGGTTGCTCAAAGTGACCTAAAAAGTAAGTACACGAAAGGAAATAAATAAAGATATGTTGCAGCTCGTAATATAACACTAAATGATAAAGTAACTTTCATTTGATGAAATGGTAGTGATGAATGAGAGGGCCTGCTGCTCAATGAATTGGCCTTTTAATTCTCACTTAATGGTCTGATGGCTCACTGCTGAGACTGTCACAAGAATCATAAAAACCCAATAGGGGCTTGCAGTAGTGCATGTGGAAATCAGGCTGTTGTCAGCCAATTAAAATTTAGGGGGTGTTTCTTTATGGGACTGCACCCCCACAGTGGTGGTGGGGGACTCCTGGTTGCTAAGTGGCTGCCACAGCTTGCTGCTGTCACACCTGTTCTGTCACTTGAGGCAAAATGGGGGAAAATAACTCATATACTGCAAAACTGGGAACAACTATGGTGTTACAGTATTACACCAAATACACACGTGTACAATTATTACAAATATATTACAAATATATTTTGATAGTAAAAGCCTGCCAGCAACACCATGAGTTAAAATTGAAGGTGTGCTTTTTAGGAGAGGACTCAAGGCTCCTTAAAACAACATTAATGGCCCCTACTGCACTCTTCTGGGCCAGACTCTGGAAGTGCTTGGACTATTTTTATTGCCCTACTACCTGTGTTTGCATGCCACAAATCCATAATACCCAACATTACACAAAGGACCGAAGCTTTTTTTAGGACCCTGTAACATCTGGCGCTGGCAAAGATACATAAATAGTGAGATTTTTAATGGTTCAGGTCTTCTTATGTTACTGGATAAAGTGGTATGGGCGAGTGAACGAATGGGTATAGATTACAGCAGCACCCTAATTATGTGTAACTTATAGTTTCTGGAGGCTGCGTTGTATTACGTTCACATTGTCTGGCTCTTTTGCTTATTTTGACTTGAAGTCATCTTTGTCTCACCCACGCGAGTACCTTGAAATAGTTCTGCTTGTACATTTTCCCTATTTGGATCATCCACTGGTGTATATTTTCCTGGATAGCCTTTTAGCGGAGGTACACAAGTATCTAATAGTCGAATGTATATTAATTATTGTTTTGGAATTATTTTATTTTCAAAATTAAACATTTGAAAAACACTGAACCCAAGTAATACTCATATTATTCTCCACTAAAGCAACATGACAACTTGACTCTATTGTGATGTGTACATGTACACAGTGATGTTGTACAGGTACATGTACACAAAATAAGCTTCAAAATCAAAGCATGACAGTATTAACCGGTACACCCATGTATTCATTTTTTAGATAGGTAACCATCAGAAGAAAGTAATGAAGAGTGGAATCGTAATGTTGGCAGTGTGATCAGCCTTTTTTGGGCACTGAATACTCTCAAGCAAGACGCTCTCCACACTTCAATGCGACGGCTCGGCAACTGTTCCTCTATTTAAATAAATGCTTATACACTAATGTACATGCAAAACTGTACTATTTTACACAAATTGCTAGCCCGCAAGCCATGCTTGATCACCTCTTGGGAAAGTGTGTATGTGGGCTGTTTGTTTTATCCTAAAACAGAAGAATCAAAATAAAACTGCACAAATGGAGGAAAACAATATCAACAAACTGCCATAGCTTCCAAAATCCTTTATTACTGCCCATTCTTCTTATGTTTCCGGCGAATGTCCCAAGTAAATGTGCAAGCAATGGTTGTTTCGGTTTTGATTTTGGCTATGTGGACAACCGCGTGTGCCGTCGTCAGTCAGCCAGTCCGAGCGCTGTATTCCACCATTAAATGGACACACTCAGAGAGGAGTGAAAGTTTTGTTTTGTTGTTTCCTGTAATCGACTGAAAGTTTATACGCTTTGCAAATCAACTGGACTTGCAACAGTAACCAAATAATTACTGTTGCACTGACCAGTTTATTCTGGAATGTAGTTTGGTCCACTACACTGTAGGTTGCATCAATGGAAGATAAAATGAATCATGTTAATGGTCAACAATCTGCTCTGCTTTATTAGTGACTTGACGTGATTAACTTGCAGTGAAGTCCTAGGTTTTTTTGTCCTCTGGTAGGTGTTAGTTCTTCACACTTTCTTTTTGCCACCCATGTTACTCTCTTTCTGAGCAGCAGCGAACCATCTGATTAGCCTAATTTAGAACTCTCGTAAGCAGGGACACCGGAATTAGCTATTGTTTGCTGTTGCACAATATAAAAATGTTTTAATATAGAAAACGTGATTAAGGGCTAAATCTGATTATTTGACCCTGTGAAGTAAATATTGCTTTATAGGGCACGTGCTCTAGGAAAAAGTTACGCCCAGCTTGGATAGAGCTGAGACCGTTTTCGCTTCCTTAGGTGACCCCTACTTGGTTAAAATAAGATTTTTTTTGGCTTTCACTGGCCAATATAGTGAGGTTTCCTGGCAGATTGAAGATTATAGACTCAAATAAACACAAGGCCCAGTAACATGGGGGCAGCCATAAGGAATGTGGTGTTCATTCATAAGCTCTCATGAAAACGCCTTATCACATGAAATGTGCATGTCAGATTTTCCTATTGAGGTCAGCAAAGATCATTTAGGTTTGGCTGCCTTTTTTGGCAGGGAACCACTGCTTATGAGTTCATGTGAGAAAATCATTTTGCTCATTCAGAGGTACTGCACAAAGAGCAAACACATTACCAACTATTACACACTGCGACCCCCTTACACAGCCCTGTATCGATCAAGTTGCTCAGTTTGTATCCTCCACATACGTAAGAAAGGAGGTGAGTGTTAGATTAACGGCAAAAAACCATCTTGGCCACTTGAGCTCTATTTTGGCCTGTATGTCGTAACAAAAACATTGACTTTACAATGAAATGAAAGTTGATGTACAAACTAACTCACAGGAGGAAGGCCCGTCAAGGAAGTGGATTAGTTGCACAGCCAAAAGAACAACATAGCGCTGGATTTGGCTGCATAGATAGCCATTTAAGATAGTGAAAAGTAATAAAGTGTGTGTGTGCGCAATGGAAAGATCAGACAGAATGAGAAGATGCCCCTCAGCTCTTACGTAGAGAACCATGGATTTCAGAAACATGGATCCAGTCTTCAGGTTGAAATGTCATGATATTTATTCATTCTCCATGGACCAGATAATAGCCTGCTAACTAACATTGAGACAATCAAGCCCTGAAGTGTTATGAACATTAACATGACTAAGTTGATTGTTTATGTTGTTGAGGACAGCAGAGCAGTTTAACCTTGGCAAAGGTTTTGCACCCTAATGAATGTTATTTTAGTTTCCTGTGCACATAAGAGGTCTGTAGCTGAATAAGTGCAGTAAATAAACATTTTTCTTCTTCTAAGTCAAGACGCGTCAAATGGAGAGAGAGTCAACCCAGCGATTAGATCATATTGTCCTGAAAAAGACTTGGCTTCTGCTACTCCAAAGTAAATGTTAAAATATGTTTCATACCACAAAAAATACAGTCCACTACTGGAAGAACCTGTTTTAAATCAGACCTGGAAAGAAAATGTTTGAAAAATGAACTTGATAACAGCATATCCCTCGACAGTCATACTCGCAATAATTTGTCATATTTTTTGAATGACTGCACAAAAACCAGCTACACATGCAAAGCTGCAGTATTTGCAGCGGTGGCCCGGAGGGATCAGATCACAGCGAGATTTAAAGCCTGGTTGTTCGTTGTTGGAGGTGAGAATTTGTTCTGAATTTACGTTGACATTTGAATGAAAAAATAATAATAAAATAAGGTATACTGTGGTAAAGGGAAATGTTTGCAGTGCTTCTCAAATCGTGGGGCTGTTTTGTGGTGAATCCAGCCTATTGTTACTAAAAACATATGCACATTTTTTGCCTAAATTAAGCATTTCCAAGCATAAAAATGGCTAAATGAATTAAAGTAGAAATATAAGGCATTCAAAAACGTTGACGTAGTATTCTACACTCTAGTCCAGGTGTGGGCAAACTGCGGCCTGCGGGCCACATTTCCAAATTCCTTTTGTTTTTTTATAACCTTGAACATGGAGAGTGTAGCCAGCAACATGACTTGCAGTGCTATTGTGACACGCTAGAGTCGCCAAAATAGCCAGATACAATGTGTATCTTGTACAAAAAAAACATCCAAACAACACAACACGTCAACAAACGACGCACAAAGTAACCTACCTACTGCACCATGTGGGCATACAAACAAATATCTACGTGCAATACCAGTGCCAAAACAACACCCATATATTCCCACCGCAAGGCATTGTGGTACTTTCTCCCAACGTTTTGCGGTGTTTGTCGCATTTTTGCGAAGTCGTCAGAGAAGTAAACGAGGAGGAATGAACATACTCTGGATATCCAATGTTTTATTGCTCATAGCTCATATTGTTGTTGCAGCTGGACTACCCAGCATGCCTTGCGGGCATTTGGAAATAACAGTTTTAAGTTGCGTGTTATATTTCGCGTTTAGTTGTTGATTTATGTGATGCGTTAACTTGCTGTGGATGTGTGGTGTTTTGGTTTTGTTGCACAGTGAGCAAGTATGTCGTTCTGTTTGACAGCATCTATATATAGACGGCTCCTTAACCCAATGTGGCCCGTGAGTCAAAAAGTATGCCCACCCCTGCTCTAGTCATGAGGTGTCAGTAATGTTACTGTAATGTTTGGTGAGACACACAAACGGACTTGATCCCACGTATAAATATCGAATAGAAATACGACGTACTGTTTTGGTCATAACCCACGGCAAGCTGAAACTCAACTCTGAACCCCCGACGTCAGATCCTGTCAGACGCTTACTCTGCTCCCCTAGGGAACACATTTATAGCAACACACGAGTACGAATCTTACAGTACTTATGTCTTAAATTGCTCATTTGCTTGTGTTACTGTATGTGTACTATATTGGGTAATACGAGTGTAAAGGTGACTATAGGGGTGTTAGTTCATGTCTAGAGAGCTCTACTAATGTTGAAAACCATATTTAGAAGGTCGTAAACAGGTTTTCTATGCTTTGTATGAAAATATTTCATTTATAAATACGGAATCCTATGTTGTGTAAATTCACTTATCACGGTTGGGCCTGGAACCAATTAACTGTGATAAATGAGGGATTACTGTATTTCAAATCAGGGGTGCGTGGCAAATGTTCTATCCCCTCGGGGGGGCATGACAGAAATTGAGAATCACTGCTTTAGTGATCATCATTACTAATACCAATCTCAATCAATACCGAGATAGGCAGCAGTTCTTCCGTCAAAATTCCTTAGTTTTGACGTCTTTTCCAGTTTTGTGCTCTTACTTCTGTTTCCTGTTTGGCGCGATGCGCAGCTGCTTTGCGGTTGCTCGAGCGCTGGTGCAACGATACCTGTTCCTCATTAGCAGTCAGCACTACTATTTAGTTGGAGCCGTATTACGTAACAAAACGTAACACTTTACAACCGTTGCAAATTGTATATTTACAATTTCCACACCGCGAACATACTGAGCTTCTTGCTCTGTGGAGCGTGGTGCAGTTTCATGAGGTCTCATTATTGGCAGAAAAACGGATACCAGTATGATCTGATTTCCCATTGTTATGCAAATAGCGTCCGATAAAAGCATGTGGACAGTGCCAGTATTTCTCCATTTCTCCAACAGCTGGTTCCAACCTCCATATTTTATATAACCTGTGACCTTCTGATGGCAAAGCCAAGTACTTATGGATTTAACTACTGCTTACCATACACCCACACATCAGTCAATACAATTTACCTTTATTATACAGTCCAATGACAATCCTCGATGAATGTCTCGCTGTCCTCTTGACAGCTTAACAGCTTCAAAGTCTTTGGCCCCAAGTGGCGTCCTGCTCTCATCCCTGCGTTCCCTCCTTCCCTTTCTGTCTTGTCTCTGCTGAACCAGCTTTGTTGTTCTTGCCCTCATGTGCAAGTGATTAAACAGCAGGCTTCATGAAAAACACACTCTTGTGTTTTCAAGTGTGGATTCCATTGGAAGATCCTTTTGGATCCTAACTGCTTGAATTGAACTCTCTAGAATTAAACTCGCTCTTCTCCACTTTTAAGTTGTTGTTTTTTTTTTTTAATGTACTGATTTTTCACTTTCATCAAAAAAAAAGAACAAAGTACTTGTTTAAAGGTCTCCTCTATCCTACAAAGAAACAAAGGACTATTCATAATCTCAGTGACTGTTCATTTTCTCCTCCGGCCAGCTGTCTTGCCTCACTGTCACTCTGCTGCTAATGAAAGGTCAGAGAATCACGGATGGTACAGTTGCTGCTTTTGTGTCTTCATAGCCAGAAGTTATGTCTGCTTTTGTGTCTTCTATCCTGACAGCAAAAACAGAGCACCAACAGACTTGTCCGTGCAATGACCTTGGCAAAAAAAAAAACTAGATTCTCTGGCCAGCTGAATGGCTTGAAAGTTATTGCAGGGTTTCCATGGGGCCCAACAACTAAATGAAGAAGAGCTGAGTGCTTTTAATAGATGACCACTAGATTACTTCAGCCCCACAAGCACGTCGCCAGTGCCACTGTACTGTAAAACTGGCAAATGTATAAAAAGATACAAAAAAGCCACATCTAAAAATACAGAGAAAGGGAATTTATAGCCTTAGAGAAGCAAATAAGGCTTCAAGTTCTTTCTTTCTCATAGCAGATACTGATTTCTCATCAAGATAGAGTTATTGTTCTTGGGCGCAACCACTTTCTTCCTTTCTAATTGTACTGGCTACAAGTGCAGTTATATTTGCGTTCCCAAGCAACCAAGAAAAAACATCATGATGTGAGGGAAAAGTAAAGGGAGTCGGAGCAGCACTGAGTCACTGAGGTTTGTTTTTGATGCTGTCGAGGTTGGTGGTGTTGAAATAACACGTTACACGACAACAACCTCGTAAAAACTACTAAACAATTTTTTTATTTCATCTTTAAAATAGTTTTATGTACACACACAATTGCGGTAAAACAATCTACATAGACACGGGATGACGTGTAGGATAACTGCATGCATATAGTAGTAGTACACCATTGTCGTTTCAGTATGCACCTTTTTTCCAAAGATGGTGTTTTCTGCACTTAGAAGCTCACAATAATAAGTTTGATAACTACGCTCCACCTATGTTTATTTTTGAAGACGATATAGAAGAAGAGCGGCGTAGTGGTTAGCATGCCACACAGTCAGGAGATCTGGGTTCGAATCCCCGTTGGACATCTCTGTGTGGAGTTTGCATGGCGCTTGAGTGAGTTTTCTTCAGGTACACAAGCTTACTTCCACATTCCAAAAACATGCACGTTAGTTCGGTTAACTGGCGGCTCTAAATTGTACATACTGTAAGTATGAATGTGAGTGTGAATGGTTGTTTTTCTATACGTGCCCTGCAATTGACTGCAGGCAACCAGTCCATGGTGTCCCCTGCCTCTCGCCCAAAGTCAGCTGGGATAAGCTCCAGCATACCCTCGCGACCCTAATGAGGATTAAGAGGCATAGAAAATGAATGAAAGATATAGAAGAAGAAATTTATACAACATAAAGTGGAAATCTAAGTAAAATCTGATCTATGGGTTCATACCTGTATTGTTTTTTTCTGCAGATAATGATATCAGTGTGCGAGTGACGACGTTGTGCTACACACGGCAACAAGGTTGCCAGCTCAGTATGTCTACGGTCTGGAATTATTTCCAAGGTTTGCCTTTGGATTGTAAATATGCAATTTGCAATGATTGCAAAGCACTGCGAGAGGGGAGTAAGGTGTTTCCTTTTATACTTCTAATCTAATACAGTATGTTTCATTCATGCTCCGTTCATGTTGTGTTCATGCGTGATGTGCTGAATGAGTCCAGTTTACAATGTCATTGGTTTTATTAGTCCAGAGTTTTGGACTTTTTGCACTTTGTTCTTATGCGGATGTTTGTGCCACATAGAAATATGCAGCTTTCCAAGTTGTATCATTGCCAACATTCATTATTTCATTGGATTTGTGAATTTATTAAGACTAACCTGTCTTACTTGATGGTAGTAGGAAAACGCGTGTTATTTTAGCTGACTGTTGGTCACTTTTTTATGACAATTTTGTTGAGACAAAATGTTTAAAATAAATGTGGCACTTTTTCTGTACCTTATATTGCGTATTGCAGCCATGGTTGTATGGTCTTGTCTTATTTTGCACAAACAGTGTTTATTTGTGAAATGCCTCCAGTGGCATCACAGTGAAAGAATCATAATGTGTTTATCATAATATTAGATGTGGTCTGACAATAGTTTGAAGGAAAGGCTGCTGCCAATATTGGTATCGGTTGATATCATGAAGTGCTGGACAACGTCGGTATTTCGGATAGACCAATTTTAAATTTTCTAGTAATACATCTCAGATTTCAGTATACATATTACTTAAAATAAGCAAAGTAATTAAAAAATGTGACTTCTCAGGACATTGAATCGATCGCAACTGGACAGTTCAGGTTGTCTTAGAAGACATTTTGCCTCTCATCTGAGCAGGCTTCATCATTTCATGCTCAAAGACTAGGTGGGACACACACCAGTCAGACTAGATAGGACAGCTCGAGTCAGACCAGCTGCAATCGAATGAATGCCTGAGATGACCTGGATGAATGAGAATATTCACAGGTAAAAATGTGTCTTGTTTCGTTAGTCTGTTTTTTTTGTTATTTTTTGCTCATTTTAAGTAACATATCTCAGATTTCAGTATTCACATGACTTAACAGGGTTTCCCCTAGGATTTTTTGAAGCTGTGGTGGTGGGCTGCATGGGAGGGCGGACGGCCACCGCTGTGTCGTGCCGTTGCTGTGTCTGCATTTAAAAAAAAAAAAAAAGACAAATAGCAATTTTTAATGACTTATTTATTAATTATTTATTTTACTTTTTTCAACAGCTAGCTAGATGCCTCCAGCCAGGCATGTCAATAAAAATGCCAGAAAATGGAATGATGTTGAAACGTGAGCGATCACGCTGGCATAGATAGGCTTAGCATGTGACAAGCTGTCGTCAATTGACTACACATTTTACGGGCTAGTGTTCATTCTTACGATAATAAGAAACAAAGTGAAAGTCAACAAAAGACGTCTCGCGTATCTGGTCACTGGTCTAGTGCCAGCAAGGCAGAAAGGCGTTTCCAGTGCATGCTTATCAAAATAAAGCGCAGTGAAACAGTTTTATGATATTTTAAACTGTTTTCAAACTAACTGTGGTCAATACGGGTGTAAATAATAAGCCATATGTGTATCTACATTGCATATATATACAGTACACACATTCATACAATAGTTTGAATGTTTTAAAAAAAAGTTAATTTTAAAAAACACATTTTTAAGGTGTGGCAGCTTTTATTTTGTAGTGGCTCCCTGCCTTCATTCATTAAATGTAGTGGAAACACTGCTTAAGATACACAAATTGGTCTAAGATAGAAATGCCTGGTAACCAACTTTTTCGTCAAACACTTATGAACCTGGTTTCAGACTAGATTTTCACTTTTGTACTGTGCCAGATGTGAGCGGAAAAAAATCCTTTATTACTTCCATCATTTATCATATTCACATCATTTATTTTGCAGATGTTACTGTATCTTAGAAATGTTACTCTCATCTTGACAGTGTATTTATCAGTCACAGGATGTTGAGTTAACAAATTGCCTGTTTCTGGTTGGTGTCTATCTTCTGTCACATTCATGAGAAAAGGTATTTTCACATGTTTGGCTTATTTTGTCATATGCCTACAGTGGTTCCCGCCCTTATTGCATTGCCCCCCATTACTGTCGCGCAGGAAAAAAGAGCAAAAAGCTTAACATAAGGTCAATAAGTTAATTCATACTGTACTAATAATATGCTTTGATGCACACTGTTTTTTCTTGAAATATAAAACATTTTTGTTTATCTAAATGGGTTGGTTTTAAAAAATGTAAACGTGGCCCCGCATCCTTTGCTTTTTAGAATGCGGACCCCGGTGGAAAAAGTTTGGACACCCCTGCCGTATAGTAACACTGTGCTCTTAGCCATCAAGCAGAAAGGAGCATCAGAGTCCTTCCACTGCCACTTGTGGTCACTGCTGCAAGCAACATAGCCTGAAATTAAACTATGAAAAATCACTCAAATATTCTCAAAAATAAGTTCCCCATCATTCAAAGTTCTGACCAAGAGGTTTTCATCAGCGACTGTGATTTGCTTTGTTGCTGACCGGCCCACTTAGCAGACCTCAGGCGTGCTACAGGAATAGCAGTGCTGGTGGCCAGAAAAGCATTTTGTCCCCAAACAATCAAAGCAAGTGGATCCTGGATCACAGAGGCTATCTGGCATAGCTGTGTGTTGGCTGCAAAAAAAAGAAGACTGCAATCACATTGTGGTCAAACAGAGGAACAATACAATACAGCGTTTATGATTGTGTGCAGTGGATTGTTAACCTCCTATGTGGATTATCTTTACAATGTAATTTTAAGGCGCTACTTGTGTATTTACTGATTTGTGTCATGTCACGCATCATTTTGAGTCTGTATGGTGTATATTACGATGTGAGGCTTGACCTTTGTGAACACACAGTTGAATGAAACGGATGCTTACAGGGTTTTTTTTCATTCATACTGGGGTCAAAAGTACCTTACTTTCATACTTAAATACCAGCAATAACAAAGAGGGAGGCCAAACAGATTGCAATGATTATTTACAACTTTTGCATAACTGACTTTCTGAAATTCATTCATCTCTATCCTATGAAGCACTAATCTTAGTTTGTAGAGTCTGGTGATTGTTGCCAGTATCTAGTGTGCTCAAAGACTTGCAAAACACACAGACGGAGCGAACAGGGCACATCCACCAATTGTGGGGCCTGGCACAGCCTGGAGCAACCCTTCAAACATGCACACACACACACACACATACACTCATTATGTTTACATGGACTAAAACAAAAACAAATTATTGCATAAAATGGTGTAAAACTAGCTTTTAAACACACATGTAAACACCTTAATTGGATTGTGTTTGGCTTTTTAAAAGTCAGATTGCAACACCTAGATTATGCAATTGGTTAAGTTGTTATCTCTTTTGCGTGTGTGTGCCACTGGAGTTGAGCCGGCATTCCGGAATTAATTGTGGCCAAGTGGTGTCATGATTGTGTAGAAATTGCTAAATGTTCACTTAGCTGTTCAAGCTAATATGTGTCCATGTTCTGTGGTTGTAACTTTAGCTACGTTAAATAGTGGCTGGGTCACTCATGAATGTGGAGAAAAACAGACAACTGCGTCGACCGTGTGTGGTCATTAAAGACATAAAGTACGGTACATATGAATGGAGGACGGTTGTACTTTGTGATGAAAAAAGTAGCCATCAGACTGTGGCAACCTGTATTGTTTATGTGCATCCAGGTCAAGATGCTCGGCATAAATTGAATAGAGGGCAACAGTTGTGTCAGGCGAGTAACTGTTTTGCATCACTTGAGCGGCTCGTACAATGTGTGCACAATTAGGCAAGTCAGTATTTTGACCATATTCTCATTTTTATGCATATTTTCCAACCCCAAGCTGAATAAAGTTGAATGCTTATTGGGTTTAAACATACCAGGTGATGAGCATGTGTGTACTGAGGGAGGGTGTGGCCTTAGGAGATAACACCCTTTATAGGTTTGCACAATTATTAGGCCGCTTCCTTTCCTCCGGAAAAATGGACCAGAGATTTAACAGACTCTGAAGAGTCAAAAACTGTAAAACAGCTTTCATCGGGATGCAGCAGTCTTGAAATTGCCAAGATATTAGGACGTGACCACAGAACCATTAAATGTTTTGTTGCCTAATAATCGTGTACACAAAGATATTCTCAACAAAAGCCAAAACCTCACTTTCACTTCCTTAAGTAATCAAATTTGAGGTTTATTAACATGTTGGATTGACGAGAGCACTGTCAACAAGCCCAAACAACAAGGAAACTGGGAATTTGCAATTATCTTTAAAACCAAATCAAGCCCAAAGTTGCTTCTAATAGGAAAATCTGGCAACACTGAGCCAGAAGGTTTATTTTTATGTGACCATAACAGGTGAACCGGAAAAGCCATATATTTACCTGTGCTGAAAGGAGCAGAAGCGCCATCTAGCGCAGTGGCTATAGTGCATATAAACAGAGATGTCACACTGAAGTGTGAGAACTGGAGAAACATACTGACTGACAACGCGACAACAAAGTGTCTTCTGCGCACAGACAAGAAATCTTGGTTTCTATTCAAATTTCAGCAGAACTATTTTTGGTAGGGTTGAGGCCCGGGATCTCAAGTTCTTCCACATCACCGAGTGATGTTGTGGACCCTCTGCTTTGTGCACTGAAAGGGACCTTCCCCAAACTGTTCCCACAACACTGGAAGCATGCAATCTCACATTCAGGGTGGAATGAACGGTCTGGTCCAACTCCATTTAACTGGCTCACTAGGTAACCATCTGACAGATTGAACATAATGTCTGAAGTCATTAGTGGAGCCTTCCATCAAGACATGATTTTACCACTTAGACTAAACTCGTCTTAACTTGTGAAATATAACGTGTGCTCTCACAAAGGAGGCGATTGCTTTTACTACAGAGTACATATTTAAGACTTTAAAAGGTTAACGTTCAACAGCCTCACAGATCATTTTTCACCCTCTGGAGGGATGATTGTTTATGTTAGTATGAATCAGCCTTAATTCCTTCATGGCCTCAGCATGATGTCTTTGGAAGGGAGACACCGTCGGCACAATAGGCTGGTAGGATAGATGGAAGAAATCAAGTTAAATATGAGGGTGGGTTCTTGCTTTGCAGAGAAGGCGTGGAAGAGAAAAGGGATTACAATACTGCAAACTGATGAGAATTGCCATGATGACATCAGGAACCAGCAATACGACTATAAACATGTTCCATATGCTCCTGCTGGATGACTGGCCCCATCTCAGATTTAGATTTAATTTAGCTTTTTTTTTTCCTTACACTCACGTCTTTCCAGATTAAGGACAGATTCACTAGCGAGAGTATTTGATCTTTTTTCTTTGACCAAAAGATGGCGCGCAGGGTTTCTATAATGCACGTGTCCCCAATTACGCCACCAACATGGCGGCGTGATTCACTGCTGTGCTCAGTTAAAGGTGGGCGTGAAGTAGACGTCTTATCAACGCCAGAGTAGCACATCCTGCTGCCAAGTCTCACACGTATGCAGGTACCGCAAGACTGCACAGGTACAAGTGCACTTATGTACAGTATAGTTCATCATGTTTGAACACTTCTCATTCACATTCAAATTTCAACAAGAAAAAAATCGAATAAAGAGATTGGAGCACTGTAGTTTCTGGCCTCCAAGCAAGGGGTGTTCAAACAATTTCCGGCAAGGGCCACATAGGGTCACATTGATATTTTGGAAACCAACAAATGTAGATATGTTAAGAAGTATATATACATATACAGTACATAAGTACATATATTTCAAGAAAAAACATCTCTTTGCTCTTTGCTCTTTTTTTCTCCATTTTTGCTTTTGTTGGGTTGTTGTTGTTTTTTTAATTTTCCAAATATTTCATCATTCTTCAAAAATAATCTTGGTAAATTTTCTTCTTGTAATATTGTCACTTTATTCCATCCATCTATTTTCTATGCCGCTTATTCTCATTGGGGTCACGGGGGTATGCTGGAGCCTATCCCAGCTGACTTCAGGCGATTGTCACTTTATTTCCATAATAGTTAGACTTTTTTTCCCACAATATTGTAACTTCTCCCCCTGTGTAATTTTCCAAAAATTACAACTATTATTTCAACTCTATGCTGCTAAAATGAATTACATATTCCTCATAATATTACGAGTTTCTCTTGTAAAATCATTAGAATGTGACTTTTTTCTTTTAATACTTCAATATTAATATCCCCTTAATATTTAAAACATTAATTACAGCTGGGGGGGGGGTTTCTGCTGCTGCTGCTGCTGCTGCTGCTGTTGTTGTTTTGTTTTTTTTTATATTCCAACTATTTCGACTTTGCTTTTGGAAGTTTTCTTCTTGTAATATTTAATCCCATAACATTATACATTTTGTATGTTATAACTTTTTCCCCAACCCAACAAGTTTCCAGAAATTTCCATTTTCTTTGATTGTTTTTTATTTCTCATACGAATACGACTTGGAAAAAAAAATGTTTTTTTTCTTTATGATTTCAACTTTATGCTACTAAAATGACGTAATATTACAACGTTATTCTCAGAAAATTAAGACTTTTTCTCGTTAGATTACAACATTTTTTCTTAATATTTTTGACTTAATTCTTGTATAATTACTGCTGATTTTTTCCAATTTTGCTGAGGGTTTTTTTTAATTTTCCTTGGTAACTGTTAAAGTGAATGTAAGGCCGTTTAAATTGATAATCCAAAAACGTATTAATTGATTAAAATGTGAAATAAGTTCTTTAAACGTGCCTTTTAAATAATTCTGATATATAAGCTGAAATACACAGCAAATTGAGGAGTGTTAATTTTTTGGTGTTGATGAGAATCTTGAAGTTGGAGTGTCAATCTTACACTATTTGGAGTTGATCTAACACTGCATTTTCTTAAAAATGTTAAATTTAACACTGGATCATGAAAGTGTTGTAGTTAAAATGGAGTGTTGAAAATGTTTAAATCTTGTTAGTGTCACAATAAAGACATTCAACACTTCCACACTCCATTTAACGCCGAACAGTGTTCACGTCCACGGACATTTCATTTAGACTCCACCCCTCACGTCACGTTGCTGATGGAAGAAGTTGACAATTAGGAATCATTTTGCATCAGTAGGTAAGTAAACGTTTAAATAGATGAACTAATGAATTGTGTTGTACCTTGTTTACACATAAAAAACGTGAGTTTTTGGTGTGATATTTAAGACTAATAAACTGAGGCAGCTGTTTCCACCCAAAGCCTTTGCTAATGTTAGCTCGTGTTTTTGCTAAGTTATATTTTCTATTAAGTGTTGCTGTGAGCTGAATCGGCACTGCCTGTGCAACATTTGTCAAAGTAAGTGAACGCTACGTTATATCTTCATTATACTGTCTTCATTTTTAATGAGCTAATGGCTAACTAGCTAATTGGCACGAGGAGCCCCCACACGTAGGCCTGCTGGCCCCCAGCAAAGGACTTGATATGCTGTACAAGATACAAGATATCAAGGTTGGCAACTCTAATTGTTACTTTAACTTAAAAATAATTGTCAGGCGTGTGTTGGAAGTGAACTACACAATTTGTTTTTTGAATGATGCATCTTTATATTTCTTCTTGATTCACAGCAAACCTTTCCTTGAGTCTTACATAAATGTGGGAAGTAATATCTTTTTTTTTAATCAATGCATAATAAGCCCTGCAACTGTGGCAATTCCATATTTATTTAATTATTTTAGTAGGATGTTATATATTATTATTATTATTATTATTATTATTATTATTATTATTATTATATTTATTCTTATTCTCAGAGGTGGATGGAGATGTGTAGACTCCACTCTTCACCCCAGTTATCGCCAGTTGGTGGTGAGCCTCCACTCTTGCCGACTACATCCCATTCATTAGGTTCGACAATTTATCCTTCAGCCCACAAGAGGAACCCAACAGAACCAATGGATCAGGATGAAGCATGACGGGTAAGCTTTGAGTAAATGAATGTAAAATTAATATTATCAATGATATGTAGTGTTTTTATGCATGACATTGTTTTATTGAAAAATCCTCTTGGATTCCCATGAACACACTATATAATTTTAATATTTTTGGCAGAAAGTCGGTGGTGTTTTGAGGGCCAATCCGAAAGGTGAGGAAATCTTCAAGGAGTGCACCAAGACTGAAACACTAACCGATGCAAGGTGTAAACAGATGGTGAACATCCTGGTTGCAGATATGATGGAGCTGCATGGGTAAGAACTTCCCCCTTTCCATTAGAACAGTCATTCCATGTAAGACCATGTACTGTGGGAATGGTTCTGTGATCTGTGATCATTAACTATGATTTGTTTTGAAAGGAGGGTTCCGCCATCATGTGTGATGAGAAATTACGCCCTGAGAATTGTGACTTGTTTTCCATACCTAAAAGATCCATTCTCCAAACCTGGATATGTAAGTGTCTTTTCAATGTAAAACCTAAAGTACTGTTTTTGTTTTTCCTTTAGGTGTGTAGTTTGTATTAAACTCTTGTTTCAAATATGTTCATAGGATGCTTAGCTTAGCGGCAGTGGCTCAAGAGGTAGAGCAGGTCGTCCAGAAATCGTAAGGTTGGTTGATCCTTGCTCCCTCCACCCAGTCACTGTTGTGTCCTACACTTCTCCTGGCTCTCAAAGCCGTTCCAAGACTGTTTCTTCATGATGGTCCAAAAACCAGAGGAGAATATCTGTTAACTGGTCAACAGCTGTTTGGTGAGGCGTGCAGGGAGGCACTATCTACAATAAGACATTCAACTGATGAATCCGTGGTCAAAGAAGATGAGAGCAACTTTCCAGTATCGACAGAATATGATCCAAGCACAAGATGTATCATCGTCTGTTCTCAATGTGTTCACTCGCTTCCTTGATGTTCCTGGATTGGTAAGGAAATCTTTAGTATTTGGACGAGTTCAGTATTAGATTACCCATTACATCAACCATTTGTAAACCTGTAGGCCTACAGTATATGAAATATTCATGTCTTGTTTATAGATTGACCAGGATTTCTCAATGATGTTTGGTGATGAAGTATCTCAGAGGTTCCTGGCTAAGTGGTCAACTGTCTTCAAACCAAAAGTCATTGCAGACTTCAAGACTCTCCCGCAAAAGCAGAACATTGATGAGTTGCTGTCAGGAACTGAACCTCAACCTGATGACAGCTGTGGGTGAGAAGTTACGGTATAGATTACCATGTTGGTGTGTTCAAATGTACTGGATGTAGCTTTGATCTACCTATGTTCAAGAAGATCTGTGATATAATAAAACACAAAGAATGTGCTTTCACAATAGCTGTAATGTAGAAACGATGTACTATGAGGACCTGTTTAACGCGTACTGCATAGAAGACCAAATGCTTGAGTTTTCTGTCATGTTTAAATGAACTGACTCATTTCAGACCATTTGACAAGCAGTGCTCGAATGACAATTGTCAAAAAGCAAACATACTGTAGTGCCCTGCTGTTATTTAAGCTGTCTGTTGCAAATGAAATGTTTTTGAATAAAATGTATGAAGCAGTCAACTAGTCATTTTTAAAAAATGTTTAAATTTTATTTTGAAGTAGTATATTAACACTTTTATAGTGTTAATGTTGCAACTCCTTTTGAGAGTAAAATGACACCATAAGAGTCAATAAATGACTCTTAAGAGAATTAATTTGTGACACCTCACACTAGTGTTAAAAAAATGCAACACCGGTTGGTGTCGAGGAGTGTTAAATTTTAACTATATAAATAGTTAACATTGACTCTACAATGGTGTAAAAATGGCTACACTTTCAAAAGTGTTAAAATAACACTTTGTAGAGTGGACCCCATGGGACACTTTGAAAGTGTTGAGATTAACTCCTACAGTGTCAATTTAGGCCTGCTGAATTTGCTGTGTAATAACAGTGAACCTATTTATTTATTTGATGACCACTTCATATATTTCATGACTTTAAAAAAATGTCTAATAACCTTTTTGATGAATTAAATAAATAAGTACTTCTAATTAATTATTGTAAACAAGTAGTTAGTAAGAAATAAGTAATTGTAATTAAATTTGAGTTAGACAGTGGGGTATAGGACAGGGTAAAATAAAATAAAATAAAATAAAATAAAAATTAAAATTAAAAAAATTAAAATTAAAAAAAGACAGTGGGGTATACAGGTACACAGATGTAGGGTAAAAGGTATACACTATCTACTTTATTATATAAAATTGAAAATTCAATACATTTATTCATATCCAAATTAGTTAGGTTTGCCACAAACAATCGTCCAAAGCCACCTCCTTCCAGAAGGAGGAAAGTTCCCTGTACTAACTATTACAGGTCACTTGTTTGTTCAAGATGGGGGGTGATGTGCAGTGTTCAGTGCCATTGCACTGTCAATCAAAGCCGTTATTATTAAATTTATTTTCTTTGCAAAGAACAGTAGTGGATCTCATTAGATTGTGCAAGCACTGCTGATGTTGAGGCTCAGCCCTTTTTATTTAGCCACACACAGCACTGAACACATTAATAATGGCAAAATTCCAGGATGTATTTTTCCAAAAAGTGTAGCACTCAAAAATGAGGTCCGCTGATGAGAAGTAGGGAAGAGAGGCAGGGGGATCCTGGACTTATTTCATCTGTGCAAACTAGAAGACTGCAGGAAATGAAGTAACAGAAAAGAGGTCTTTGTGCCTTCTTTCACACCTCTTTCTTCTCTCGACCGCCATCTCACTGGCCTTGCCCTCCATCATCTGTGATGGAGGTGGGTTAGTTATGAAGTGTCTGAGAGAACAGGGTTTATGGGAGGTGAGGCGAGACTGTTTGGAGGAGCAGTCTGTAGTACGTTCCAAGGTGCGCTCAGTCTGCTCCTCAGCAGCCATATGGAAATGACACCACTTGGAAACGTGAGAAGAACTGTGATCATCTTTGAGTCTGCCACATTTGCTTTCTTTAGAATGCACACTCTTAATAGAGTCTATTTTTTTCCACTAACTCCCGCAGTTATTCTTGCTTTTAAAGGCACCATATCGGAGCCACAAAAGCAACTCTGCATGACAGCATCAGCACAGAATCACAGCCAAGGCTCATTAAAAGCAAAACAAGATGAGGCTGCACGCTGCATGTCTGTTTGTTTTGAAGTATGTTTGTGGATCCCGATCCACGATCATTTTTCCCAC
Source organism: Dunckerocampus dactyliophorus (assembly GCF_027744805.1). Taxonomy (NCBI): domain Eukaryota; kingdom Metazoa; phylum Chordata; class Actinopteri; order Syngnathiformes; family Syngnathidae; genus Dunckerocampus; species Dunckerocampus dactyliophorus. The sequence continues at coordinate 22,231,169 of NC_072828.1, forward strand.
AGTGCAAATGACAATTGATGACACATGGGACGTTGGAAAGCAATAGCAAATGCACATGCTGTTTAGTTTATCTTATGTCACTACAGACAGAGATGCATTGTCTTTAATCTGTTAGTCAGGGGTGTCCAAAGTGCGGCCCGGGGGGCCATTTCCACACTCTAAAAATATAAATTAACAATAAAAGTAAAAAAAAAAAGAAAAAAAATTAAACAGTAGCAACAAATCAGAAATTTTACACGAGTAAATTCGAAATATTAAAAAGTTGTAATCTAAAGAGAAAAAGTTTAACGTTGTGATATTATGAGGAGAAATAACATCATTTTAGTAACATTCAGCTGAAATGTAATAATGTTATTTTTTAAAGTTGTAATATTAAGACAATATAAGACAATATAAAGACATCATTACGAGAAGAAAATTTACAAGAAGAAAGTTGAAATCGCTGTAATTTTGTGAGAATAAAGTCAAAATATAAAGAGAAAAAAGTTTTAAAAAGTTGCAATTTAACAACAATAAACTAAATTAAATTTGAGTAGATTTAGTAGATCCTAATATGAGAAACACACAAAATAAAATAAGTTTTGGAAAATTTGTTTGGTGAAAAAGTTATAATATTATGGGAATAAAGTCAAGAATATTATTGCAATAAAGTCATAATATTACAAAAATCTATGAAGATTATTTAGAAGAAAGTCGAAATAATTGGGAAAAATACCCAGCAAAAATGGGGAAAAAAAGAGCATAGGCTGAAGTTTATACTAATATGCTTTTTCACCAGTATCACAAAGCTGAGATGCAGTTTTCTGTTGAAATATATGTAACTTCTTACCATATTTACATGGGCTGCTGTACAAAATATTATAAAGTGGCCCTTGCATCCTTTCATATTTCAGTATGTGGCCCTTGGTGGAAAACGTTTGGACACCCCAAAGGTAGTCCAAAAGAGGATATGAGTGCACACTATGTTCAACCTCTAATATTTGTTAGAACATTATAATAAACTGACAAAGCAACCTATATTTACCTTTACCTGTACAATGGTAATAAGGTCTTCTCGGTAGTGCCTGGAGACGTTCTGCATGCTAGCTTTTCCATAGTTCCTCTGTCTGTCTTGTCATTACAGCACACATCCTTATGAATCATGTCCTCCCCTTTGATTCTCAGGTTTAATGTTTCTCCTCCATACTTTATTACTGTCCTCCTTTCCGCACGCTGACAATGTACAAAGAACAGTTTGGGAGTCCTCCAGCTATTGTGCTGCGAGTTTCCAACACGGTGAAATTTACCTTAAAACAATGCTACGGTTTTCATCACTTAACTCTTTCTGACATTTCACTGCCTGTTTTTTTCCAACGGAGGCAGATTGTGAACATCCGCCTCCTTTCTTCCTTCGGTTTACCAACTTCATTTTTAGAATGAAGTTTTTCTTTTTGAATGGGAATAAAATACACTAGTTTAGTATTGTAAATTTCAGTTTGAGATGAAGTTACTATTTAAACGTAAAGACACAGTATCACTATTGAGCCTATTCAGTACAGACAAAATTCCACTTTAATACTGTGTCTACCAATTATCTTAGGTGATACAGAGTTTGGCTGTTCAGTTTTATGGACGTAAATACAGTAGATCCACACGCATTTGTGATTTTAGCATTCACGGCCATGCAAAACATTCTTTAAACGTTTTTTTTTCTCTAGAAATATCCCTTTTTTCCGCAGAAAACACATCCCATACACGCTAAGTTGGTAATAATTCATAAATACGTGATAATACAGGTAAAATGTACAGCATACATGTACCACTGGTGAAAAAGACTCTTTCACTGGTGATGTTTTTTCATCAAGCGTTGAGATTTCGCACTATGCTCGGCAAACCTTGAACGCACCTTAGTTGCTGTGAGACGCAAAAGTGAAACTTATATATAACTGTCTGTGTGCCTGTTTACAGTGCCACATGTACATTGGTATGAAAAAGTGTTTGCCCACTTCCTGATTTCTTATTTTTTTGCATGTTTGTCACACTTCAATGTTTCAGATCATCAAACAAATTTAAATATTAGTCAATGACAACAAAAAATGTGTTTTTTTGATGAAATGTTTTATTATTAAGGGAGAAAAAATTCCAAACCTACATGACCCTGTGTGAAAAAGTGATTGCCCACTAAACCTAATAACTGTTTGGGCCACCTTTGGCAGCAAAACTGCAATCAAGTGTTTGTGATAACTTGCAATGAGTCTCTTACAGTGCTGTGGAGGAATTTTGGCCCACTCATCTTTGCAGAATTGTTGTAATTCAGCCACATTGGAGGGTTTTCCAGTACGAACCGCCTATTTAAGGTCATGCCACAGCATCTCAATAGGATTCAGGTCAGGACTTTGACTAGACCACTCCAAAGTCTTCATTTTGTTTTTCTTCAGCCATTCAGTGGTGGATTTGTTGGTGTGTTTTGGATCATTGTCCTGCTGCAGGGCCATGTGCTTTTGGATTTTTTTTCTCCCTTAATAATAAAATGTTTCAATTAAAAACTGCATTTTGTGTTCAGTTGTGTTGTCATTGGCTAATATTTAAATTGTTTGATGATCTGAAACATTTAAGTGTGACGAACATGCAAAAAAATAAGAAATCAGGAAGGGGGCAAACACTTTTTCCACATGGAAGAGCAGGGGGAACGAGCTATGTAAAAAATAGGGCTGTTATTTGCAGAGTTTTGCCGTCTGTCGGTGGCTCTCCAGTATGTGTGTGAATGGTCCGTTGCTGTGTCAGCCCCGTGATTGACAGGTGACCCATCCAGGGTGTACCTCGCCTGTTGTGCAAAAGTCAGCTAGAACAAACTCCAGCTTCCCTGAACAGGATTAGCAGTGTAGAAAATAACTGTATGGCGTATCATGATATGATATGATGTTTTCGACATTAGCCTAAAGTCTATCACTGATGCTCTCTTTGGAGATGAAAAGCTCTTTTCCGTCCAGCTACTCATCTCTGATTCATTTACATTTCACTCCTGCCAGCAGCCTATTTAGCCAGCTACCTTGAGAAGTGGAGGAATGCTGGTGCTTATTTTCTTAACCTGGGACGAGGAGAGGTTTCCCGTAGAGCATTTCTGTGATTGACAGAAAAGCATACTGGAATGGCTCAGAGTTTACCTCAGGCTGGCTGTTGGCAGGCGGGACGAAGTCTTCAGTACAGACAATATGAAGATAAAAAACAACTGGGAATAAAACAAGATGTTTTAACAGGAAATCATTTTACTTGTAAGCGCAACATTTCAGTCTGGACTAAATCACACTCCTCTTTAACAACATATTGTCTTCCAATTCCCCCACCACTTCTTAAGTCTCCATCTCAATGCCGTCCTATTTTCCCATCCAACTTTCTCTTTGACCTCCAGTGAGACGTCTTGCGGCATAGTCTGCACGTTTGACTCAGAGCTGACGAGGGTTCCTGAATGGATAGAGATAGGATGTGTCACACACAGATTCCAAGAACCATCCCAGGATCCTTCAACATATATTTTTTTTAATCTTAACGCCAGCATTCTCTTATCTTTGGATTAATCAGTTCAGGTGAGGTAGCAAAGAAAAAGATGTTGAAAATAAAAGTACATTACTTGAAATTTGAAATACCAATGCAGTAATGCATTGGTATTTTAACTGCATAATTTGTGTAGATATTACTTGTTTTTGCTGTTGAGGCAACTTTGGCCACGGAAGAAACACCAGGACCATTATGGATAACACTGCTAATGTTTTCCACCTCTGTTACTTACATCAAGAATCTTTAGCTTCTCATGCTCTGTTTTGTCAATAGAACCAGTGATTTCAACTATCCTTCCCGCAATTTTCAGTCATTATATGTCCCGCAGGCAAGACGACATCCAGCCTTTGAGTGATGAAGTACTGACAGGCATGAAGAATAGTCCTGGAATGGTGCCCAGGTTGACTGTAGTCACATGATGTCTAAATCCTCATCAATTTTTGGCAACCTGCAGCAGTATCCCGGTGGTCTCTTATTCCATCTGGTTGGTGCCCATCCTTTTTTAGTGTGTCATTGTCAAGGAATCTCGAAGGGCTGGTGATGAGCTCATTGAGTAAAAAGGTGCTACAGGTTGCACTTAAGTATGCCCACATACTGCTACATACAGTACAGGCTTATACTCAGGCAGGCATCTAGCATGGCATCCTTCTTCGTCATGCGCATTTCTTTTGCAAATATGATCCTCAAGTTGTCGCCTTGTCCCATTCACCCAATGTGCTACATTGAAGAAAGCCCCATTCTCTTAATTAAACAACAAGAAGATGTTAAGATTCCATTTTGGATGCTCAGAGAATATCTCAGACAATTTATACTGCAGTGGGCAGTCAAATTAAGAACGATCTTCTTGCAAGCGATCAGATTCTATAAAAATATGTGCATGTACGTACATGGACATACACACACACACACACACACACTCATTCCAGACATGTCAGATCAAAACAGATGACCAGTACAGTAGGGGTTGACATGCTTTGCACATTCCTCACTAGTCTGCTTGTAGTGCTGGTAACTGGAGCCAACCAGGCCTTTTACATTAGCCTTCAAGCATCATCCAGGTTTGCAGGTCAAATTGTGCTGCCAGTGTTGCTGAGTTCACGCTGTCATTTTGAAGCTACAGTATGTCCATATATACAAGTTACATTCTTTCAATTAAAAAAAAAAAGTAGGAAAAAAAATCCACGCTAATTAAAAAAATCAAGTTTAGGGTTGTTAACAACATACCAAATCAACAGACAGTGCTATGAAGTTGTCCCTTGACATTGCCGCTTAAATTTCACGACTTCTCTCTATCACGGTTTTTAAAAAATATATTAATTAATAAATATTACGGTTTCCTCGTTGAATATGACCTATTGTTTTTCAAAAATAAGCATATTGAAGCAAATTTTACGTATTTTTGCGTAAATTAATCATTTCCAAGCATAAAATGGCTAAATGAACTAAAATACAAATATAAGACATTCAGAAGACTCATTCAAAGACAATGTGAATGATATGTAGTATTCTACACTGGCCACTAGGTGTCAATAATTTTGCTGTAATTTTCGGTGAGGCACACAAATGCCAGACTAGCTCGCCGGAACAACAGGCTTTTATTGCCGGTTTGAATTAGCTCACAACAGGCACAATAATCTCAAGTAAAAAAATACCTAATAAAAACACAAGTTACTGTTGGTGCAGTAACCCATGCCAAGCTAAAACTCAACTCTGAACCCCCGACGTCACTTTCTGTCGGACTGCCACTTAGTTTTACACGAGCACAGGTCTTATTTATGTCTTGGATGGCATATTTACTGTTATGTCTACTATATTGTGTGAAGGTGACTACAGGGGTGTTATTTAATGTTATTTATGTAATTTGGTGATTATTTCATGGTCTAATATGTTAAAAAACATATTTAGAATGCCGTAAACAGATTTTCTATGCTCAACTATGAAAATATTTTATTTTTAAATAAGGAATCCTGCTTTGCGGAAATTCACTTATCACGATCGGGGATTACTGAATCCCCAAATTATAAGACTTGACCACACTTTGGTGTCAAACAAAGGAGACAAAAAAGTGCTGTTTTTCCAGCCAGTGCCAACACATTCATTGGGGTGCTGCAATGATGTCAGCCTCTCTCTAGACTCTGGGTTCGGGGTCCTCTAGCTCCCTCTGGTGGACAGAGGCAACATTGCAGTGCAAGCCATCCATTTTCTTTGCTGCTTGTCGTCCAATGAATGCATTGCGTCTGAGCAATGCATTATGAGAAAACTTTAAGAGTGTTTTTTTTTTCCATTTCAAATTTGTATTGGTACATGTTTGTATATTTCTCAGGTATACCTTTGGAGTGTTAAGTTGCTGTATGATGAGTTTAGTGTTATTTGTAAGATGACCACCTGCAATTTCCGATGGGTTGACAAGCTTGTCGTGAGTTTTTTCATGCCTTATGATTTGGCTCCTGTTACATAAAGAGCTGCCTGGTCCTCACAGACTCATGCATGCCACAATATGCCATTTTATGATGTGGACACGTGCGACCGATATATGTACAAATCTGTCTTTTCCTCTAAATTTAGTGGGCTTCTACACCGGTGCGGCTTATACACCGGAAAATAGGCTATTTATGACAAAAACAAAGACATTCTTTGTAAAAATGTGTGCTCAGCCGCAGCCGTCAGCCCCCCATGTAGTCAGAATGGTACAATCTTGATCATGTGACATCTTCATGACGGCGAGATTGATCGAATCAGACTCCTCCAAACTGAATAGTCCACTATTCTAAGACACTCCAGTGCTAACATCATTCATGTTAAATATTCGGTACCAGTAAACAACTGCCAAATGCATTTTATACTCCACAATAACCATGAGAACAAGACATGTAATCCCACTCAACCTCTTACCATTCGAGTAAAGGCTACTTTTTGTGCATTACACCGCTTTTGAATTGTCATTTGTCATTTTATGTACAATGACAGCCAAGAAAACAATTCTGTACGTCTCCATTTTTGTATTCTAAGTGGACTTCAACAAGCTCTGCAACAGCTTGAAATGACTTTCATGAGATTTAACAAAACAAACTTTTGATTTTTTTTTACTAAGTATGCTTTGGGACGATTAACCCCAGGAAAGAGATTATGTTTCTACAAAGAATTTCACCCGCACAAATGAGGCTTTTTGTGTTTAGGTTGCAGAGAATATCCTGGCTACTACTTTGTGTACACAATTTCAAAAGTAAATTAATGGTTTGGACTTCCTTTGGTTGGGAGGGGGCATAAATGGTCATGTTGTTGCAAATGTCAAATGTACAAATACAATACTTTTTTTTTTCTTGCTGTTCATTGTTGTGACCCATAAGGGGCCTTGTCACACAGCCTGCTCAGTTTTCAGCCCTTCTGCTTCTTTCTCTCGTTCATTTCTGTGCTCTTATAAGGTTACACACTAAAACACTCTGCGACCATGCACAGCTGAGTGTGTGTGTGCATGTGTGTATAGGCCCTGTGTTCTTTGGTCCGTGATGTCCACAGGTGAACAGCCAGTCTCTGAACCCAGCTTGTTTCCATGCCTCTATGCACTTCAGTTGAGCCTGGGAACAAACACACACACACTCAGGTGCAAATACTGTATGCACACACATATACAATCTGATTTTGGGGTTTTAGTTTTGTAAATCCACCAGATGTAATCCTACTATTGCAGTTGACTTGCATTTTACATGCTGAAACTTTTAGTTTCACCTCCATTAAGTATTTTGATTATCTACATAATCAGTAAAAAAAATGCAGTTACTTATGGTAATTTGCTATTTTTTTAATGGAAAGTACAACTAGATAGGAAAAGACATAAAGATAAGAAAATGTAAAAGAAAAAAGAATCAATATCAAATTTTTTCATCTAAATCCATTTGACCCTCAATTTATCAGTCATAATGTAACCAGTGTTGGGAGTCACAGCGTTAAAAATAATTTTCCAGGAAAGGGTAATCTAATTAATCACTGTTTTGGCAGAAATACAGTACAGTATATTGAAAATGCAACTGCTGTGCTGTTGATCTGTTGAAAAACACTGTTAGTTCAGTTAATGCAAAACAGAACAGATACAGGCACTGCCACTGACTCTAAAAACACCCCATCATGTAACCGCATATTAGTTGTTATGCATAACTTCTCCAATTGACCTCTTTGGATGTGATTCTGTTAAACATTTTATGTGTCCCACTCATTCCGATGCAGTGCTCCCATAATAAACTCATAACACAAGCTCGAAAAAAATTTAACTCTTGCCTTTGAAGGATTTTATCAACAAGTGCCAAATATTCTTGGCCAGAGATCTGTAGTTTCTCATACACAATACTCCGGTATTGACATCGAAGTATTTAAATAATTTCACCGTCTTAACAGTTAGTCTAGTGGTTTACATAGCTGACTTTTATTAAGCTGATGTAGTCAAGCCCCTATTAACAATAAGTGGTATAGAAAACTGACAATTGCTGCAATTGAATGTGTGATTTTGTTAGATAGAGCATGCATCTGGAGTACGACGGTTTGTCCTTATTTTATCGTTAGGGCTGGAGTCCTTCATAAAGTCTCTTGATCCACTTGAAGCTGAGAACCATACAAAAATGACTGATCTAAACTGACACAGACTCTGTGAAGGTTTCTGTTTTTAAGACCTTCATTAACAAATTGGCTGAACACAATTGCTTCCCTCCATTACTGCGTAAGATCAGAAACCTAAGCTTAAAATTACTCTGCAATTCATCCCAAATATTCCAGATATTCTGGAGGAGAACTAACAGATGTGACCCAAATAGTGGGGAGATTAAGTAGAAGAACAAAAGGAAAAAGCCAGAGACATTTTTGGTCAACTCATCTTCACACATACAAAGAACATGTTCTCAGTATATATGTATAAGACATTGCTGTTGATGTACCTTAGAAAATTATTGCACCTCCATGTGAGAAATGTAGTGTATTCCCATTCTTCCCATTCTTAAAGGAAAACTGCACTTTTTTCACAACAATTTTCTCATCAGCCACAATCCTTATGTGAGACATGAACACATCTTTCTCTTTTCTGTGCATTTTAAGTTGAGAAAAACTGCTAGCACAAGGCAGCTAGCACGTAATGGGATTTATCTAGTCCACGTATATAGACCTCAAGTAAAACACTTCCAAAAACCGGCAACAACGATTTATATACATTCTGTGACCAAGTAGTAGCAGGTACAAGACAACATGTAATATTTAACAGTATTTTGGTCATTTTAAGCATTACTGGAGCTTCCTTCCAGGGTGCATTGATTTCACAGAGCCAAAAGCAACGAACGCTACTTCCATCAACAACAGCAACAAAGAGAGCATTTGCTATCACTAATCATGACACACTTTGTGAGAGCCGAGAACGACTACTACTTTTTAGTTTTACTCCCCTCAGGAAAAGAATACCGTTGCTGGGCGCTCGGCAGATCCAGCTATAGCGAAACACTAAGCCATTCTCATAACGTTAGCATGTAGCACTGGTGCTAAAAGTTTCATTGACAAAATCAAACCGTAATGAAACAGTGACTTACAATGTTCGCTCTCACTGGGATGCCGACTGATGGGATGGCTGTGTCTTTCAGCGCAAGACTTGTGCTCCCCGATGAGCTGGTAAATTCAATTCAATCTCACAGGCGATGCAGGAACTCCATTACTTACCTCTCATCAAAATAGCGATACTTAGTCAGTCATTTGAAGTAATGTATATCATTAACAGGAACACAGTGGAAAGTAACAAAGTTATTGAGACCTTGTCTAGACGTTATGCAGTTAAAATAAATTAATAAATTCCTCTGATGTCTTATATTGTTTGTTTTGTGAGCTATAATATGATTTCAAATACTGTGCACTGCTTTTTCAAATTTACCAGACGTTAGGTGTATTTGCACAAAGTATCGGATCTGGAATTTCCCCATGTGGGACTAATAAAGGCATATCTTATCGGTATTGCTGATACCAGCCTTAATTTTACTCAGTATCGAATCTGAAAGAAATCAGTAGTATCGCTACTACTCGGTAGTGCCGTGAGGTGTTGTTAGTGAGGCGCTATTTTCACCACGCCAGAAAGGTAATTCTTCAGTGCTCCTACAATAACAATTTCGCTGTAGTTTGGTTAATATGCAGGTCACTTTATGTAAAATTGAACATTGTTGGTGTTTTTGGAAGTTGTTTTAGAGGGCTTTATAGGCAACATAGGTGTGTCCCATTACGTGCATTGTTAGCTCCCTCATGCTAGCTGTTTTTCTCTCTTTAGCACACACAGAAAAGGGAAAGACGTATGTTCATGTCGCACATAATGATTGTGGATGATGGGCAACTTTTTTTTTTTTAAAGTGCAGTTTTCCTTTTAGGTCCACTCTCCCGAGTTGCGCGTTCAGACTCAGCTGGTTTTGTTAGCTAGTGAACTGCAACGTTGCCTTTCCTCTGTCCTTTGTCTACCACACAGCCCTTGGGCACTTTAATCCTATCAAACCTGAGCACAAAAGGGAATTTAGACCCACCTTGGGGCAACAGAGTCACAATAATACACTTCTGTGTTTGGTACCTCCAGGAACTTGTAGGCATTTTAGTTCTCACAGCAACAAGACTGTTTTTTTAGTGGTTTTTATTTACTATGTGTGTTCTTCTTCTTTTTCTTTTTTTTTTGAGGGCGGCATGGTAGAGTGGTTGTCTCTCAACCTGAAGGTTGCAGGTTTGATCCTCCCGTGATTTATGCAGTATCTTCAGTATCTTTGGGCAAGATACTGAATCCCCAGTTGCTCCTGATGCTGCGTCACCAGTGGGTAAATGTGCTGGCAGTATCAAAGCGCTTTCAATGCCTAGGAGGTGGAAAACGCTATACAAGTGAAAGACCATTTACCATTCTTATGGCACTAGAAAAGCTCATGCTTGCAATTTGGAGTGCAAACGTCAGTTTTCTGAAATACAAACCCATTACATATCCATCAGTGCAGGGGTGATTCTAGAATCTGTTGGGGTCCAGGAAAAAACTCACAGGAGGCGCCTCGAACCAGCATTATGCATAGAAGTTCAAAGTTTGTCAGCCCTCAAGGGACCCCATCTGGGCTTGGGCCCCAAGCAGTTGCCCGCATAGACTGGTGGCAGGCGGCGCCCCTGTATCAGCGTACTGTGCTCCAGCAGACACTAATATATCATGCAATCTCTGATTCCCTTTAGAAGGTCTGTGATCGTACTAAGCCAGAATGATTGTGCTCAGTCAGGCTTAGGCATACCTATTAGCCCTTCCGTTTTTCTCAGCAAAACTCCCTTATTTTGCCCTTCTTTCCTGTCATCTCTACTGTGTAGTGTTTAAGAGTTTGCGATGTCCAACTGTTTTGTGTGGCCGTGTACGTGTCAGGCGAGGCGCTTGTGTGTGTGTGTGTGCAGTGCAAGTGAAGAGGACAGCTGCAGTGCATGTGTGGAGACAGATACTGTACCTTCTCTGATACTCTTTCGGCTACGTTTGCTGATGTTCTTCACTGCTTTTTCTGACAACAACAAGCAGAAATCTTCTCAGGTGGTATCGGAACCTTCCAATCAATGAATTACCCTGGAATCGGAACCCAATACGGATAATGGATTGGATGTGACCCATCCCAATCCTCGATTGGATTCCAATGAATTGTGCAGTTGTAACTAGTGTCTAGAGTTTATAGTTGCTTGAAGAAAACAACCATTCCTTGTAAGGAGATACACTTGTGACATACTGAATCTAATAAAGCCACCCAGTGTGTTTCATGTCGCTTGCCAACCTTAGCTAACAGATGCCTTGGCTTTAAGTGCTTCTCATTAACACAGCTCATTTCACAAGCACACCCCTGCAGTCTTTAGCATCCTGATGCAGCACGTGTGAAACGACACATTATCACCTAATTAGCTTGTCCCGCCTGGTCTGCTCCTGTTTGACACTCTCTCACCTCACAGCCTCTGACTGACTCTTTGGATGCCCTTCACGAATGAAGTTAGGAGGAAGTAAAAAATGTTTATATTTTGGGTTACTGCCCTCAGCATTGAATTGAGTTAAGTATTCACAGAGAAAGTTTATCTGTTTTTGTTTAGCTCACATGGTTGTGTTTTAGCACGGGTGTGTGAACGTAAGGGTCGTGAGTTGGCCATCCATCAAGTTTAAACAACCAACTTGCACAAAAATACAGTCTCAATATGCGATTTAGCTTTGTCTGCTGAGACATACTGTATGTGTGTTGAGTGTTTCCAGTGCAGTGAGCTGCTTTTATCTTGCTTTTTTTATCTGAAGGTCCTTCAGATTTTTTTCATTTATCAGGAATCCCCTCATGTGGCCCATTTTTTGTCCCCCTCATCCGTAATGAAAAGAGCCGCTCTGTCGTCAAAAAGCAATAATGCAGCATTAGGTTCACATGGCTCTTATACATTCAAACCCTTTGCTCAGTGTACAGTGGGATCATTGTGGAGGTTTCACATTTAATTTGGGGGGAAAAGTCAGTGTATTCTGGACTTGGTGTTGTCTTTTATATACGTGTTTTTATTAATGCTTTCACGGTCGCAAATATTTTACAGTTGTGTTGCTGTTTTCCAGTTAGTTTGCAAGTACAGTAGATTCAGCATTTTTATTTAAAAAATGTATTAAAAAAAAATGACTACGTATTTATGTACATTATACATGTATATCAGGGGTGCACACACTTTTTCAGCATGCAAGTCAAAATAATCTACCTCTTTCTTCAAAACATAACATATATCAAATCTAACTAGTCAACTTTGAAATACTATTGTAAATATAAATGATTAGCATTTCACATTCACATTTTAAAAGTTTAACTACTTTGACTGTTATGATAATTTTATTCAATATGGTAATAAAGATATTTACACATAATTCCTCAATAGTTATGTACATAACCTGAGTACTGGTATTATGTCAGTCAAAATAGCTGCGTAACATTCAATAGGAGACAGAGTTCATGTATTGCATCACGTTAGCATTTGCTCTCAAACATTACCCATATACAATCATTCAAAATGATTATGCAAAAGACAATGTAGCCGAAGTCAAGGCAACATATTAAAAAAGTTTCAGCACTAGGCACATTTTCCATTTCATCATGAAATAATAGTTTAAGAAACAGACTTGTAGAAAACACTGATTTCTGTAACGGAGTTCAAGACGCAAAGCAGGGCCATCAAACAATACACTTTTTTTTCTACATAACTAGCCGCTTCAAGTGAACAGACAACTTTTGTTATAGGTATAAGCTTCTTACTGCTGAGTTAATTTATCCGTAATCAGAGTAATAAAGATGAAAGTTGCATCTCTGTGTGTAGCTTGAAACACGAGCAAGAACGAATCAGGAGGGGAGCTTAATGTCAGCTGACTGATGTCATAGAGTATGACATCTACAAAGTGACGTTTACGCAATCGACCCAAACTACCTAGAGAGATTAATCCATGCCTTTGTCTGCAGCAGGCTGGACTACTGTAACGGCCTTCTCACCGGGCTCTCAAACGAGCAGTAAAACAGCTGCAGTACAACCAGAATGCTGCTGCTTGAGTCCTGACTAGAAGCAGGAAATATGAGCATATTTGTCCAGTACTCAGGTCTCTGCACTGGCTTCCTGTCACTTAGAGAATAGACTTTAAAACAGCTCTGCTTGTGTACAAGTCTTTTCACGGTCTTGCGCCAAAGTCCATCTCTAACATGTTAGAGCCGCATAAACCATCTTGGCCTCTGAGAAGCTCAGGGAGGGCTCTCCTGCGGATGCCCAGAGTCAGGACCAAACACTGTGAGGTTGTGTTAGTTTTATGCTGCCAAAATCTGGAACAGCCTTCCAGAAGATGCGCGACAATCCTCAATTGTTCAAATCCAGGCTGAAAAGACTTCAACTGTGCATTTGACAACCGAAAGTATTTTATCTGCACTCTTCATTTTTATTTTTATTTTTTGGTTTTATGGAGAATGATTTTATGGAATTACTTTCTGAAGTGATTTTACCCTTCTTTCTGTAAAACACTCGTTTTACCGAATTACGTTGTGTACGAATGGTGCTCTATAAATAAACTTGCCTTGACTTGCCTTACCTTGACAATCTACCGGTAGCTCGCAATCGACGTAATGGGCACCCCTGCTGTAGATGATATACTACAGGAGAGTCAAATGGAATGACCATGAGTTTGTCACAGGCATGAATAATTTATTTATCTTTCTGTATAACTATCCATAAAACTCAGCTCGTTGGCCTTGCCAACATGTGTGTCAATTGGTTCTTTGTGCATGTAATAAATACAGAATGGAAGTACTGTATAGCAAAATAAAAATGTAATTTGCCTTTTTATTCGTGTTATTTTTTGTAATTCAAAACAATGAATTAAAATGCTAATAGAGAATTTCAATTGTGTTTACAGCATCTGAGTTTGCCCAAGACCCCAGTGTGGTAGCAGCCCCGTCATGGAACACCTCCAGTGATGGTAAATAAATACACCCCCTCAGACACAAACACGTACTGTATATGCACACATACTGCTGGATTGCATTGAAGCACACATCCATAGCAGTTTTCTTTTAGACCACAATCTGAAACCATAAATGCATATGCATCTTCTGCTACAAACATTGGATGCATTTATCACGAGGGGTATCGGAGCGTGTCTTTTGTCTGAAATTACATTCAATGAGGTGCTGATGAATGAATGGCAACCTACAGCAATCCATACCCTGTCCCAATCCAGCCACTGTAGAGGATAACTGATGGAACAAACTATACACTAATCTACTCAACATGTGGCCATGGCCGCAGGTGCATTTCCCTAATTTCCACTGACCCACTTTGATTTTTGTGTGTGTGTGTGTTTTTTTTTCCCCCAAAGCTACCAGTGGAGCCTCAAATGTATACATCCTCTTACTCTTTGTTATAGATTTGACAATAGTTTTACTGTTTCATGTGGTGACTTTTTTTTTTTTTTGTAAACTCATACCCAGTCCGGTATTTTCATCCTGTGTGGAGGAAAATAAAGGAAGTAAAATGTCAAGCAACTGGCAACAACAATATAATCGCTTGTAATGTAATCTAATGACAGTTAATACACAGCCTCAAAAATAGGTTTTGACTGACACAGAGGTATCAATTTAAAGTGTGTTATTATAGTTGTAGTTTGCATTGGTGCATTGCATCACATTTGGAGGTGTAATATTTTGTAAAATTGAGACGGATGATGATACTAAACCTCAATGAAAACCATCAATATGCTTGGTTATACAATAGACCCACTTTTCATGCTGGTTATCATGAGAAAAATCACCAAAAATATGATATGCCCATAAAAATGTCTATTTTTGACACCTGGCTTGCTCCCCCCTCCCCCAAACCCTCCTGCTGGCTTGACATTGACGTCCTCCGATTTTGGCTCAACATTTGCAATAAGAGTGACTGTTGGGTTAGATTAAATTGAGCTAAATTTAGCTCCAACCCTCCCCCATTTCTCTTCAATATGCCTCACACACTTATTCAACACATTTTAAAGAAAAACTGCACTTTTTTTTAAAGTTTTGCTCATCATCCACAATACTTATGAGACTTCTATTTTGTGTGCATTCTAAAGATATAAAAACAGCTAAAAAGAGGCAGCTAATTAATGCACGTAATGTGGACGCACCTACCCCGCCTACAAAGCTATTAAAACACCTCCAAAAACGTCCAACAGCGTTTTGTCATTTTATATACATGCTGTGACCATGTAGTAACAGGCGCATACATATTTTGGTCATTTTAAGCATTACTGGAACTTCCTACCTGGGCGCATGGATTTCACATAGCAACATAGAAAAAACTCTACACCTACTGTTAACTTTTCCAAACTCAAAAATAAAAACAGCAGCAGTGGCAGCAGCTACATTATGGAATGTTACCTTTCGGTAGTGGTGTGAGGCACTGTGAGCAAGTGTGTGGTGAAGCTAGTCGTTAGCCGGCTAGTAGCTAGCAGGTGTGGTGTCACTATGCAGGTAAAGTAGTTCTTTGGCGTAACAACAATGATAATGTTGCTGTAGCCTGGTTAATATGAACGTCACATTATGTAAATGGCGCGGTTTCTTGGAGGTTTTTTTTTTCAGAAGGCTTTATTGGCGGAATAGTTGCGTCCCATTCTGTGCATTCTTAGCTGCCTCTTTTTAGCTGTTTTTGTATCTTTAGAACGGACAGAAAGACAAAGACATGTGTTCATGTCTCACATAAGGATTGTGGATGAAACAACAAAAAAATGCATTTTTCCTTTGAAATATCAAATGTATCGGTACTCCCCACTAATGAATGATAATGTAAGATGATCGATGAACAGATGGAATCACAGTATAGGAGCTATATTTTAAGTTTAATTTTTGCATCACACAGCAACTATGGTAGGTTCAAGGACCGCAGAACAAAGTGTGAAATCTCAATGCTTGAGGAAAAAACATTTTCATTGAAGCATAAAGAAATAAACATTGGGGACTTTTTCTTTAACAGTGGTACATCTATGCTCTTCATTTTGCCTGGATCATCACATATTGGTAAATTCTTACCGGATGTGTGGTGAATGACATTTTTCCTCATAAAAAACTGACTTTTTTCAGAGCAAAAAAAGAAAGATATATATTTTCACCAAAACTCCCCAAATTTGCAGTGTCACGAATGCTCAATTGCGAAGGTGCGAAGATCCACTCTACAGCAAGTTTATAGATTGGTCGCCTGCCAATCACAGGACATACAGTCATTCACGCTCACATTCATACCTATGGACAATTTAGAGTCGCCAATTAACTTAACCTGCATGTTTTTGGAATGTTGGAGGAAACCCACGCACGCACAGGGAGAACATGCAAACTCCACACAGAGATGCCCAAGCAGAGATTCGAACACAGGTCTTCTTGATCTCCTGACTGTAGCCAACATGCTAACCACTCTGCTACCATGCGGCATACTTATTGTTTGTCAGAATGATTGAAAAATACATACAAACATACATACATAGTACATTTTTCAAAGCATGCACCAATTGTACTCTAAGCTCTCATCATGGAGCTCCATGATTGCATCTGAATTGGTCTGACTGGTCACTTGAAAAGGGTATACAAGTCACAAATCTGTGTTAAATATTAAATGCTAATTGGAAACAGTATCATATGCTGCATGTGGGGGGGCAGTGCCCCACTTGCAGTTTTGCAAAATTGCCACTTGGCGCACACCTCAAGGCTCAGTTTACTTGTGGTAATAACACATACACTGTGGTCTAAATACCACAAAAACAATCCAGTCTGACTGGGGAGCATTTAAAACTGTTCCGCTATCAGCTGTCAAATCTATTCCCGGTGTTGTACCCCAGGGGCTTGGAGCGCCAACATCCGCCCTATCACCCACGACGACAGCCTGATTTGGAAAGCGCTCAGCGTTATTGAATTTGACCTTATTTTGCTCTCTCATTTGGTTTGGTTTGTTTAATTCATCTCTTGCGGGGGCCTACACAACCACAACATCCGTCCTACAACAGATGGGAATAAGAAAAAAACGTTTTGCTAAACACAGAGGCAAGATGCAGGTTGCCGTTTGAACACATGGCTGGCAAGCCAAGGTAATGAGGTGAGCCATATGGGATATTTAAAACCTGTAAATGATGAGACCGGTAAGGTAAATGACAACATAAAAAATGAAAGCCTACAGTGTAGTTTGTACAGTATGCAGCCATGTGGAGGAACTAGTGTATTTGTGTGTGTCATTTTGAGTCAGGCCCCATAACCAACATCTGTTCCTTATCTGATGGATGGATGGTGATTGCGCCACCTGTTTTGTCTTCAGGCGGGGAATGGTTTAGATTGACCAAGAAGACAGCATTCAGGTAGCATGACTTTATCAGTATGCATCAGTAGCAGGAAGTTATGCTGAAAGAGCCTCATTATTGGGCTCAGCAATACTGGGATGTAATTAGGTGTGTTGATAGTTTACATAGTTTTTCTTTTTTTTTTTTCATTCACTTATTCCTTCCTGCTCTCTCGCTGTTGGAGAGCGACCCAATTTTAATGAAATTCACCTTTTTGCCATCGCTGGCAGGGCTCGAGACCTGACTTCTCAGTGGGTGTTTAGTTAGCTGTGCAGCCGCTCGGGTTTCTGGGCCGGCCTCTCACTGAGGGCGGTCTGGAAAGCACTGCTTCACTTATAATAGTTGACACACACTCCTTATCAAGACTATTTGAAAAATTGCAAGAGTTTACATTTTGCATTGTTTGATCTTAAGGAGCATCTAAGTAGAGCTTCAAAATGAAGAAATGGGAGTGAGACAAAACAAAATTAAGCAATATATTGCAAACAACCATTAAATAGGCTGTTCATCAGTTGATCAAAAATGTAAGACGACAACCTTTAAAAGCCGAAATGTTGACAAAAATGTGGATTCAATGTCATTTTCTGTCAGGTATTCACGCTGTCATGATCTCTTGTTGGCAAATGCAAAAAAGCTTACTCTCTTTGTTGAGCGGCATAAGCAAGGCCTCTCGCAGCTTGCCACTGCTGCAGAGGTTGGACCCAGTAACACAGTCACAGCTTACAAAAATGGACATCAGTTCCAAACAGTGAATGTTCAACAATCAGCAACATTTCCCTTAGCCTCCTGGAAACACTGGCATCAAGCATGTCCAAACCGTTTTTTCAGGTGATTAACATGTATGGCGAAGCTACTCATTACTGAGTATTTCTATTTTAGGGGGGTGTTTGTTTGTTTTTTTACCTATGGTCTTAAAGTTTTGATCAGCTGATGAACAGCCTAATTCAGTTTAATTGTTGTTTGCAATAAATTGCTTACACTTTTTATTTTGCATTTGGAAGCACTACCCCTTAAGCTCCTATAGTGCAAAATGTAAATTCTTGTAATTCTTCAACTGGCTTTAAAATTTAGATCAGGAGTGTATAGAATGGCATTTTCTGGTCAAACAAACAACATGTGTACTTTGGAATTTGAATAGGTTGTGTGTGTTGCGGTTGTTTGGGGGTGTATGCCCGTTTACATATGTGCTGCTGCATGTGAGTGTGTGATTGCACAAAACTTCTGCGAGAAAATGTTGGTTGATGACAGGGCACCGTTTAGTTGACTGCCACATGAAAGGGAAAGGGTTGATTTTCACAGTGATCCTAGGGCCAAATAACACAACACTCACCACAGGACAATTGCATACAGAGCGGCTTTGTTACAAAACACTAGCAGGACATTTTCTTCACTTTGTCCTTTTAACACAAACATCCCATATTGGTTCAGTTTAATCTTCCTTCTGCTTTCCACTGCTTCACTGCTTCACTTCACTACTCCTCTTCAAAGACTATTACCTTTTCCGTCAACGCTATTAATAAAATGAGATGTTGGTTTCACAACGATAATGACTTTTGCAGGCTTTAAAGTGCCCATGACACCAACGGGCATGTTCAATTTTGTTGTTTATGTCTTGCAAAATAACAATGAAAGGCATATTTCCTGTGTTAGATGTTTGACCTGGCTCTCTATTTTATACAGACTATTGTAAAAAGTACAGCATTTTATCATCACATTCTGCATTGATTATCCATTTCAAGAGCTTGTTCAAGCAAATAGACGACACTTGAGCCCGGTTCTGGTCTTTTTAGTCAATGTCTGTGTAATTGTGGCTTCCTCAAAACAAGTGTCAAAGTGTCCTTGAGCAAGAAACATAACCCCTAATTACTCTTGATGAGGTGGTTGCATGGCAGTCTCCATGTGGGTGTGAGGTACTGGGAAGGCTGCACATTGTATTATAAACCAATGCAACAAAACCGTCATTTTTGGCCAGCTTTCTGAGCATACAGAACCTGTTATTTACACATGGTGTCCTTATGAAAAGAGAAAGAGTTTATTTACTTAGTCCAGCATACTTTGGAAGAACAGCGATGTAGATGGGAGAAAACCAGACAATAATAGGAGACAAAAACTACAGAATATAGATTTTTCACACAGCACACCTTAGAATTTGTAATCATTGTATCTTAACAGTAAAAGTATGCATTTAGGACAGACACACTTGGGGTGGTCAGTTCTGCAAATGTTGGTATTGTTTTGATGCCAAGTAAATACAGGGACAAGATCGCCAATACTGGTATTAATACTGATGCTATTTACTTGAAATAGGATCATTAAATAGTCATTAAATAATCTTGCCTTTATTTTGCCATAATTAGAATCAAATTAGAACACAGGAAAGTTTTTTTTTAGGAAAACTAAAATTATCAACGAACTTATTAGTGAGCACTTTGACAATATACTGTATAACTACAACACTATAAGGCAATGTAACAATATCAACAAAATAATGAAGTTATTTCCATGTTCCCTTTTATTACATACTATTGTTTTGAGCAAAATAAAGTCCATCCTTCCGTCCATATCTTTCCAATATCCGGCAGACTTCTCGGTCTCTGGCTACGTCTTCCAGTTCCACTGGTAAGACATCGAGGCGTTAATAGGCCGGCTGTGAGCCATAATCCCTCCATCGTGTCCTAGGTTGTCTCGGGGCCTCCTCTGGGCTGGGCATGCCTAGAAGCTACCCTTCTGGAGGAAACTCATTTCGACCACTTGTATCCACGGCCTCAATCTACATAGATAGATAGAACATAGATTGACCGGTAAATTGAGAGCTTTGCCTTCTGGCTCAATTCTCCCTCCCTCTCACGCAAGTATGGATCTGCTACTGATACTACCCTTGGTATCAGTACTATATTTGGATAGAGTTTTTGCAGGTTTGCGTGAACAGGGATCGGTTAGGCCAGTGTTTCTCTAAATGTACGGCCGTCCTCCCCAGGGAGGGGCCAGAGGACTCCATGGGAGCTGCAGCAGCTTGAGAAAAATAAAGGATTACATACTTTTTCAAACCGACCAAGAGGGTTACGTCAAAGGCAAAGATAATTGATTTTTAGTTCCTATAGTGGCAGAGCAAATTGTCAAAATTATATAATTATATAATGTAGGATATTTGGCACATCTGGACATTATACCCACAGAAACTGAAACTGTGTCTCACCCTACGCAGCTATAACAGCTTTTGAATGATTTTCTACAAGATATTTGGAGGCTGCCTGTGAGATTGTTTTGTCCATTCATGCAGAAGAACCTTGAGAGGTTAGAGTTCACTGACCTGAGAGAGGGCCTGCTAGCTCACAATCTCAAAAACGTTTGATGGGGTTGAGGTCAGGGTTTTGTACAGGCCAGTCAAGGTCCTTTCATACCAAATGATCCAAACAGGCCTTTATGAACATTGCCTTGGTAATACCAGCTAGAGTTACAATTAAGTCCTTTCACAAAAGTTGCCATACATTTCTGCCATGTTGGCCTCTTTTGGGAACCCAGGGACTCTTATAAACAGTTTAAAATAATGCTGTGACCTGTCTTCTGCACATAAAAAGGTTCTCAATCCAATGGATCTCTGGGGGATACAATTACTCAGTCCAATCACATAAATGGTCTAAGGGACGATTTCCCCTCATTCTCCCCTGACACAAGCAACCACCAAACCAACACCAGTAACCATATTTCTCTTAACAACTACACTGGATCATTGGAAATGTTATTTTGCTAACTTGCAGATTTCTACCTTTTCTTCACACAGATGTAAAATGACTCAAAAGCATCCTTCACAATTTTAAGGATAGTGAACACAGTGAAACAAGGCCAAAAAGATGGCACCATTCTTTTAGAGGAGGCTCTTTCCACCTGACATGTTTTATTTTTAAGGAGAGTGCCACCTGAAACTGCTCAGAGGCCTCAAATTCCCAGATCAGGACAGAAAGTTCTGTATTAGATGTCAAGGTGTAGTCATAAATATGGTTCATATTCAGTAGCTAGTGTAGACATGGCCTCTCTAATTATATTGCAAGTAAAATTTTGGATTGGGATTATCCGTACATATTTGTATCAGCCTATACAACCACTGAGGTTTGACGATCTGAGAGTCTCCTGTATATACTTTTCTTTCATTGTTTGTCTTGGCCCATGTGTGAAACCAGAAGCATTTTTGCTTACTTAAGATCGGTTTTGGGGTTGAGGGAAGTTTCCAAAGATTTTTTTTTTTTTTATCCAGTGTTTTTCCTGCATGTTAGGTGGCTTCTCCTTATTGCTGTGTTTCAACCATGTGACAGTGGGCAAGCATAAGCTATGGCCACATACACAGTCAGGATGTTTGTGCAATATTTTGGAGATTAAAGCAAATAACAGTGCATGTCGTTGAAATTATTTTCCCCAATTGTGTGAGTGTACAGTACATGGTGTGATGCTTGAAGGCATATAAAAAAAAACAAGACGACCGAAAAACAGTGAAAGCTTATCTCAGCATCAGACATAATGAAAATAATGTTTCTAATATGTCTATGGGCGTTCTTACACCAAATTGGTCTGCATGAATACATTCTTGTTAGGCTAACTGGTTAGCTCGCTATCTCACTAGCCTACTTGCGAACGGACGCCTCGAGTCCCTGCAGCATAAGAGTTGTGCAATGCGTTGTAAACAATGAACAATAGTAGTGTAAAGGTGACTATATGCGTGTGATTTCATGTCTACAGGGTTCTAATAATGTTAAACGTATTTAGGAGGTCAAACAGGTTTTCTATGCTTTAACTATGAAAATATTCAATTTATTAACATTGAATTCTATATTGTGGAAATTTAACGCGGTCGGGTCTGGAACCAATTAACCGCTATAAATGAGGGACAACTGTATAGGCTACCTGTATGCTGTCCATTTGGGGGGGACTTATGCATACAATCCAGGTTTTTCTGGGTGATATTTTGCACTTGACTTGGTTCTTGTATGGATGTTTGTGCCACATAGAAATGTGCAGCTTTCCAAGTTGTATAGTTGCCAGCCTTATTTAATTGCTATCCATTTGGGACTTGTTATATGCATATAGTACTTGCCAACCCATGAGATTTTCCTGGGAGACTCGCCTCTCCCTGCATCCATCTGGTGACATTTCTAACATTTTTTCCAGTTTTCTGAGTCGCCACTGTTCCCGCTATCATTTTCAGCCGTACAACAAAACCAGATGCCGTGGCAACATTTTTGTTGAGCGTGTCTAAATTAGATACGAATAGAATAGAATAGAACTTTATTGTCTGTTCTATAGAACAGAAATTTGTCTTCCAACACGGCTTATAAAAAATTCACTCACAGTGAAGTACAATATAAAACACACAACCAAGACATAAGTCACAAGCAAAAAAAATACTACAATACAAGAATAACAGTGCTACCGGGCGCTGTTTAAGATTGTTACTGCAACTGGATTTCTTGTAGATGTTTTTGCGGGCCAGTGGGGTTCTGTATCGTCTGCCTAACGGCAGCAAAGTGAAGGAGTGGGAATGGGAATGGGATTTCATTTTCTCATACATTGGCATGTTAATTTAAAATAAAAAATTTTAGAGTAGATGTTGTTTGATACATGAGATTATGGTTAAATTATACACCTTACCAGTTATTTCCCTATTGTCAAAAAGTATTTGTCATATTCAGTCCCCTGATTTGTTTTGCATTTCTGTCTTCCAGGGTCATTTTTCATCCGTCTCGAGACTCCTATGAACAACATAACCACATCTCTGGGCCAGACAGCCGAGCTGTTTTGTCGCGTGTCCGGCAACCCACCGCCAACAGTTCGCTGGCTAAAGAATGACGCGCCTGTGGTACAGGAGCCACGTCGGGTTTCTTACCGTTTAACACCATATGGATCACGTCTTCGCATCCGCAACCTGGACACCACAGATACTGGTTACTTCCAGTGTGTTGCTACCAACACCCAGGGCACAGTGTCCACAACAGGCGTACTGTTTGTCAAATTTGGTAAGAAAACTTATAAAAGGGGTGCCAGCGGCAGCTCAGCGATCCAGAACTGCTTGGCAAGATTTAAAAACACTGAATGACGTTCTAATGTCACAGTGAAAAAAGCTTTATGAGTAGTGTTTAACCTTCTTGGTATGATTTAACTTCTTCTCCTGCTTCAATTTTTCCTGGAGGGGATCTGGCTTCACTTAACAACACGCAACCTATTCTTGCTTGTAACTGACAGCTAGCACAGAGACAAATCTGGTTATAATAATATTTGTCCTGTGGTTAGATTATCTCATTGTCTTCTTTTCCAGGTCCACTGCCTCCGCCCCTACCAGGACGGCCAACGTAAGTAGCTAAATCTCTTTACATCTTTGTGTGTCCTCCATTGTTTTCATGCAGTAGTTATGTCTCCTGGAATCTTGCACATCTATGAAGATTAAATTATGACTTGAGTATTCAACATTGGCAGTGCTGCCATACTTTTATTTTGTGGTTGATCTTGTTAAAGTTCTTTTCATACACATTAGTATGCTACTCCTTGTGTAGTATGCCCCATAAATGCACCCTACATTATACACATTGAGTAGCCAATCACATCATACCAATTTTTATTTTATTGGTGCCACTTTCTTTGTGGCTAAGCAAATAGTTGCAATGAGCCTTAAAATGCCTTCTGGTTTGAGCATCAGCACCTCACATGGTTCACATTATTACTTAGTACTTTGCAACGGTTAATGTGTCCAATGCACACTATGCAAAGGTTTTTACTACACTAATCTTGTGTTAGGGCTTATAGATGATGTGGATTCTAAAGCATGTATAAGACCTATAAGGCTGGATTTGGTTTGAGTGACCTAATTCAGCCATGTGATTCCGTTTGAATATGTGTCATGGCAATACAAGCAGAAGAACAATAAGGAAAAAAGTGCTGAATCGGATACCTTAAAATTGGAATTAAGCCCTGATCATATTTGGAGAAAAAAATGTGTGATAAATTGAACGAGTAGGCCTGCAAGATAAAGGGGTGGAGGGTGGAGGCTGGAGGCGAGTCCGGATGTAATTATTACGCGAGGTCTGGCCGGGATAAAATATTAAAGTTATTTTATTTTGATAAAGTGATGGACAATTTTAAATTAACAAACCAAGAATCAAATTTATTTGTACTTGCTTTTTTCCTACAGCATTTGTTACAACATCATGTGGAAGTAATATGCAAATTAGCCAATAATGTCATAGAGTGGTTAGCATGTTGGCCACACAGTCAAGAGATCGGGAAGACCTGGGTTCAAATCTCTGCTTGGGCATCTGTGTGTGGAGTTTGCATGTTCTCTCCGTGTGTACGTGGGTTTTCTCCAGGTACTCCGGTTTCCTCCCACATTCCAAAAACATGCATGTTAGGTTAATCGGAGATTCTAAATTGTCCATAGGTATGAATGTGAGTGTGAATGGTTGTTGTATTTATGTGTCCTGCGATTGCTGGTGGTACCAGTCCTGGGTGCACCTCGCCTCTCGCCCAAAGTCAGCTGGGATAGGCTCCAGCATAGCCCCACGAGCCTATTGAGAATAAGCGGCATAGAAAATGGATGGATGGATGTCGTCTAGCAACTTCTAGGACAGCCAATTACTACTTTTCTTACTGAGGAGTTGGCAACAGTCGTCATGACCATCATTAAGGATAAAAATTGTATTATAACGTCTCCCCAGACTTTGCAAGGATAACGAGGAGGTGGTCGAGCAGCAATTTCTTTATTGCAAAAACAAAACAAGCTCCTGTCAGCTGAACCATGCCAAAACAACATCAGCGTAACTGTATCTTTGTGCATGTTAAAGTATCTGCTTCTATGATAATAATAACTAGGTAGTGTAATATCTTATTTTTGAGATGGAAGGGTTGCTTTAATTCTTGTAGTGTTGTTAGTAATGTTTTATTAGTGGATTTTATGTCCTTTATATGTTTTGTGTACAGTGACTTAAGAGTTAATTTAGCTATAATTTAGGTAAGATCCGACTTACAGCAATACTCGACTTACATCACGGTGTAGGAACGAAACTCGTACAGAACCACCCATACAGAGAACAATAATGTGTAATGGCAGCCAGGAGAGTAATGCCGAAGTCTTGCCCTGTGCACCAAGGGAGAGAACAAATCAGTCCAGGCGAGTTATCCAAGCATCAGAAAAGTTGTAGCCTTTTAGAACTGTTATAATGTATGTATGTTACCGCAAAATATCCTAC
The DNA here is from genome assembly GCF_027744805.1 of Dunckerocampus dactyliophorus. Classification (NCBI taxonomy): domain Eukaryota; kingdom Metazoa; phylum Chordata; class Actinopteri; order Syngnathiformes; family Syngnathidae; genus Dunckerocampus; species Dunckerocampus dactyliophorus. The sequence goes on from NC_072828.1 coordinate 22,256,780, forward strand.
TTGGACCAACTTGACTATATTAAGATGTCTTCAGGACTGTCATCCTTTGTTGGAAATGGTGTGAGCAAACTGGCATGAGTGCTTCAGTCTTGTCATTAGAGAATCAATTGAAAGTGACAGTTCTTTCACAGCTGTCTGGATTGGCAGTGGGCTGATGATTCATGCCACTGGCAATTTATTAGCTGTAAAGTTGGCTGGCAGCTGTCAAGAAGACAGGGTCACCTAATGATGGCACGGAGACCCTTTGTTACTCATAGGAGCTGCTTGCTAGGAGCTGGTGCTTTTTGCACCAGAGACATCTGGCGCAGAAGCTTGTTGGGAAAATGTTAACATAGTGAGTGCATCTTATATGTTCTTTCAAGACAGAATGTTGGGGAAAATGACCACCTACTTATTAGAAGGTGAATTATTTATAAATTCCCCCTTTGATATGTGTGGTTATTTTTGCCCCTTCCATGTTGGTCTTAAGTTCATATTTTTTGTGGTGTGTGGTCTTAATAGTTTATGTGTTAATGTTGATTCTTAGGGTTAGGTTTTTGAGTGTAGCCACAGACAAACTTTTAAACGGTGTTTGATGGCTCAACATATCCAGCCATTACGATACATTTTAAGTTCTAGTCCATCGAGAAAACTTAGTGGAATATTGACCTGTGTTTTTCCATAGAATCCAATATGAAAAAGACGAGGCATCTTATATTCAAGGCCGAGAGGCTTATACATGCAAACCAGCAGAACAGCGTTTGTGTCCGCGGAGCAATATGCCACACACACAGAGGGAGAGAGCGGAGCACAGAGACACTTCTGACACATTTCTTCTCATATCTGGAATTTCTGCATTCTCTTTGCTGCACCGATTAACGCTAGTCCATGTCTTTTTTGCCGCTAAATGGTGTCATCATGACGTGCAAGGTGGCTGAGTGGTTAGCATGTGGTTAGCCACACAGTCAGGAGATCGCGAAGACCTGGGTTAGTACCTCTACTTGGGCATCTCTGCGTGGAGTTTGCATGTTCTCCCCGTGCATGGGTTTTCTCCGGGTACTCTGGTTTCCTCCCACATCCCAAAAACATGCATGTTAGGTTAATTGGCGACTCTAAATTGTCGATAGGTGTGACAATGGCAACTCTAAATTGTCCATAGGTATGAATGTGAGAGTGAAATGGTTATTTGTCTATACTGTATGTGCCCTGCGATTGGCTGGCGACCAGTCCTGGGTGTATCCTGCCTCTCGCCCGAAGTCAGCATACCCCCGCGACCCGAATTAGGATAAGCGGCATAGAAAATGGATGGATGGATGGATGGCAATGACGGATGTGCAATAATGTTGTGGTAGAGGCAAAAAGTGGGTAAAAAACACGAAAAAGAAAATGAATGTTTCGAAATACAAATTAACTTTCTTCTGTTGCTTCTTTTTGTCCTTTTACGGCTTAAAGAAAACCATCCAACAGATACACACAAAATTTGGTCAGGATATAAATCATTTTGTACTGTATATACAACATGAAAGACATTCTCTTGGGATAAATGCTCTTATGGTTTGGCACTCAGTACAAAGTACTCAAAGTGCTTTGACACCGTTTCCACGTTTATTTACTATGACGCAGCATCAGGAGCAACTAAGGGTTCAGCCCGTGACCATGTCGAAGTATCCAAACGAGGACTGAACCAGCAATCATCAGGTTGGGTAAAGATGACGACTCTACCACTTGAGCCATGCCGCCCCCTTTTTACTTGACCAAAGTAAATAGTTTTTTCTAATGCTAATTAGCAGGGGTGTCTCGTGTCACGAGATCTCACTAGATTAAAACGAGACAAGATTTCTTTTATCTCGCGAGAACAGGGCAGCTGGAAACCAATCATACTGTGAACCATGGCATTGCTACTTTAAAAGATAATAATATGGAAGTGACAGTGTTGGAAGTGCTTTACACACACTTTGAATCTTGCAATCCAACCTACCTTGGTGTTTCATTCTCATTGACTCAATCTTGTGCATCGTCTCATCTCGAGTTGGGTGTCTCGTGACACCTCTAGTAATTACTGTAGATTGCGGGAGGGTAGTCATTCCCGTAATTTAGATATCCATCCATTTTCTATGCTGCTTATTATTATTAGGGCGAAAGGCGGGGTGCACCCTGGGCTGGTCGCCAAACAACCAGTCACACTCATATTCATACCTATGGACAATTTAGAGAATTTTGATTTTGGAATGTGGGAGAAAACCAAATTACCCGAAGAAAACACGGAAAACATGCAAATTCCACACAGAGATCCCCAACGGAGATTCGAACCCAGGTCGTCCAGATCTCCTCACTGTGTGACCAACATGCTAACAATCATCCACCGTGCGGCAATAATTTTGATATAATTGAATTAAATGCCAATGTATTGCCACAGCCTGTGGACTAACTTGAGGGAGAAACATCAAACTTCCTTCCACATAAAAAAAATCTGCCCACAGCCACCTTGAAACCTCACAAATTAACACATTATGTTTTGTTTGTACATTCCTCCATAAAGAGTGAAGTGTAAAGAGTGATGTTTGTGGAATGATGTGGTGGACGGTCGCTTGTTGGCTCGGACCTGCAAAGACTTGGAGTCTCCACTAGTTGTCTGGTTGGTAAATAGTGACCTCAGGAAGCCACTGGGCCAAGCCAAGAAACAAAGAATGGTAATGATGCTCTTGTTTAACTCTTCGTCTGTAAGCCAAGAACTTCATTTTTCAAAAAGTCATAACCGTTCGTTGAAGTCACGCCTCACATCCTCATTTTTATTACTTTAGCTCGGACAAGTCCAAAATCAGTTCGCTTCCTGTCCACTGTTCATGAATATGTCAATGGTTATCTTCAACCAAAAGATAGTGCTTTGGTTGAAGCACTATGAATGTGCTTTTCCGCAACATTCTTCATCTCCATCCTCCCTTCATCTCTATCCTCCGTCTCTCTTTTCTCTCTGCATTGGTCATGTTTTCATAGAGCTTGAACAAATACAGAGTGGGGGGGGAATGTCTCGCCTGCCAAAGTAAGACCCCTAAATCCACCCCCACCCCTCCTCCACCATCTCTCGCCCCCATTCACGGCCACACTTCCCTCATTTGGAGGAAAAAAAAAAGAGTATGGATGGAAACGGTGGGAGGGTGAAAGAAAAACTGTGTTAGTTGAGTGGGAGGAGGATGGTACCATTAACACTCAGGGCTGCGTGTTGTTCTTTGATTCCCGACAGAGCTCAGGTGTGATGACTTGTGTTTAGCTGTAAGGTTCCATCAGAGGCAGCTCATTACTCAAATCTAGACACTACAGTATGTACCATCACTACACAATTTTCACAATTTATTCTATTTCTAAATAGGTTATTTACAGTTAAAAAGTACTGTTGGTTTTATGTGTTAGTCACATAGAAGCAGTGGTTCCCAAGCTTTTCACAGTCCAGCACCCCTTCAGAAATTTGACCTGAAGCTAAGTACCCCCTACACCTTCACACTCAGTGCATCCAATGACATCTTCAAGAATAAACACTCTTAATGCACAGCATACTCATCTAACTTACAGTACTTATGTTTTCATACAACACACACAGAACAGTTTCATGTCTGTCTCCTTTCTTGTGCACCGTACTCCTTGCACTGTGCAGTCACTGTTTACATGATGAGGCATTCAAGCACACTGTGTATCTATAAGTGTCGGCCACCAATCTAGTCATGCTGTTTTTATACTTATTCACGTACGCCCTATGACAATTTTTATACACCTTTGGGAACCTAAACTATAGAGACCTTAAAACACTTTATGGAACACAGTCACCAATCTGTGTTTATAATGGGCCTTTTTCTGTTAGAAAAGATTAATACCACTACACCCTAGCTGCTGACACTGTTTAAATTTCTCCAAATGTTCTCGGTCACTTTGCTCTCAGCAGTGTCAAAAAAAGTCTAAAATAACACGCTCTTTTCACTGTGCCCCTCTGTTTTAAAAAGGCAGCCGCCTCAGACAAAGAATGCATTCTCTTCTTCTCTTCTTTTCTTTCCTTTTTTATCTTTATATGGTCCTGTATTTCAACATATTATTCTAATTGAGAGTAGTTACAGTAGTACAGTTGTAACACAGTTGTTGCTTTGGGGGTTCTTTCTCAGATTCATTTCTGCCTGCAAATAGGACTATTTAGAAAAAGTGACATAACAAAGTGTTGTTTTTGGGTGGCGAATTTTCTTTTATATTGCAAGAAGAAGACATTTTTCAGGGTAGGTCTAGTGGTTAGCATGTTGGCCAATACAGGAACAGCCTGGAGATCGGGAAGACCTGGATTCGATTCTCCCCTGGGCATTTCTGTGTGGGGTTTGCATGTTCTCCCCGTTTTTTCCGGGCACTCTGGCTTCCTCTCACATTCCCAAAAACATGCAGGTGAGGTTAATTGGCGACTCTAAATTGTCCATAGGTATGAATGTGAATGTGAATGGTTGTTTGTCTATATGTGCCCTGCCATTGGCTGGCAACCAGTCCAGGGTGTACCCCGCCTGTTGCCCGAAGTCAGCTGGGATAGGCTCCAGCATGCCCCCGCGACCCTAATGAGGATGAAGCGGTATAGAAAATGGATGGAAGACATTTTTCAGCATTTTAATTAACTTTAATTTCTCAGTGAAGACTGCAAAACAGGTTTGAGTCTGATCTTATTGTTCACTGCTATGAAAATGATCCGTCAAATTATTCAGCTTGTACTGTACATCTATATTTTTGCTTCTATTCCTGGAAATCTATTGAGGTAACCTTGTTTGGCTTTTATTTGACTTAATGACCTGATTGCTTTAATCAGGTTGCCTTGTGCAAAAATGTAAGCTGTCAGCTTTGTGTATAGTTCATACATTTACATATGTGACTTCAAACTAAGAAACCAACTGACACACCAAGTAGCTTGATAATTAGCTGTCAACAGTAGTTATGACAGGGACTGTGAGGCCCACTAGAAATCCAATTAAACAGTTACAGCATCAAAGCGTTGGTAATTTGACATCATATAGGCAATACCGTAGTATAGCATGAGTCCCACCCACAGCAGTCCAAAAGCTGATAGACAAATTGGTTTAAGGTCGTCCTTCCCAAGAAGTACAGGCTTGTTCACAGGTAAAAGGAAACCATAACAGAATAATTGCCTTGAATCGCTTTCCTTTAGTTACTGCTGTCTTAGAAGTTTAATGGAGTAACAGATGGCACATCAACGAGCAGCACTGCTCTCAAGGTTTAAAATAACAGGTTTAAATTTGTGTTGATGAAGAGTCATTCTGGCTTGTAATGACGAGAACAGTGTCGCTGACAAGTCTGGTTTGGATCTCTGACTTTACAGGCCTGCCAACATGTATGCATTTTTTTGTACACTGTGCGCATCGTGACCCTTAAATACACTTATACGCGTCGCTACTCTCAGGTATGCACATTGTTGGAGTGTGACGTTTCAGTTAACTTGTTCAGCCATATGCCGTCCGTTATGCCAGCGCCGCGACGCTGGAGCATAATGAAGTATCTGCGGAAGCATGATGTGCACCTCTGGGGGGTAAAAAAAAAAAAACTATCCTCGAGCTACCGCAGCGCTCACTGTAAAGACTGTGATTGGTCGGCCTGAAGTACATTATTTCCTACATGTATATGATTCGTTCAGAGGGTGGACAGCCCACCTTTGCGAACACCTTCTTTCTCGTTTTCAGATCTACTGACTGCTGTAACGCAGCAATGAGTTCCAGCTGATATAACACTGCCTTTCTGTCTTTAGTTACCATCGTTCGCTTGCAATAGGAAGACAAGCTAAATAGTCAACGTGAGATGTAGTTGCTCAGAGTCGACGTCAAGTCACGTGCTCAACCCTGAAGAGCTCTAAAAGCAGGGGTGTCCACAGTGTGGCTGAAGGGCCATTTGAGCCTGTGGCTTTTTTTTTTTTTTGCCTGCATTGCATTGTATAAATAAAATAGAGAAAAACAAAAAGGGAAAATAGAGGAAAAGACATACTGTAATGAGGAAAAGCTGAAATGTTGATACAAACACAAAGCTTTCTCTTTATATATGTATTACTTTTTTTTTGCCTTTTTACAAAATAAAAAAAATAAAAAAAAGTTTAAAAAGTTAAAAACAGTTGCCATGCTGTGTTAGATTCAATTTTTTTTCTGCTTAGCAAATTATCCATGTGAGAAACATGAATAGTCAGTATAAAGAATTGTTCCTAAGTTACAGTATCTTTTCTCTATGTGAACTTAACATTTAAAGAGTGAAACGTCACAAAGCAATCCCTGAAGCTATGATACGTGTTAGAACTGAACAACTTGTGCTGCTGACTTTGGCACTTAGAAGTTTTGAAACACAGGTGGCAAAAAATCTTTTCATCTCAAGACTATTTATGGTCATAATAGTGCACTTGTCTTGGTACATTAGCTTCTCAGTGAACCTCATGTTCAAGTTTGGTTAGAATACCGGTCCAACTACTAATTGTGCTCTTCATTGCAAGAGCTGCAATTTACTAACAGCTTATTAGATGTTGTGTTAAGATATGCTGTTTACTATATATACATATTTTTTCCAGGTTGGTGCAATGAGGCATGAATGGGTATTTCTGGTTCAGGACAAAATAACCAGAGGGATGCAAGTTTGAGCCCAGGCATGCAAGTTTAAAAAAAATAAAAAATACTCCTCGACTGCCGCTGACCTTCCGTCTACTGTTGGTCACAATACGCTCTTAACTCAGAGTGTGAACTTGCCTGTGTGCTGAATTGAGAAAGTCTGGATTTCGGTTTCACGTCTCCTCACCTCAGTGCCAGTGTCAACACTGCTGTGGTTCTAACTGCCCAGGATTGATGACGATTTGCTCCACAGCACAGGCGCTGCTGCCGCCGTTTAAACTCGAGGGTTGACAGGCCCACTCACTTTCTTGGACACATTGCTCCTCAGCCACATGCTGTTCCACTTGAACACGCTGCATCAAACTCGTGTAGGGGGCCGGCTACATTTAATTCACTGGGGAATCCCATTAAAAAGTATGTCTCTCATTCTGGATTGCACCCAGATACATGAATGACGTCAAATACAGCAGAATTTCTACATTTGAACACCCCTGAGATCCTGCAATTCAGAATTTAAGATACATTTTCAGGATAAATATAGAGGAGGTCCTCGGTCTATGTACGAGTACCATTCCTATGACAGCTAGTCAAGTTTTCGTGCAGGTCGAGACCTATACATACAGTAAATCAACACCTAAGTCACTCACCGTGTACACAGAACACAAACGGAGGAGGAGGAGACCACTAAGCTGCTTAGTTGTCACTGTTCATTTCATAGGAGCAGATCCTTTCACATGTTCAAGGATACCATTTTTATCCATGATGATGGTTGCGACAGTCGAATGGCTTAGACCAAGCTTGTGGCCAATGTCGGTCGGCCTTTCTCCACTTTCTGAGCATTTTGCAATGTCTAATTTGGTGATAACTTTCCTATTCTTTGACTCACTGCTATCAGAAGAGTGTGCCTTATGTTTGTGAGACATAAGAGCAAAACGTTAACGAAAAAGAACAAAAGCGTAGTACTTCCTCATTTTAGCAACAAGCACCTACATATTATTTTGCCTATGTATTCGTGTGTCGCGCACACGTAACTTGTTCTCTTTTTCTTTTTGGACAGTATTAATGATTTATGGGAATTTATGAGGGTGCGTCATAACCACAAAATGTCTGAACATTAGCACAGCACACCCTTTATCGTTAAAGTTGCAATATACTTGAACGTTCCAACTGCCATGACTTCACGCAAGATTTATTTAATATTTTTTATAAGCTTTTTGTGGCTTTTATTGCAATACATATTCTGAAGGAAAAAACAAACAGCCACAACAGTGGGGTTAAGTAAAGAAGACAAATGTAAGAAAAGGATATACATTTTAATTTATGTAAAAGTCAGATGCATGTTTAAAGCCGGAAGTAAAGCACCTGTAAGTAAAGCATCTGTTTATGATCATGGTTAAGTTAGAGTGATTATTCATTTAACATGTGATATATAATATGTTATTTAATATTTGAACACTTGTATGGTTAAGAAGGAAAATGTAACTTTGCCTGTATAATCAATAAGAGTTTTATGATGGAATAGTTTGACCCTGGAGCTGATTTAATTTTCCGTTGCTTCCTATACGAAAAAGTGTCGTAGAGCAGATTGTTCTACCATAGAAGTTAAAGTTTAAGGAATGGGGTTGCTTTTCTTTCTGTGTTTACATTTGAATGGGTTTAAATTGCCAAATGTAGTTGTTGACATGTAAAGCATCAGTTTTTCCACACATGACCCCTATGTTGCATATCCGCCATATACTGGGTCCTTTTTTATGACACACATTTGACACACTTGCAGCCCTACTTTAAGCACTGTCAAAGTGCACACACAGTTACTCTTACAAACCTTATCTCTCACACATGTTTAGTTAAGCCCTCGATGGAGCTTAATTGCCATCTTGTTGTGGATTCTTTTTAGCCCAGTGCTGATTGATTGGGGATCAGAGCCCTAATATGGCTCATAGGGGATAGGCCCTTTGACATGGCCTGGTCCCTGGGCACCAGCGCTATTTGAAACCAGAGAACCCACCAGAACCCCCTCTCTTCCCAAGCATGGATGCCTCTCCTAAATGCTGAGAGCATCAAACGCATAGGGGCACACATGTTTATACACATGCATGTAGTCCAGCTGTGCTGCCAGCTTCTACCCTAATCACAAGTCATACATTATGTAGTCTGTACACACCAGAAGGAGGTTCTTCCACATCTCATTGTGGCAGCTTGTCCTCTCAGCTTAGACAGGGCTCACTTCCTGTTTCCTGTTTCCCAGAATTCCAGGTTTCTGTCCGTCGTGATCCCGTTGGCAGGTCTGCTCAAGGTCACGTCTGGTAAAATCTGTGCTTTCAACAAAGTGTGTACATGTATGTGTGTGTGGTTTGTTTGAATCATGGTTTCTCCCAAAGGGTCGCAAGCTTGAAATAGGGTATGTGGGGTTTCCCTGAACTCTGCCCTGCACCTCCCCTGAATACATACTACATACTCACACTCACTAAAAAAATACATATGCACAGAAAGTGTTCTTTCTTTGCTCTCGGTGCTGGTAGAATGTATGAGGGAGGGCCACACAGTCTACCTTGAGTATTTCAAGGTATAAATAGAGGCTTTTGTTTGTAGGTTGGACTCCCACACGTCTGTGCCAGGGGATATTTATTAATTTGTCGAGCTTAACTGGATCAGTGCAGCTTGATGTTGCCTTGCCCTGCTTTTGAATCCCCTTTGATTAGTTTAGCATTTATTTATACTGGAGCCTTTTAAATTGTAGACATTGTAGGGGAGGGTGGATTGTAATAAATCTTACAGTAAGAATGCTAAAATGAGTTCATACTGCTTGGTCATAGGACTAACTATGTTACAATTATCTGTGGTAGGTTAGCAGGTGCATGAAATCAGTAAAAGGCCAACAATGAGCCCAAAGTTACCACAAAACTCTATGAAGATGTGGGGGAAAAAAAGCTGTCGTTTTTTATGATTGGTGGTCCTTGTTTCACGACGTTTCTTGGTCATGAAAATTAAAAACGTAATTTTGGAGAGTCGACTGAGTGTGTGCAAGAATACCGTGTGTGCCTGTAGCTACACTATGGAAGGACAGCATCAGTTATTAACTAGTTGACTCCCAAGTGGCAGTGCGCCAAGAAAAGGAAAGCCATCACCATGGGGAAAAAAAGCTCAGAGAGAGGAGAAACGGACACCAATATTGGCCGCTCTTTTGGTCTCAAATGCTCGACTGTTGCAAGAATTGCTAAGAATAAGAGAAAGGTCATGGATTCCATTCACTGTTACAAGGAGATCTGTGAGGAGAAGAGGAGAGGTTATCCTGGGACAATATTTTAAGACAGTATCTTTTTATAACTGTATTTTATGTCCTTCATATGGTCTGTGTTCAGTGTGAGTGACTTAGGTGTTAATGTAGGTATAATTTACGGACAACTTCTGACTTACACTAAAACTTGACCTACATGACAGTCTAGGAACAGAAGTTGTTCGTAACCTGAGGGCCGACTGTATTTCAGTACTGTACTGCATCCTTGTAAATATGGGATGAGTGTGTGTTTACTTTCATGTACCTGCTGAATAATGTAGAATGGAGGAGGAAACACAAATTATTTGAACATCTGTTGTTGACAATGCATATCCTTTTTTCCCTGCTTCCCTAATACACATCTGTCACTGGTCTTTGTGCTGCTTAGCACCTCTTAGGAAAACTGCCTATTTTTTAGCATTCATATAAGATAAGTTGTGACTCGCCATCAGTGTGTACTAGTTGATTTCTGTTGATTTCTAATGTGGTGAATCTTTGCTGTGTACTTCCATAATGTCCCTGACCAGCAATGTTCCCTCTAAGCTGCATGCAACAAATCCAAAAAATGCAATCCAACCTTAACTGTAAATGAAATTAGTACATAACAGTTTATTCTGTACCGTTTTGCAATGCAACTCAGTGAGTGACAGAGAACGAGTGGTAACAACATACAACACAATGATGAACACTGTCCAGCCTATGATAAGAGCCTGTTTGCACGTATTTACTTCCACAACCAATCAGTTCATTAACAGCGAGTTACGTTAGACAAAAGTAAACATATACTGTACAACAAATATGTCATCAATTTCAAGTAAATTTGCAGGATAACATTGTGCCACAACAGGCTGCTTTAAAATACAAAGTGAAAGTCAAATAAGGAAATAAAAGTATACCTAATTAACAATATAAATGGTAAACACGAAAAGAAATGGGAAATAAAATTATAAACTCGGGTTTTCTACAAGATTAAGGTGGTTAATTACATGACATCATGGCTTATTTGGGCTGAGTTTGAGAATAAAGAAAGCTACATTGTGGAATCCTCCTTGCCGTCTGTTTGAAACCTCTCATATACAAAATATGACAGAATGGAAGTTCTCAGGTTTTGGACAGTTGTGAAACTACAGTATGCATGGCTGATGCCACTCACAGAGGTCCAAAGAATGCTCAGGTCGTTTTGGTGTATGCTCAGATAAAAATTAGGTGGCACATTGCTGACCAGAATGATAATCCAGTTGGTTTAACTCATGACATCCATGTATGTCAAAAATGTTTCTAGGACAGCAACAAAAGTCACTTCTATAGCAGTTAGCAAAGTTTAAGTAAGTCAGGAACTGTCATTAGTATCAATTTGATCAACTTCGGCTCTGACGAAGGAAAGTTTTCCTGTGGCAATTAACGGCATCACATAAAATACTGACTAGCAACCATTCTCAATGAAATGTGCCTTTGATCCTTTCACCCCTATTGTTAGAAGTATAGACAACCTCACCCCAGTTTATTTACATTGTTTCCTGTGGGGAAAAAATACTTCCATTTTCGTACATTTCAGTTTTTGTTGGACCTTTTTGGACCTAATAAATAATGAAAACTGAGGCACCACAGTATTTGTGAAAATATTTTGTATCTGCATCATAAGTGCTGTAGTGACTCTTAATCTGTTTAAGTATTTCACATTGCTTGTGTTCAGACATGCTCGTTCTTGTTCTGTCAGCACTGTCAGTAACCAGTCAGCAAAAACATGTGTTTTCCTGTCTTTGTACATGGTGTCTGCTTTTGAGGTTGAGAGCTGTAATACTGTCATAAATCATACAAAAAAAATGTCTGCCATTGCATAACAATAGATCCATTTTTATATGTGCAAACTTAGCACGACTTCATAGTCGGTGAAGTAATTGAAAATAATTGATCAATACCAGTTTTACTTTTGGGTTGATGACATCAGCTAATGCAAGTCTGTCCCCTAATTCCTTCTCCCTAAGTGTATAACTTTGTTATTTCTTTGTTGTATTGGGATTTATTGCTCCTATTGCTAGTGTTGGCGTCTGTCGAAACATCCACACACACATTCATGTTCCTAATTATCAGGGTGACTGACACACTGCTTATCCCGCCGGGTCCTCTCATACAATGCAGTCCTCCTGGGGCCAGTGATATCACCGGCTCAGGAGCATTGTGAGGATTGACGGGACTGATGTCAGGTCCTTCCCTACATGTTGGATCAACATGTATGTGTTATTAGTGGAACTCTTCATCCGTAGTGATGTATTCTATCCTGTGAGGGCACATTCAGAAAAGTAGAAAAAAAGAGTTGTCGCGAGTGATGCTTTTTAATTTAGTAAATCAGCAACATTCTGACAAACCAATGGTCACATCCAATGCTATGCCCTATTCCCAAATACCTCTAGACTACGGAGTTTTTTGTTATGATTTTACATGTTTTCTTGGCAAAACAAGCTGTGGCTTGTGTGAAACACAAACAGGAAGAGTATGCCAACGGTTTTTAGCTGAGGCAGACATAATCACCACAGCTATAGGGCGAGGCCAGTATGGTCGCTGCAGCAATGTCGAACAAACTACAAAATGTTTGCTCCTGGAGATTAACTGGAATGTCAGTCATAGTTTTGTGGCAGGATCGTTCGTCCCCCAGTGATAAACGCGACTAGCCTCAGCTTCCTGCACCACCAGTGTAGTAAATCCATGTTTGCACCCAGTGGTGCAGTTTACTATGGTTCACCACAGTACAGTTCGGAACCCTGATCTGTTGACGGATATGTAAGCTGGATGATGACAGTTGCATCAGCTACTGTATGTAAATAGTTTGAGTGCTGCTTGTTGACGTTGGTCGTAAGCGAGAATTGTTTTGAATCCTCTCTGTCATAATCCGCCATATTTTTGTATTGTTCTTGTTGTGTTACGGTTATTTAAGAGTCCCTGTTGGTCATGGCAGTGTCCAACTATGATGTATCCAAGATCCAGTCTGTGGTGTTTTTATTTCCTTCTCGGATTGACGTTTGCATTATGTGAAAGGACAGGATGTTTTCACTTCGGTATTGCTGAATACCAGCAACACCAATGGTGGCCCTGAAGTGTCAAAAAGGATACAGGACTGCTGGAAGAGACCCATGTGGTCGGACTCACAGATACTTGCCAGGGTTTGATGTGCAGATTACACTCAGACATGGCAATTCAGAGTGTCAGTGTAAGTGTATCCTAACATGAAACCAGCTTCCTTCAAAACTGTGATTGTCTGACTTTTTTCAGTCATTTGCATGCCAGCTTAGCCTCACTGGCAGACTGACACCTTTTTCTGTCTTGGAAATACAAAGGAAATGTAAACTGAACATAATTGAGTGGAAACATTTAGACTGACTACGTTGCTGATGGATTTTATGGATTGTCATGATCAAGTCAAACCTTTAATATCAAGTGTTGGTTCGGCTCCAAATAGCTGAAGAACTGGCCATTCGTTTCCTTCTCTTCCCTCATGGTTCCTACGTTTGCCAGTGGACTCTAAATCTCCTGCTTCTTTGCTGACAGAAGCCTCTTTTATTGCAGTCAGTAAGCAGCAGTAACACGAGGACCTTTTCTTTCTCTATTGTGTTTAACACGGTGCCTCAGTTGCCCTCTCTCGCTGTTCATTCCCAGTGCGGTCACGGGCCACTGGCAGCCACAGACCTCAGTCAACCTCAGTCTCTCGTGACCATTTTGGCTGCCTGTCAGTGAAAGATCATTACATGCTGCAACCACATATGTATTCTGAATTTCTTCTATGACTAATGGAGTTACACCATCTCTGAAATTGTGGCCAGTAGAGAGGGTCCGGCACATGATTTGGTGAACATGGTGTGCAGGATGTACTGCAAGCACACATTTATCAAAAAATAATTTTAAGACATAACACAAGCTTGGTCCTTCAAAAACACACTTCCTGCATTTGATCTTTTAAGTTGTGACAAAATGTTTGCGTCGATGGTGCCGTCTGGAGCTGAAGCAAAACTCGGCAGTGCGTCTTTGAAGAAGATAAGCAGCACGCTGAGGGGCATCCCGAAATCAGGATGTTACAGCTGTGACCTCATGCTGTTGGCAGCTCATGTCCTCTTCACTCTGCACCCACAGCAGCTCCTGGAAACCAAACCCTGAAATCTTAAATGTCATCAGGGATCCGCCCCCTCGCCTCCTCACCTCCTCAGCCTTCAATCCCGTTCTTTTTTGTCATCCCCCACCACCACCCAGCAAAGAGTTTTGAGTTTCATGTCCCCTTAACCCCAAAAACTCAACTCAAGCCCATCATTCCGACCTTCATCTCAAAATATGACACCCTCTGGGCTTAGTTTCCATGGATTGAAGTATGACATAACCGGATGATCTGTATTGAAAATCAATACACTTTAAATACTATCAGTAGTCATTATCTCATTATTCTACTGTATAGTTTGCTTTCAGACTGTTTAATGAAATTACAAATATGTAGAATCTGATAAATGCTATAAAATTGCATATTTTTCACGTCATGCATTTGGGGTTGACATATTAAACATTTGAATGATTAAAAAATGGTGAAAAACTATGACCTCAGCCTCCAACATGTAACGTGCTCTCGCTATGTGAAAGTGAACAGGGTATCATGTTACTTATTTATTAGGGCTGTCCAAAATAGAGGCGGTAACAAATTCATTTCATTCATTACATTTAAACTATTTTAGCTTAATTAACGCATGCGCATCACGGCAAACTACACCTCTCTGTTATGACGGCAAACCGAGGCACAATGTAGCGTCCCCAGAGTGTCACACGGTCTTGACGCGCTTTTACAACTTTATTCTGACCTGAACACATCAACAACAGTGCAATTCCAACATCATACACTGTATGTATGTCCAACTCGCAAACATGTTTCTAGTTTGTTCAGCCTTGGAAGAACACGTCCTCATTGTGACAAGAAGACCATGTGGTGCATTTGCTGACAGTCCAAAAATCAAACGCCTTTATTATGTGGGGTCTAAATAAATAGAAAGACGATGAAAAACAATATATTCTTATCACTCACTAACTTAATTCTTACTGCGGAAATACAATTTGCTGCATTTAAGTATGCTCGGAAATCCCAGAAAATACATGTAAACTCAAAACATGTGAATTCAACTTACCGTAAATGACGTGGCGTCTTTAAACACAGCAAAGTGTGATTCAAATGTTCTGCTGCTATAAAAGACTAGTGATTAGTGCAGACATTTTTCGACGTGTGCTATCTTTTAGCATGATTTACATATTCAGTTCATTTGGAGCTGTTAATGGATACAAATAAATATAATACTGTCCTGTCATTTATCTTTCTTCCTGTCATTTCTAAAATACAATAAAAATGGGTGTATGTAATGCTTACAATGACCAAAATACTTACATGTTATCATGAATGTACATGTTATAGCATGTATATAAAACCACAAAACTTGTTGGAGGTGTTTTAATAGCAGGCTTTGTGAGCAGCATAGGTGTGTCCCATTATGTGCAGTAATGAACTGTCTCTTTTTAGCTGTTTTTATATCTTTAGAACGCACAGAAAAAAGAAAGATGTGTGTGCATGTCTTACATAAGGATTGTGAATGATGGGTAAAATTTTTAAAAAGTGCAGTTTCCTTTTAAAGACAAAGCTTTTGCTCTATTTTTCTTTTGAAAAGGGATGGATGCCTGTGTTTTTCATTTAATTTATGCATTTATCAAGTTTCATTATTCATTTTAACTTGATACTTGATACTGTGCATTATACATTTGTGATGGATTTGTGCATTTACCATTTTTTTGCAACCCTCATCAATCCAGTTTTCTTTTTAACAATGCGTAGAAGTAGTTTTGGTGATTTGTTGCCTAATTAATTTTGTTTATTTGCACAGTTTTACAAATACAGAGGAAAAAAACGTGTTGCCATCTTGCATGGCGTAATTCATAAATCAAGCACTGTGGCTGCAGTTTCGTTGGCGCCACCCAGGTGTGAATGTGTCCATATGGATGTGAGTCAGAGCGGTGCTGCAAGAAAAACACGACTGCTAACAGAGGGCTTCCCTCAATAAATAATGAGGTTGGAAAAAATGTAATTGAACAATGAATCTGTGTCCTCAATTTTGTATTTAAGGCTTTGTGGTGAGTATTGTGGCAAATATACTTCTTGATTCTTTTAGTATTGATCTGGATCATAGATCAAGTCTGAACATTCCCAGTGTCCTTGGCAGTGGTGTATAAAGTAAAATAGCTTTCCACTGTTTACAACTACGCTTGGTTCTCCTTACTTGGGATAAAGTGCATACTTAAAAAACACCAAACTCCTGATTCTTTAAGCATTAAGAAGTGTATGCTCCAGCGCTCACGTCACTGTTGTGCAGTGTAGCCGACGACCAACGACATCAGCTAAACACAAAACACAACTTGACCGATGTCCTGGCTGATCCATACGAGAACGCTCCTGAGTTGTTGTTTTTTTCAGTAAATGTTGTTGTTTTTGTTAGTGGTTGTTGTGCGCTGGGTTCCCTCTTGTTCTTCTGGTCATGTTTGTCATGTTTGGGCTGTGCCACTACCTTTGGGAATAAATGCTTGGATCTTGCACCATCCTGTCAAACACAAGCTGTCCTATTTAGTACTTGATGCCTGCTCAGATGAGAGGCGAAACGTCTTCTAAGACAACCTGAACAGTCCAGTTGTACACACATTTCATGCAACGTTGTAGCCGTCTGAGGGCAACCATAACTGTGACAAACAAGTTTGACATTCCTGACCTAAACCAGACTGCCGGACTACTGTGCAATCTTATTTTTCCTGGCCCCAAACTAAACTCTCTCTTTACTTGGCATTGGCATCACATGTACCCCTACAGAAAATAATACTTTTTACTTTGAATTCTGATCTCGTTCGCTGCCCATTTATGCAGCACTAGTTGGGCTAGTAGACTAGTTGGGCCTGAATTCATTTCACTCTCTGCTGGTTCATACCAAGTAGTGAAATTAGTAATCAGTTACTTTAATCCCTCGTTTATTAAGGTTAATTGGTTCCAGACCTGACCGTAATATGTGAATTTCCGCAAGGATTCCGCATTGCAATATTTTCATAGTTATGGCATAGAAAATGTGTTTTTAATGTTCTGAATATGTTTTTTTTTAACATTTTAGAGTCCTCTAGACATTAAATAACATCCATATAATCACTTTTATATTTTTATAGTAGATATAATCAGAGAAAATAAGCCATTTAAGATATAAATAAAACTTGTGCTCATATGTGTCGCAGTAAATGTGTTCTGGATGTGTGGAGGACAGGAAGTGACGTTAAGGGTTCAGAGTTGAGTTTTAGATAGTAGCCCGTGTTATTTTTATGATTATTATGTCGTATTCAACCATATATGTGTAATATATGTTTGAAAAACCGTAATAGAATGAAGCCACGAAATTCAACCTGCTATGTGGGGAGAGATGACTATACTTCAAGACAAAGTGGCTGTTTTCTCAACTACCAAAATTCTGCAAAAATTGATTTAAGATGCAGTGCACTTACAGCAATATTAATGTAGATGAAGCACAACATGATCGGTGTCCTGGCTGGTCCACTAATGTTATAGACCACTAAAGTAGGTGATGCATGATTTTTTTTCAGGTAAAATGACAACTTATTTTTGAATATTCAGATATTCCACTGTAAATTCCAGTTAGACTGGGCTTGCAGGAACAGAGGGTTCAACTTTTGGACATGTTTTTTTCATTTGAGACTGTTTGTATTGGCTGCAATTTCTCTGGTAGGACTCTGGCTGTGCTGTGGTGAATGCTCTGCTTGGACTTGTCATTTGCGTGTCTATGTGAGGCAAATATGTTGTGCGATTGATTGTCTATGAGCTATGACGCACAATCCAACTGACCTTCTGGCTGCCTGGACACACCTCACTAAGTATGCACACAGTATGTGGCTTTTTGTATCTGCCGATTCAACAGTAACAGTCAGTCAATCCAAACTCTAAAATGCATTTCTCGCTGGGTTTCTTTCCGCATGATTCCCTGTCAAATGAGCCTGCCACAGTGATGCTATGCACCAACTGAGAAACCTGGTGCCAAAGGAAAATATGTGAAGATGTAGCAATTTGTGGCTTAATAAAGACACACTGTAATATTAACTCTTTTTATCATATAGCCACATTTACTGGGAAATTACTTATTTTATTGATGAAACCAGATTAAGCAGATGTAAAGGTCATGTTACAAATCGTCTGGCTGTAGATGCTCTGGTCATAGCTCTGTGTTGTTTGGTTTCATTTCTGACATTATGTCTGGACTGGGGAACACATGGAGAGAGCTGACCTTGACCCTGCAGTCACTTAACACTCTTCAGAGAGAGGGACCCTCATGACCCCATACTCACTCCATGATGCCCTCATAACCTAGGTGTGCTGTGCGTGTGCACGTGTACATGTGTATATGCGTGTTCCCATTTGCATCTTTAAAGCTTTTGACTGCTCTTTTTACCGTTTATGTGGCAATTGGTGCAGTTTGCACATAGGGACATTACTTATCATGGCAGCAGACGTCATGAAATAGCAAAGAAGCATTAATTTATGTTGCATTTATATATTTATATGCCTATGCAGTACTTAGATCGTCTTAATCTTGTATAATGGCTCTGCAATTAATTGTAATGTTTATTTTTACTGCGTGTGTAATCGTTAAGTCTGCAGTCTGTGATATTTTTAAACTGAGCTAAACATTTACATTTTTGTGATGGGAGATTCATTGCAGAACTGTTTTATTATACAGCAGTAGGTTTAAATGGGTGCGGGTCCATGAGGTTGCGCTTTAGTCAGCCAATAGCAACAAAATTCTTTGAGGTGTGCACGCGCGTGTGTGTACGTGCATCTGTGTTGATGCATACACGTCATCATCAAGCCCGATCCTCATATATTGTGGTATTGCCTGGTCTTAAGGTCCCATATGGCACAACTTAGAGCACACGAGACGGTGATCTCACACCAAGCGAATATTCAGCAGTGTGTGTGTGTGTCCTTGTACAGCTATGTTTGTGGGGAACAGTTCAATTTAAAGATGAAAGTGTTGGTTTTGCCGGACTTGTTTAGGTAAAAGCTAGAAATAAGGGAAAAGGTTTATTGAAGAGTGACTATGTCTATTAAGTGTGTGTGTTGGGGGGGGATAAAGAATGAGTAAAAGTTGTATAGTGAAAACATCATCCCCACCTCCCTCCTCCTTCTCTCCTCTGTGCATATGTTTCACGTTATGGCTCATGATGACATCTCTGTGCCATAAACAGGAATAATGTCAAGAATTCTAACAGAAAATCTTCATGTAGTTTACACCCTTTTCGAGCTAGGCCATTTGACTGCACCGCATCTGCAGACCTCCAACGGGACACAAACTTGACTTTGGCTGAGTGTGGCGAATTGTTGGTGTTGTCATATTCATTCATAGAGGGACCTCTAGTGGGGTAATTGTGTAATGGAATTTGATTGAGCAGCTGCAGAAGTCATCTTAATTTCCAAGTGCATGCATTGCAGTTACAATGTTAATGTTACAAAGTAAATGTAAGTGTGTTTCTTCTCTTGTCTTTTTGTATGTCTTAGGGAGGATTTTGATGAGGAGGGGTTCTGCCAGCCATACAGAGGCATTGCCTGCGCCCGCTTCATCGGTAACCGCAGCATCTTTGTCGACTCGTTGCAGATGCAGGGGGAGATCGAGACCCAGATCACAGGTGAGTGATCCACCTTAGTTGCACGAAAATGTATAGCAATGGTTTTGTACTGTGCAGCAGATACAATAATAATAGGGTTGGAAAGCGCCTGTACATTTTCAGTATATCTCGTGAGATTAAAACATTTCTCATTCAGAAAACAACTTGTCTTTTGGGCACTAAATAAATTCATCACACAATAAATGAAAATGAGCTCAATAATTTTGCCGGCCTCCATATATTGCCACAGCCGTGCATGTCTGTCTCCCTCATTGCCCGCCTTCAAACAGGCAGGAAGCGGATTCATTGAGTGTATTGGTTTCTGCAACTTGCCGCGTTTATTCCATGGAACAATGGCATAAACGGCGTGAGTTCTTTTATCAGTCATACAGTCTCTTTGTCTCGGTGGGTGGAGGCAGGGCCGCTAGCATATACACACATTACGGAAGATTTTAGCCTCGTGAGGAGCAATGCAACGTAACATAGTAGAATTTTAATTTGTAGATTGCAATATAAATTTGTAGATTGCAATAGTGTATATTGTCATATCTTTTTTATATTTTTTCATTGTACTTTTCTTAAAAGTAATGTTTAAATCTCATCTCATCGCGTTCTTGTAGACTCAGTCTCATGCATCATCTCGTCTCATGAACTGAGTGTCTCGTGACACCCCTAGTCAAAAGATACAAATATGAACAAATGTTACCTTTTTGCCCAAATTAAGCATTTTCAAGTGTACAAATGGCTAAATCAAGTAAAATACAAATATGATGCATTCAGAAGATGCATCCAAAGATACGTAGTATTTTACACTGGTCACTAGGTGTCAGTAATGTTATCATAATGTTCGGTGAGGTAGCCGGAACAGCAGGCTTTTATTGAGGGTTTCAGTTATCTCACAACAGGCACAATAATTCCTACACAGGCTACTGTTGCGGTTGTAACCCATGGCAAGTTAAAACTCAACCCTGAACCCTGAACTCAACATGACTTCGACTCTTATTTATGTTTTAAATGGCTTATTTTATGCTATTGTTATTATAATGTTTGGCTTGATAATTATCGGGCCTATATGAGGAACTATGACGTCATACCGATAAATCCGATAACATTAAAAATAGCTCTGATAATTCCGGTAAATGGAAAAAAAACGCTGCAATGAGGAGAGATTACTCGTACAGTACGGGCGAGCAAATCAATCCCTTTTTCTCCTGCCTTTGACGTTAACGGCTTGTGGTAACATCCCCAGAGCTCACTTGTAAACAAACATTCACCGTTTGAGAGGAAGACATTAGGCGTGCTAGTTGAACCTAATGCTCCACGATGAGGGATTGGAACCAATATATTCCAATGAATTCACAGGAATAGTAAACCCTTTTTAACTAAATTCAGTTTATTTTGTAATTGCCATGTGTAAAGGAAACCTTTCTGAACTTTTTTAACATGTAACAGTAATAAAATATATTTATAACGTCATTTGAGAAAAGCTCACAAGCTCAGTTATTAGAGCATCTGTGGAAATGTTTTTTATTTGCTAATAGAAATTATACTGTATTTAGGAGGCTCGTCAGATCCTATTGTTTTAAAAGGACTCGAAACTAGTGATTAAGCAGATTTACGCAACATAGTTGTACGTGGTGTGAATTAAGAATGCAAATTGTTGCTTTAAGATGGCCGAACATTTAGCAGCCTTGCATTCAAGTGGTCTTGAGTAACTTTTAAATATCTCTTGTGCTTGCGGTTTGGAAAATAGCCACTTCACCTTTTAATTGCCTGCCCCCTGCCCCCCTCAAAGAGCTGCTTTAGTGATAGTCCCCACCACAAAGAAGCATGTGTTTGCAATAACTGCACAGTGTGACAATGAATCATGCACTCACGCTCTTAAAACTGCAGGTTTTTATTGTCAAGTCGGCCTCTTTGATTGGTCATGCATATAACTGCTCAGAAGATCAACAAGAGTATTTGTGTGTTCTTAAATTCGGTGTGTCTGTGAAAAAATATTGTTGTTGGCTCTTGGAAAAAAATATACTGTGTTCTTCGTAATTGTGGCTCTGCATCTAACTTTGGCCTCCTATGATCCCCAGCGGCCTTCACCATGATCGGGACATCCAACCATTTGTCAGATCGCTGCTCTCAGTTTGCCATCCCGTCACTCTGCCACTTCGCTTTCCCCACCTGCGACCGCAGCTCGGGGGCTGACAAACCTCGGGACCTCTGCAAGGATGAGTGCGAGATCCTGGAGAATGACTTGTGCAAGACGGAATACATCATCGCCCGCTCCAACCCCATCATATTGAAGAGGCTGAAGTTGCCAAACTGTGAGGATCTGGCCGCCTCGGACAGTCCTGAGGCGGCCAACTGTCTGAGGATCGGAATACCTATGGCGGAGCCTATTAACAAAAGTAAGACAACGTCTCTCTGATAAAAAATAAGACTCTGCACTCACGTTGCCTTTGCAGTCTCATACAACCTAATTGTAAAAATAGTTTGCCCAGAACTTGTGAGGAAAAAATGTTTACTGTTCACATTGTTTAGGACCGTGATTCTCAACTGGTGGGTCACGACCCGGACTCGTTTTCAGTGGGTCACGGATCTTTGACTGGGCAAAAAAAAAAAATCTGAACATAACCGTGCGCTTTTATTCTGAAGGGGATTTTTTTTTATGCAGCTGGTTGAATGTGTTAGTCTTGTCTCTTGTTGAGCCTTAGAAAGTGTTTGCCTGTACTAAGTATATATCACAGCTGTTTAAGTGAAATGTACGTTTTAGTTATCTATTCCATATTTGGCGGTGTTCGAAATTGCCATGTAATATTGCCAGTGCTAATTGCTAACGCGTACATGGGTTTTCAATGTAAATTAGCATCGAGCTAGCGCATTTGTTTAAATGCATTTTGTTTTTGTTGAATGTCACGAGAAATTATTTTGTAGCATATGTAAGTTATATTTGACATGCTTTATTTCTGCTTATTATGAGCCTGCAAGGAAAAGCGCAGCAGCCCATACTACTATTCTTCATTTATTCAGTTTTACAGGGCTTCAGAGTAAAGGCTCTAAAATGTCTTTCGTGAAGACCTGTTATCTTTCTGCTGAGCTAGCAAGCAGAGACCAAACGTTAGCAGGAGCAGAATAGAAAACCTTTACTGGCACTTTTTGTTAAAATCATTTTCAGTGTGTAGCTAAAAACATGTTACTGAAATGTTCACTGAACTTCTGTTGCGCTGGTTATTTTGCACTGCCTCAAATTCAAACTGCACTGTCTTTTCATTAAATATGAAATATTTGGGAAATTAGAGCTGAAAAATTTCCGCAATTTGGGTCGCCGCTTGTCATAAAGCCATACCAGTTGAGAACGGCTGTTTCAGAAGATGTTCGGAATGATACGAAATTAAGCTGTGATTAAATTGTCTTATTCTTTGATCTCCATCAGACCACAAGTGCTACAACAGCAGTGGATCAGAGTACCGCGGCACTGTCAGCGTGACCAAGTCAAGCCGTCAATGTCAGCCATGGAACTCCCAGTATCCTCACAGTCACAACTTCCTGGCTGTCCGCTACCCAGAGCTAAACGGGGGACACTCTTACTGCCGCAACCCAGGGAATAAACACGAAGCCCCCTGGTGCTTCACGCTGGATGAGGGGGTTCGAATGGAGCTCTGTGACATACCCATCTGTGGTGAGAGATGTTTATGTTCAAAATTAACTCCAAATGTTTGATCCCAGCTTTTCGCAGATGGCAAAAAACCACGAGTAATTGAGGTGCCTATAAAAATGTGGTTTATCTTAACAGAAAACCCACAGGATCTCATCAATGCTTGTTCGCTTCCTGTTGAGGAAATGTGGCCATGGGCTTCCCAGCATGCCTTGCGGGTTATAAATGGACATTTGAGTTGACATTTGGGTCGATAAGCTATTTTAGTCAGCACATCATCCTGGTCTGATTCCTCTCTGTCCATCATTTCTCGTAGACCATAAGGAGAAGTCTGGCGGCAGCAACATGGAGATCTTGTACATTCTGGTTCCCAGTGTGGCCATCCCATTGGCCATTGCTTTGCTCTTCTTCTTCATTTGTGTGTGCCGCAACAATCAGAAGTCTGCCAGGCCAGCTGCGCCTCGCCAGCCTAAACCGGTCCGTGGACAGAATGTGGAGATGTCCATGCTTACGACACCATACAAGCCAAAGGTAATAGTAACGGTAATGGTTTCATTTTATTTGAGCATGCATACAAGTTACAATGGAATACATCACATCATTCAATTCACAGTTCCACAAGTCCAAAAGGAGTAGGAAGAAGCAAAGCTTATTTAATCCTACCCCCCCATTCATCTATTACACTACATTTATTCACTTCCTGTATTCCATATGTGATTTTTTTTTAAATGCACAGACGAATGATAAGGTAATGTAACAATATGACTATGTAATTTTTTTTCATAATAAATAAAAATCATATATAATATTCAGTGTAATAATAAATAAATAATAATGAATATAGACAAACATAAAACAAAAACAAAATTAGTGTCTCAAGTTTGGTTTTTCCCTAAGATCATATTTATCCTCTCTTGTAGAAAAGTATCGTATGTATTTTGGGTAATAGGTTATATTGTTATGCATTTTTTACGCATTATTTTAGCTGTTTGAAAATTTACAAAATCAGCAAATTTCAATATTTGTGATTTTAAAAATTAGGGATTTGTATGTTTTCTATACGCGGCATTATGGATTATCCTCACTGATCTTTTTTGCAGTACATTTAGCGAGTGAAGATTGCTTTTATAGTTACTACCCCATATCTCCACACAATAAGTTGGATCTGGTAATACCAGAGAGAATTAAAGAGTGTGGAGTGATTTTGATCAAGCACAAATTTAACTTTATTCAGTATTGAAGTGTTTCTCGCCACCTTATGTTGTATATCTTTGATGTGAGATTTCCAGCTCATTTTTTTCATCTATTATGATCCCCAGGAACTTGTTTTCGTTCACCCTTTCAGCGTCTACTCCGTCCATTTGTATTTGGTCGTACGTGTCCTTTCTGCTATGACCAAATAGCATTATTTTAGTTTTACTTAAATTCAAGGATAATCTGCAATTTCATCCGTGACTTTTTAAATTAGCTCTTGTGTGCTTTCATGCAGTAGTATCATCCGCAAATAATACCAACTTTTAAGTCTTTCGTCACTTTACAGATGTCATTGATGTACTGTACAAGTTGAACAGTTTTGGTTGCAGTATTGACTCCTGGGGTACTCCACATGTAATATAAACTTGTGTTGCAACAAAACCTAATACATTTTTCCCATAAGAAATAATATGTATCCAATTAATCCATTCCAGACACCTAAAAATATTAACAAAAATACATTTTCCCACAGAATGATTATAGTTTAAATGCAGAAAACAATGCTGTATTAGAAACACCTCCTAGTATGCTAAAGTGTAGCTGTAACTACAAAACAATAATCAGTTGAATGAATAATTTTCTGTGAGCATCAGTACAGAACATTGGATACTGCTGTTGCAGTGTGGCCAGTCAAGCTATTTTATCCCCAAAACCACTAACCACATACCTGAACATGCGCATTCTATATACTTCCACTCCATTTCGGGTGAGCCTGTGGTGAAATCTAAATGAAGTCTTACACTGCGTTTGTCTTTTGAAGTCATGAGAGCCGACTGCAAAAGCGAGTCATAACACTGCACCACCAAGTGTGTGTTGATTCAAATAGCTCTGCTGACTGCTGCGGTTGCGTGTGTGTGTGTGTGTGTGCATGTCATGGAGAGCTTCATATCTTTTTCATCAAAGCCCAGTAGGTCGTGGAATGTTTGACAGCACCTCTTTTTGTTGCTCCCACACTCCTCCTTATGTCATCGTAAGCTGCCGCTCCAGCAGCCAACGCAGCGCTTGCGTGAAGATCATATTTCTTCCAAGGCTGCATGTCTCTTTGACCACATCATGGCAGCGCAGGGGAATTAGCTAGACGGCATGTCCGCTTGTGCTCACGGTAGTGCATATAATATTCCCGTCAATGGCTGTGACGACAACCATAGAATAAGACAGTTTTCAGAAGTCACTAATATATTTTATTTACTCTTTGGTGGTGTGTGGGCGACAGGTCAAAGGTTACAGGCTTCCTTGCTGAGTGTAAATGACCTTGTGTCAGCTTTTCAAGGATCAAAAGAAGCTTCTAACTGTGACAACTTTGTATGTTTTTCAAGTTGGAATTTCACTTTACACACACACAAAGAAATCTTTCCTTATTTGCACATACAATCATCCCTCGCCACTTTGCGGTTCGTATTCCGTGGCGTCACTCGCACGGTTTTTCAAAAATATATTCATGAATAAATCATGCTGTTTCTTGGCTGAATACAGCCAATTATTAGTAAAAACATATGTATTTTTAAGCAAATTGTATGTATTTTTTGCATAAATTAAGCGTTTTCAATCATAAAAATGGCAAAATGAGCGAAAATACAAATATAAGTCATTCAGAAGACGATTCAAAAACGCTGTGAATGATATGTGGTATTTTACACTGGTCACTAGGTGTCAGTAATGTTGCTGTGATGTTCGGTGAGACAAACAAGTGGCAGACTTGATCGCCGGAACAACAGGCTTTTATTTCAAGTTTGAGTGATCTCACAACAGGGACAATAATCTCTCATAAAAATCCCTAATAAAAACACGGACGACTGTTGCGGGTGTAACCCGTGACAAGCTAAAATTCAACTCTGAACCCCTGACGACACTTCCTGTTCCCTCGCCACTCCACTCACCGAGGGAACACATTTATAGCAACACACACGAGCATGAGTCTTATTTACATTCTAAAGGGCATATTTACTCTTAGAATGTCTACTATATTGGGTAATATGAGGGTAAAGGTGACTTATAGGGTTGTTAGTTCATTTTTAGATTGGAGGGCTCTAATAATGTTATAAACTGTATTTAGAAGGTCATAAATTGGTTTTCTGTGCTCTAAAAAATATTAAATTTATAAATACGGACTCCTACTTTGTGGAAAGTCGCTTATCGCAGTCGGGTCTGGAACCAATTAACCGCGATAAATGAGGGATTACTGTATACGCATAATTGTGGTGGTTAAATGCTACAAAAATACTTACCTCACTAGATAAATGGTAAAATGTCTTTCAGATCCAAATGCATGTTTATTATTGTATGTATGTTTTACCCCTTATTTCCTCCAAAGAACTGCATGGATGGCTTCCATGCAGGGTCATTCAAGGGTCAACGCTGTGACAAACCACTTAGACACACATACACAACACTTACACATTAAATGTGGTGGGGTAAGGAGGATCTGAGGATTTGGGTGCGCTGGAAAAAAGGGGTGAAACAAACTTGTAACTAAAAACATGTGTGTCTCATAACAACACACACTCTAGTCCCCCTCAGTGCTCCTACAGGCCAGTATTTGTCGATACACTTGCAAAGGGTCTTCATTCTTTGAGTTAATTGTCTGAAATTGTCCAGCAAAGTCTTGTTTTAGCTTCATTTAGATAACCTAAGTATTACTATGTTTTTATATCACTTTCTTTATCATTGCACATAAATAGCCAGACACTCAAAGTTAAAGGTTTACCACTGAAGCCTTCACAGTATCATCATTTTAGGTAAACGATGAATTGTACATTTGGTTAATGTTGGTTATCCCACATTTCTGTTGTGTGTGGTTTAGCTTTAGATTCCACATTAGGCTTAAAGGGATTCATTTACCTCCACCGAGCACTAAAACACAAAGGGTGAGGAGTGTTTGAGAGGTTTGATCATCTTTCTTCTTTTGGAGTTAGCAGAATTACGCAAAAACCACACAGCCAATTTGCATGAAGCTTTGTAGAGGGCTGTTTCCACAATGATACAGTCCCATCATCTTGCATCATCTTCTGTGGAGTATACATTGTGATATATTATTGAGTTTGGATTTTGTTTTTATTAAGACTGTCAAAAATAGCACTTTCCCCTCAAACTGCTTTTTCTTTGCAGAGTAAGGCCAAAGAGCTCCCCTTGTCAGCGGTGCGCTTCATGGAGGAACTTGGAGAGTGTACATTGGGGAAGATCTATAAGGGGCACCTGTACCTACCAGGCATGGACCAGGCACAGCTGGTGGCCATTAAGACCCTCAAGGACATCTCCAGTGTCCAACAGTGGAGTGACTTCCAGCAGGTACACTGTCTGTCATAGTAATACTCTAGAAAGCCATTGACTTTCTCAAAGTACAGTTGAGATCAGAAGTATCCAGAATGTTTCGACTGAGGGCCATAAACTGAAATATCAAAGGATGCAAGGGCCACTTTGATATTTTTGTAAACCAACCCAAGTTACAGTGTATACATTTCATGAAAAAATAGCCTGCATCTCGTCTTTGTGATATAGATATTTGCTGTTTTTAAAAAAACGTTTTTACACTTTATTCTTTTTTTTTTGTTTCTCATAATATTTCGACTTAAAAAAAACAACATATTTTGATATTTAAACTCTAAATGACATTTTTCCGCATATTTCCAGTTTATTCTCATAAACTGAATCCAACTTTTTCTATTAATATTTTGAGTTTATTCTTATAAAATTACAGCTGTTTCATTTCTGCTGTTGCTGGGTTTTGTCTATGTTTTGTTTGTTTCTTGTATAACAACTTTTTTTCCCTTTAATATTTACCTTTAATAAAAATTAAAAAATTGCCCCCGGGCTAAACTTTAAACACCCCTGAGTTATACCGATAAATTAACTATATAGATACTTTATTAATTTCCAAGAGAAATTAAATAAAGAAAGAATAAAGTTATGAAGAACACAAAAATCCATGCTGGGTAATCCTTACCTTAACCGACTCAGGACTTATTTTGGGTCCCGACTTTAAGTTAGTTAGTTAAGCTAGCCTAGACTTGTGTACCTCAGGAAAGTAGGCCAATGAATTCATGTGTATTTGGATATCTAATCAAAAATGTAACTATTTGTTGTTGTATTTTTTGCTCACCAGTTTAACCAGCATTGTTCAACTGCTGCCTAAGTCGTTGCTTTCTTGCTTTCTTCCAAAGAGCTAGACACTGACACGTGTGACAGTTTCCACATTTGTGTGCATTTCAGAAATGTGGCACTAAAATGCAGTCATGCATTTATTATACAAGCTGCTACTTTGCCAGTGGAAAGCTCTGTCTTCCCACAAGCTCTGAAGCATGTCCTGTTTTATTTCCACTGAATGTACAGTAAATGTGGTGTCCAGCGAGAGACTGTGTATGTGGAAAAATGACAGCAGATGTGCCCAAGAAGGTTCACTGAATATAGATTAAAAAATAAACAATGACTATCATCAGTCCCTCAAGATCAACTTAAGGAAATGACTGTATTGCCACCCAGAATAAAAACATCTGGTCTGCTTGAAAGGTGTCTGAGCCTCAAAATGAGCCATTGGAGACAAGGTGCTGTTTTTCTTACTTCATGAAATTCATTTGTTCTTTTTGGTTTCCTAATCCAGGAGGCTGCAGTCCTAACAGAGCTGCAACACCCCAATGTGGTGTGCCTGCTGGGCGTGGTGACCCAGGAGCAGCCTGTCTGTTTGCTGTTCGAGTTTCTCCCTCAAGGCGACCTTCACGAGTTCCTCATCATGCGCTCGCCACATTCTGATGTTGGCTGCAGCAGTGACGAGGATGGAACAGTTAAATCCAGCCTGGATCACGGTGACTTCCTGCATATGGCCACCCAGGCAAGAATGGAGCTTTCATAAGTTAACTAGTACAGGTGTTAACTAGTACAGGTGGTCCTCGGGTTAAGAGTGACTTCCATTCCTAGACAGTCATGTGGAATTTTAGTGGAAGTCGGAATCTATCCCTAAATTAACTCCTAAATCACTCACACTGTAAAGAGAACACGTGAAGGACAAATAATATACAGTAATAAAATATTGTCTTCTCCTCCCAGATATCCTTGTAATAGTGCATGGAATCCACGACCACCTCTAGCATTCATTAGCATTCAGTAATCTTTATCCTTAAGTCCTTGACTGCCAGCCATGTTCAGAGCAGAGAGCTCCATACCGCCAGAGTTTTCAGGCATTTTTGCTGAACTTTCAAGACCGACAGAATATTGAGTTTTAGGACTACATAAACATTGAAACTATCTAAAGAAACTTTAGGCTCGCTTCTTTTATCAGAAAAAAAAGTTTGTTTCTAGCCTTTTTGAGTTTTTAGATATTGGCGGTAGAACATAGGGTAGTTTCAGCAAAAAAACCTGATTTTGACCAAAAAACAGAGAAAACAAGCTTTTTCTGCAGAGAAGCAAATTCAAGCAGAGTGACGGTGGGGCCTGCTGGATGTGGGGGTGAATCCCTGCTGCTGACCGATGGCAGCCACTCATCAGAAGAATCAGGGTCAGGTTCTGAGTCACCCGACTCTCAACTGCTTCCGGTGTCAGGCTAGCTTGTTGCTTCGGCTGCCATTGTCAACTGCATTTGTGTCTACGTCACCTACATCACCCATGTCACCTCTATCTTTCGCGATGGCGTCACTACTAAAGGCAGATCCACCGCCAGACAAGCTCTGTGACAGTGTTAGCTGCATGTATTTTTTGTCTCAGCTCGATTTCTGCATGTGTTTTGCCATTTTCCTCTCTCATACCACAATCCGTCTTCTTCATAGACAATCTGTTCCTGCCGGTTGGAAGAAAAGAGAACTGTTGCCCCCTAGTGGGACAGAAATACATTGCCTACAAGTCAGAACAGACTTTGATGAAATTACTTTCATCTGTAGCTCCCGCGAAAAAAAGCAAAATTAGCAGTGAAAGAGTTAATGATGGTCACGATAGTTGAGCTGTTGGGACCGGCAGCCAATATTGGTGGTTGTGTCTCCTCTCGCTGAGCTTTTTATAATATTCATTTTTACTTCCATGCTGATGGCGTTCCTTTTCTTTGGCACACTGCCACTTGGGAGACATAGTGAAGTGTAAAAAGTTGAATAATAAGGGATGTTCACCAAAAACTCCCTAACCCTGGGGTGGCGATTTCCTGTCACTATTCCAAAGAGCACTTCTTCCTTGTGACTTTTTGGAGGTCCTGATAGCGTTCCTCATTAATCTTTTTTGAATAAGGGATGTTATTCTTCCACAGTGTGTCTGCGCAGGCACACACTATTCCTCAACCCAGCATGAGACACACACAGCATTCTTGTGCCACGCGGTTTATTCCGCTGGCGCACGCTGAAACTAATTCTTGAGTGTGTCTTATGACCAAAACTATGTTTTTGATTAATTTAAGGGAGCGCGTTCATAACCACAAAACATCATAAACCGAGTACCACCTGTATGCACGTGGAATTGCAATGCATGCTCAGTATTTCCTTTATTTTCTGACCAGCGGTATTGGGAGCACTTCCAATGTTTGTAACATTTTAACATGAACAACATTTCAAGCAGATCATTTTTAATTGTGAACATAACTTTAACTCATTCAATTCCAGCCATTTTTCAAAAGACAACCCCTTCAGTACCGGCTATTTTAGAGATTGTTGACTGATCTTTCAAGGCACGCAAAATATTGTGTTCTATGGCTATATAAACATGGAACCTACCAAAAGAAAGATTAGACTCCCGTCTTTCATCAGAAAGAAGTTAGTTTCTACTTTTTTTCCATTCTTTAGCAATCAGCAGTAGAACATAAGGTGGTTTCAGGAAAATATCAGTTCCCGACTAGAAAAGGGAGAAAAACGAGAAAAACTCTTTGTGAAAAGATACATTTCAATCATAATTTTCACTTTGACACAAATATTTTTTGCTTTTGTGACAGCTCAAATATCTAAACAACCGTACCAACATAAACAGCACAAAAAAGAGTTTGTTTTACATCAAAATAGCAATTTATTTACAAATACATGTATAACACTATGAACTATTTACAGTTTTCGCATTTGGAACTGAACCATGTGTGTGTGCGCGTTTGTGTAAAATTTCCCTACAACGCTACACTCCACGCTCTCTCACTTCCTCCTCCCCGTCATGTGTGATTCTTCCATTGAAATGATCCCTGCCGAGTTCTTATCAAATGCACTTCTGCCACCTTGTGGCCTTTTTTATGGCTTAAAAGTGCTCTGAAATTTTAGTGCATCAGTGCAGAGTTTCATCACCACCTCTTTTTGCCTCTCGCCCAAAACAACGTAAAAGACTTATAAATACGTTGTTATACGTCTTTGGTGTTGAAAGAGTTAAATGTACATTATGTGGAAACTTGATTCATTCATAATGATGAACTGAGTCTATGCTGGACCTATGAATAGGGTTGCAAAGATCAGAGCATTTTAAAAATAGGAAATATTTAATGGGAATATATAAAATATAAAATATATAAAAATGCATATGCAACGTAAATGGCTATTAGCAACCGTATATCACAAAGGATTTAAGTGTAGTTGAAAAAAAACCCTTTCTTGCAACATATTGCATTTAAACAACCAGAAAATACGTTTCTTTTAATCAAATGTCATGAAATTTAATTGATAGAATTGATATTATGCCGCATGCATGTTTGCTTTTGACAAAATATTGATTTATTTATTATTTCTATATAAATTATCTCTAATTTACTATCTATTTTTGAAGTGTCGAACATTGCTTACGCCCCAAATCTTTCAAATAAACTTTCCACAGAAAGTAACAGCAAAATTACTGGAAAATATCTGCCCCTTTACGAAAAACAAAGTGTTAAACCTATGGAGTATGCCATGCATTTACCAGGGTTATCATATATCATACACGTGTAAAAATATATATGATGAATGGAGTTTCAGCTTCTGGCATATCACAGTTTTTATTTGAAGATTGCAATGTGGTTAAGTCCTATAAAGATCACATCCTGAAATCTCTTTTACAAACTAATATAACCCAGGTGGCTGCTGGGATGGAGTACTTGGCCAGTCACTTCTACATTCATAAGGACCTTGCTGCGCGGAACATTCTCGTTGGCGAGCAGCTCCATGTGAAGATATCTGACCTGGGCCTCTCCAGAGAGATCTACTCGTCAGACTACTACTGTATCCAGCCCAAAACACTTTTTCCAATTCGCTGGATGCCTCCCGAGGCCATCGCCTACGGAAAGTTCACCACAGACTCTGACATCTGGTCGTTTGGAGTGGTGCTGTGGGAGATCTTCAGCTACGGTCTGCAGCCTTATTACGGCTTCTCCAACCAAGAAGTGATGGAGATGGTTAGAAAGAGGCAGCTACTGCCCTGTCCTGAAGACTGTCCTCCAAGGTATGTCCATAAAAATGATCTATTTTGGACACATGCCTCTCTTCCCACCAACTCCAAACCCTCCTGACGTTGTTCACTTACAACACAATCCAGGTTTAAGCCCTCAGACAAGTACAAGTACAAAATGTAGTATGTAAGTACTCACCACTAATGAGTGATAATGTAGGATGATCGATGAACACAGGTTTTTTTTTAAGCTGTGGTTTCACGTTCGCTTTGCCTCACATACTGTAACTATGGTGCATTCAGGGACTGCCAAACAAAGTGCGACATCTCAGAGCTTGGCAAAAAAACATTGTCAGTGCAGTTTTACACCACCGCAAACTACAAACACAATAATAAAGATATTGTTCAATTAATACCTCTTATACCAATTCAGGGGTTTCAAAAGTGCGGCCCAGGGGCCATTTTCGGCTCACAGCTCATCTTTTGTTGGCCCTTGGCATATTCGTAAAATAAAATTATTTTTTTATTAATTCGATATATTATTAGATATTACACTCCTTTGCTTTGCCACCTATGACACAAAGCTACGATGTTTTGTTGAAATAGCTTCACATACCGTCATGCAAAAAATGATTAGACCACCCTTGTTTCTTCAGTTTATTGTCCATTTGAATGCCTGGTACAACTAAAGGTACATTTATTTGGACAAATATAATGATGATAACAAATATAGCTCATAAGAGTTTCATTTAAGAGATGATATCTAGCAACTTCCATGTTGTTCTTGATCGTAACCAAAATCACTTAAGTTCTTACAAGAATAGCTATAGCATTGTGCTGCCAAAAAATGTAACTCTTATGTCATATTTGTCCAAACAAATGTACCTTTATTTGTATCAGGCATTAAAATGAACAAGAAACTGAATAAACAAGGGTGGTCTAATCATTTTTCCCATGGCTGTATATGGACCTACTTTTTGGATTGTTTTTTTCATTTGATCTGTATGCGACCCTCTGGAAAACGTTTGGACACCCCTGCTGCAACTAATACTGGGTCTGATGAGTGCATTCTGTATTGTATGAAACTGACTTAAAATCTTGTCAAAAGCGGCTGATTAAAATGGTGTTCAAGATAATCATCGTGAGACTGCTACCGTAGAATAATTCAGGAGCAGATGATGCTTTTCATTTGAAAACCTGATGATCTAAGTTTTGACTTTTTGTAGGTTCTATGGTTTGATGACGGAGTGCTGGCAGGAAGGCCCAGCACGCAGGCCTCGCTTCAAGGACATCCATAGCCGCCTACGAGCCTGGGAGGGACTGTCTCACGCCAGCTCCAGCACTCCCTCTGGTGGCGGAGGTAACGCCACCACACAGACCACTTCACTGAGTGCCAGTCCAGTAAGTAACCTGAGCAACCCTCGTTATGCCACTGCCGCTGCCACTGCAGGGTATCTCTACCCGGCCCAGGCTATACCCTCACCAGGGCAGATGGCTCCTATTCCAGCCTGGGCACCCATGGCGGTGCCCCAAACACATCAGCGCTTTATTCCCGTAAATGGCTACCCCATTCCTCCGGGCTATGCAGCTTTCCCTGCTCACTTCACTCCCCAGGCGCCACCCACCAGGGTAATCCAGCATCACATGCCGCCTCCTAAAAGTCGCTCGCCGAGCAGCGCCAGCGGCTCCACCAGCACGGGTCACGTCAGCGGTGTTCCCTCCACCACGGGCTCCAATCATGACGCCAACACGCCACTGTTGTCCCACTGCATCATGCCGGGGAACGGCGGAGGCCCTCAGATGTACGGACAGCTGTCCCAGAAGGTGGCAGGACAACTGGACCACACGTCACAAACATCAGCGCTGCTTGCACCTGATTCTGACGTAATGATGTATAATGACGGCGTAATCACTGCAGACCTGTAAATAAAAGGAGGGCTCATCATACTCTTCCCCTTTTGGGACCAATTGGAGTAATTCTGCATCTCATCCACGGACCCAGCCCGAGAATTAAATTCAGACCATGTGAAGACTCTGAAAAAGTGTACTTAATATCATAGTCTTTCAAATGTTGCATTGTTATTTTAACCTTTGTGTAAATACAGTGCATGAATGAATGAATGAATGAGTGAATGAAATGCAAAGTTATATTTTATTATGGTGAATAAGAAGTTCCAGTGTACAGTCAGTGGTGGAGTCTAAAAAGACTGTGTTTAAGGACTGAATTATTATACGGAGACTACCTTGTTTAATAGTAAAGAAAATGTCCTTTCCTTTTAAAAACGCAATTTATCAACGCTCAACCTAGTAAACAATAACTGGAAGTGTGCACTAAAACTAAGACCAATAGCATGCTTGGCTTTAACAGGGTGGAATTCCAGGTTTTTCAGTCTTCAGACTCCAAAGATTACCTTTGACATTTAGTTAACAATATTTGTATTAGCGCCGGGTGAAACTTACGTCGTCATTATCACACACAAACTCTTCAGCGTGACACCTGAATGTCCTTTTCCCTGCATGTTCAATGACAAGTTAGTAGGATTGGATCTGCTATTCTCTCACTTTGTGTCCCAGCAGAATCAAGTAGGAGGAAGAGGAAGGTATGACAATGGCTGAAGTTTGCATCACTGGCCCCACGTACTTACATCAGGGCTGTCTAAACTTGTACAGACAAATTAAAGGATGCAGGGGTCACTTTGGTATTATTCATTCGGGCCCGAGCACAGACATGCAAAAGATGGCTATTATCATTTTGGATTATACAGCGGTGTGAAAAAGTGTTTGCCAGCTTCCTGATTTCTTATTTTTTTTGCATGCCTGTCACACTTTAAAGCATCATCAAACAAATTTAAATATTAGTCAATGACACAACTGAACACAAAGTGCAGTTTTTAAATGAAACTTTTTATTATTAAGGGAGGAAAAAAATTCCAAACCTATATGGCCCAGAGTGAAAAAGTTATTACCCCCTAAATCTTATAAATGGTTGGGCCACCCTTACAGCAACAACGGCAATCAAGTGTTTGCGATAGCTAGCAGTGAGTCTCTTGCAGCGCTGTGGAGGAATTTTGGCCCACTCATCTTTGCAGAATTGTTGTAATTCAGCCACTTCGGAGGGTTTTCCAGCATGAACCGTCTTTTAAAGGTCATGACACGGCATCTCAGTAGGATTCAAGTCGGGATTTTGACTAGGCCACTCCAAAGTCTTTATTTTGTTTTTCTTCAGATATTCAGAGGTGGACTTGCTGGTGTGTTTTTGATCATTGTCCTGCTGCAGAACCCAAGTTGGTTTCAGCTTGAGGTCACGAACAGATGGCCGGACATTCTCCTTCAGGATTTTCTGTTTGACAACAGAATTCATGGTTCCATTTATCACAGCAAGTCAACACGGCATCACACTACCACCACCGTATTTTACTGTTGGTATGATGTTGTATTTCTGAAATGCGGCGTTATGGTACTTTTATTCCAGATGTAATGGGACACACACCTTCCAAAAGTTGAACTATTCTTTTGTCAGACCACAGAGTATTTTCCCAAAGGTCTTGGGGACCATCAAGATGTTTTCTGGCAAAATTGAGATGAGCCTTAATGTTCTTTTTGTTCAGCAGTGGTTTTTGTCTTGGAACTCTGCCATGTAGGCCGTTTTGCCCAGTGCCTGTCTTATGGTGGAGTCATGAATACTGTCCTTAACTGAGGCAAGGGACGCCTGCAGTTCTTTGGATGTTGTTGTGGGGTCTTTTGTGACCTCTTGGATGAATCGTCGCTGTGCTCTTGGGATCATTTTGGTTGGCTGGCCACTCCTGGGAAGGTTCAAATCACTTTTTCACACGGGGCCATGTAAGTTTGGATTTTTTTCTCCCTTAATAATAAACATTTGCATTTACAAACTGCATTTTGTGTTCAGATGTGTTGTCATTGACTAATATTTAAATTTGTTTGATGATCTGAAACATTTGAGTGTGACAAACATGCAAAAAAATAAGAAATCAGGAAGGGGGAAAACACTTTTTCACACTACTGTATATATTCCACAACTTTTGTTGCATTTTTGATGGTTTTAACATGCATAAGAACTCAAACAAAATTTTCAAGCACGTCATGTTTGGCAAAAAAACTCATTCACCAGTCAGCCACCAGTTTCACAAAACATAACGAAATTTTGGTGATGGCAATCATGACAGGATGCACAAAAAAGTCTCAAGAAGCCATGTTCCGAAACAAACAGGAAGTCGGCCATTTTGGTTTCCGGCAGCTATTTTAGCCAAAAAGCAGAGGTTGCATTTCAACAAACTAGTCCTAGGCATTTTGACGAAATGTGCCCAAATAAAAATCACAGGATACTAGACGGACGGGCGATGTTATATTGCGAAGGATTTTAGGCTGTTCCAAAGGATGTGGGCGGGGAACAGCAACAAACTTTAATAATCATGGCCACTAACCTGCAAACATGAATAACCACAAGGTATCACAATTGGTGCATATGAAGACCACACCTTGAAGATATACATTGGTCACTTCCTGAATTCTTCTCAGCGCCACCCAGTGGCAGCAGGAAATGGAATGTGCATGCCCTCCAACTCACATGAACCCTGAGTTGCGTGGGGGTGCGAGAGCTTGCTCAACGCTGCTTGTAGCTTTAATTTGTTTTGTTTTCTTTAATTAAATGTAATAAAAACCACTCCAGTGTAGCTGTTAACTATATTTCAAGGAAAAATGGGTAATGTTTGTGTCATATCTTGGTCAAATGTAAAAATATTTTAACTCTTTTCATTGTGTGCCAAGAAAAACCAAGCTGCGGGCCGCAAATAGCCCACAGGTCACACTTTGGACACCTTTGCCTTAGGTGAATCTTCCCATCAGTCGGCTCTCACTCTCACAAAAAGGTTTGTCTTGTATGTGTTAATATAGATTGGATATGATTTTTATTGATGTTTTTTCAGTGTTTGACTTTTTGAAGGAAGCTTGTATTCATGTCTGTAGTGTGGAGACAAAGACAGTCACATCATGGCAGTGCTACCTTTTTATTATGGAATATTTTGTTTTGTGTTATACCCATGGATTATTAAGGCCTGAGCCATTTCCCAAAGAATATTTTTATTGCTTATATTTAACGAGACTGAAAAGAGAAAAAAATGTTTGATGAAAATGTAAAAATTGTGGAAATGTATTCTTTGTTAACACTCTGTTATCCTTCTGATTTGTTTTCCATCCCAAATATTTGATGGTGGTCAGTTGGAAGCATGTTTGTGTAAGTCAAGAAAAAGAATTCCACAAACAGATGCAGTAATGAAGCTGTTACAGAACATGTGTTAGAAATTGACAACCAATGAGGCAGACAATCATTGCTTTAGGTGTTGCTCTACGTACGTGTTGAAATCCAACAACCTACATTGACCAGGTCATTTGCATGGATGTCGGAAAGTCTGTCAGTGTGATACATACACGCATGTAGATCTCCTTTGATGTCATAAATCAATTTGGGTATGAGGGTTTGATATATAATGTAGCAGTGCAAAAACCACTTGTACGCAACACTGTGAATTTAATCAAATCAAGGTACTTTTTTGAGGGTGAAACAATCGTTTGGATTTTGGGGGGAGGGGTTTTTTTTAACATAAAATCAGAACAAACCATATAAGTATATTTGTATAATTCATCATTGGGTGCCAGTTACAGGTGAATGTGGTTTACGTTATGTTTGTACCATTTGACCAAGAGAGGCCTTTTCTTTGTATGAATATTTTTGCACAGGTTGTTTTGTATTGCAAAGTCATTTATTAAATAATGTTTGGTTACATCCGTGGTGGTCAGTTATTTTCTGTCGGGTCCCCCCGCGAAATGGAGAGCAGTGAAGCACACGAGCGTATTCAAGAGTACAACAAATTGTTGGCAGGTGTGCAATAATATTGAAAGTCCTTGCCGCCGCTCACGTCCCCTCCCGCCCCCAATCATTGAGTTACATTGTGGTCTAAATGTGGTATTTTTATTTTGTTTGTATCGTCATTTTGTAGCAGTACACAGTGCATCCAGAAAGTATACACAGTATGTTACAGCTTTATAACTAAATTCCCTTAGAATTCTTTACACAACACCCCGTAGTCACGTGACAGATTTTTTTTTTTTAAAGAAAAACAACTAACAAATCACATGTGCACAAGCATTCACGGTCTTTGCCCTATTATTTGGTCATTTTCGCCCATTCCTATTTGCAGCACCTCTCAATCTGGTATCTACACGACCGGTTATATATATATATATACATTTTTGTTTTGTTTTGTTTTTGCAAATGTATATATATATACATTTGCACACATTTTTAAAAGTCTCATTGACATTATGGTGTGTTGTGTGTATTATTTTGAGAAGAAAATGTAATTCTATTTTGGAATAAGTCTGTAACATAGCAAAATGTTTGGCTGATGTACCGATGCGCTGCACTGGATGTGAATAGTATTGGCCACAAGGGGGCAGCAAAGTACATTTTTCCACGGTCCTTGTGTTTTTGTGTTGTAGTATCAGTACCAATTGTGGCCAGCAGATGGTGCTTTGGAGCTATATGGTGCGTGTGACTATCAGCTGGTAATAACATCATGACTGTATGCCTTTGGCCTGTGAGGGGAAACATGATTCTGGGATTGTTTTTATGTGTGTATGTGTGTGTGTGTATGCACTTCATATGAACCTGAGTGTTGCACTTGACTGGTATCATGTTAAATGTTGTTAAAGGTTGACATGACCCAATCTGCCATTCTGGATATGTTTTAAGTAAACCTAAGAGTAGAGCCTTGCAGGAATGGGTGTGTCCTGCCTCAGTGTTATGCTCCAACCCCTTGTTTTAAGTAAAGCGAGCAACATCCTTTGACCACAAGTGTGTAACCGAGGACAACCACTCCCTTTCCACCAATGACAGTCAAGCCCAGAGGGTTTTGGTACAGAAGCCTCATTTAGCCTCTTAAGTTGTGCGTAATGGGCTATAATAGATTTTTTTAAGTAAAGGAGAGACGTAGGAAGATAATTAATACTGTCAGGTAACTGTGGAGTTACAGGTGGAGTGCATTGACTGGGTGAGAGGGATTAAGGTGGCTTCAAAGGGGGCTCATTGGTGGGAAAGGCTTTGACATGGAGTCCTAAAGGAGAAAGCATGGAGTGTGCAGGCAAAGAGAGTGCATGGTGCAATGCAGAGATGAACTGTTAATTTTAGAATCAGGCTGCGTCTCCATCCATCCGCCGGGAGGATCAGAAACGTAGTTGAGGCATTCACTTGAGAGTGTTCTGGCTTTTGAAGTGTGATTATTGAAGTCACTGTAATTAGATAATGTAATGAATGCTTATCTGGCACATTCATGCAATATTGATGATGATATTACAGTTGATTGCTTTGGAAAGGAGAGAAGCCTCAACACA
The DNA here is from genome assembly GCF_027744805.1 of Dunckerocampus dactyliophorus. Taxonomy (NCBI): domain Eukaryota; kingdom Metazoa; phylum Chordata; class Actinopteri; order Syngnathiformes; family Syngnathidae; genus Dunckerocampus; species Dunckerocampus dactyliophorus. Next base: position 22,296,978 of record NC_072828.1, read on the forward strand.
TGTTTATTCAGTTTCCCACAACAAACCAATCCTGGAAATGGGGACCAATTATTTGTAAACTAATTGTTTACTGCTTAAATCTGGTGGTCGGACACAGTGTCATTTAAATGACCTCATTGTCTACTTTGCAACATTTCTTTTCATCACTGTCTCAGGGGAAGAGCTCACCATCAGGAATATTTCTTATGCAACCCTGAAACACAGTTAATGAGATCCACTGCAAGAGCTGTATTGCAAAGTCTGCCTTTACAAAGATAATCATTTTTCATTCATTTAACATGTTTAAACATTGTAATTACAGGAATACTCCAGGGCATTTTCTACCTTTATCATGTACAACAGTTACAGTGATGTGAAAAAGTGCCCTCTTCCTGATTTCATATTTTTTGTTAATGTATTTGTCACACTTAAATGTTTCAGATCATCAAACACATTTAAATATTAGTCAATGACAACACAACTGAACACAAAATGCAGTTTTTAAATGAAACGTTTTATTATTAAATCAAAGGGATTTCAAAAGATTAACACATTTGCGTCACAAAAATGCCTTCTAAAAAAAATCAGACCTCACAAAATGCTCGGCGTTATATTTGTCTCCCGCCGTGTTCCTGCGCACTGTCGCCTGGGCATTCTTGTGTATGTGACTCCCTTAAACTGTCAGTTTAAGGGAGAAAAAAGTCCAAACCTACATGGTGACTGTGTGAAAAAGTGATTGCCCCCTTATGAAAACATAATTTAAGTCTGGAAAAGGTTATAAAGCCATTTCTAAAGCTTTGGGACTCCAGCAAACCACAGTGAGAGCCATTATCCACAAAACATGGAACAGTGGTGAACCTTCCCAGGAGTGTCCGGCTAACCAAAATGACCCCAAGAGCATAGCAACGACTAGGTCACAAAAGACACAACAACATCCAAGGATCTGCAGGCCCCACTTGCCTCAGTTAAAGTCAGTGTTCATGACTCCACCATAAGAAAGACAAAAACGGCAACGACGAAGACCACTGCTGAACAAAAAGAAGATTAAGGCTCCTCTCAATTTTGCAGAAAACATCTGTAAAATTATGATGATCCCCAAGACCTTTGGGAAAATAGTCTGTGGTCTGACAAAAGAAAAGTTTAACTTTTTGGAAGGTGTGTGTCCCATTACATCTGGTGTAAAGTAACGCTGCATTTCAGAAAAAGAACATCATACCAACATACAATATGGTGGTGGTAGTGTGATGGTGTGTGGCTGTTTTGCTGCTTCAGGACCTGAAAGACTTGCTGTGATAAATGGAACCATGAATTCTGCTGACTACCAAAAAATCCTGAAGGAGAATGACAGTCCATCTGTCCGTGACCTCAAGGTGAAATAAACTGGGGTTCTGCAGCAGGACAATGATTCAAAACACACCAGCAAGTCCACCTTTGAATGGCTGAAGTAAAACAAAATGAAGACTTTGGAGTGGCCCAGTCAAAGTCCTGACCTGAATCCTATTGAGATGCTGTGGCATGACCTTAAAAAGCCGCATCATGCTGGAAAACCCTCCAATGTGGCTGAATTACAACAATTCTGCAAAGCACTTTAAGAGACTCTTTGCAAGTTATCACAAACACTTGATCCAAGTTGTTGCTGCTAATGCTGTCTCAACCAGTTATTAGGTTTAGGGGGCAATCACTTTTTCACACAGGGCCATGTAGGTTTTGGATTTTTTTCCCTCCCTTTACAATAAAAAGTTTCATTTAAAAACATCATTTTGTGTTTAGTTGTGTTGTCATTGACTAATATGTAAATTTGTTTGATGATCTCAAACACTTAAGTGTGACAAACATGCAAAAAAACAAAAAATCCGGAAGGGAGCAAACACTTTTTCACACCACTGTACATACGATAACTCAAATATGAGAAACAACTCCCAGAAAGATGCGGTGCAGTTCTACAACTACCGCCATCATATTAATAAAAAAACACATTGTTAAATTAATACTCTGACCATGTCAATCAAAACTAATATCGACCTGGTCAGATACCCAATGGATTAGATCTACTGCAGATGTGTATATGCACTTAATGCCAACCTTTATTGAGCCATCCATTCCATATTTTACATTTACAAATTCTGACAGCACACCACCAAGCGTACCATGGCTTCTTCTGTTGTATGAATGGCAATAGGTGAATACACAGGTTAATTATGCGCCTTCTGCCACATAGCGGTGAGTAATTCGATGTTCTGCCTGTCACGATATGTCGCTGGCATAGATCAGTGAACAAAGATACAGTATTTGCAGGAAATATATCATCATTTTCTGACCAATTAAGTGAAACTGGACAATTTCCGCATCATACTTGGTGATCTCTCACGGCACACTCATGTGCCACGGCACTGTGGTTGGTAGTCAGTAAGTGTAGTGCGTACACAATGTGCACTTAGGTTTGTGTTTACTTCCAGTACTATTTACAGTACAGTGTTCCCTTGTTTATCACGGGGGATAGGTTCCCAAAATAGCCCACGATAAGTGAAATCCACGAAGTAGCCAACTTATTTTTTTTACAATTATCATATATGTTGGATTATGTTTTAAAGTCTGTTTTAAAGTAAAACGCCTCACCATACACTTTATACAATTTTCTCAGACAGGCAATAACATTTTCTTACATTTCTCTCTTGTTTAAACACTCTCAAAAAAGTTCAAACCTTCGTTTGGAATTTTAATGATCAATCTTAACGATTAACACAAGAAATTATTAAATCACTCACGCATATTTCACTCCCGTGACCGTGCCTTTTCGTCCTGGCGCCGTTCCACTGTACTGTAGCGTTTTGTATCATTGTTAAAACAAATTGCTGCAGACAAACCGAAGATTCATTTACAAGCTAGCAAGCTAGCAAGCAAGCAACCTCGCGATGATACAGAAGATATAGCAGGACGGCATGAAAAAGATTGATTGACAATGATCTACAGCCAATCAGGATGCAGAAAGCAATGGCCGGTGAAGACAGAAGAGAGAGGGAAGAGATAGATACTCAACTTCCCATAATGCAATTCTTCTTAAAGGGCCAGGATCGGCCTGTAACAGCTTTCATAAGCTGTAATAAAAAAAAAATGTTTAAAATGATTGGAGCCATACAGAAAATACACTTGTAATTCCGTTCAATGGACTAATATCAATATTTATTTTATATTATTCGTTTATTTTTCGAGGCTCTGCCTGACCGCACGTCAGTGAATTGCACACAGGTGAGGCATTTAACAAAATCCCAGCTGTGCAGATAAGCAGACGATCATTTGTGTTACAAACTATTGTGACAATTGAAGGTTTACACTTGAACCAACAGAGAGTGGAAGAAAGGAGTAGAAATGGTGGAGGAGGAGGGTGTCAGGTAGATCCTGTTTCAGCATGGCTTCCTCTATGCTGGCAGTGATGGAATCCTCCTACAAGACCCTGATTGTTGGGGAACATGAGCGTTTTGCTGAGGGCATGACAGGTGCTTGACCTCTGCTGTCCTGACCTCGGAGACAAACGTAAAGCGAATGCAGTCAAGTGAATTGCATGATCATCGCCGCCTGCTTTTGTTCCAAAGCTGTGACTTGGATTCCATGTGCAAAGTCCTAGTGCTACTATTTCATTGCATTGTATTTTTTAAATTTTACTTAGTTGTTGTTTTGATATACTTTGCCATTTTTTGTTGACAATACTGCACATCCAACATAACAACAAAAAAAAAACATTCTGCCACCCATTCTGTTTAACACTCACCTGCCCTCTCTCTTTTTTGACAGAATAAAAAAGATGGCAGCAGTGCAGTGAAGTAGAAGGTGGATCTACATTCCTTCGCTCTATTCATGCGCCACAGGTTTGAAATCACATGATCCCTCCCAGTCTACGTTAGATTGGACCACGTTAGATTGACTTATAAAGACAGAAACATGAATGAACTGAAGCGTGGTATTGTATGGTTATTTGTTTCAGACCTGCTTAACAAGTTATACTAAGGAACATCACATAGTGATGCATAATTAAACATGTCTGAAAACGAGGGGGAAGAAAGAGACATTTCATCCTACACCCTGATAGTCCTGACGGCTTCCAACGTTACTGGCATGACAAGAGATGACCTGAGATGTTATCCTTACGATACAGTGGAGGGGGCGCCATCATGATCTGGAGTGGGGGTTTTTTTTCAGTGGAACAATGGAGGTTCAGGTTGTGCATGGGCGTCAAACTATCTAGGTGGCGATTTGGCAGGGTGTATCCCTCATGACTGAAGGCCCTCGTCTGTGTGGTCATGACTGGGTTTTTCAACAGGACAGCGCTGCAGTTCACAATGCTCACCTGACAAAGGACTTCTTCAAGAGGAATAACCTCACTCTTTTGGACCATCCTGCGTGTTCCCCTGATTTAATCCAATGAGGATGGATAGCAAGGAAAATTGACAAAAATGGCTGTCAGTTTCAGACCTTGGATGCCCTGCATGAAGCGATCTTCACCACCTGGAGCAACACTCCCACTAGCCTCCTGGAAAAACTGGCCTCAAGCCTGGCCAAAGCCATTTTTGAGGTGATTAACAAGAATGGTGCAGCTGCTCATTACTTAGACATTATCTGGAAATGGTATTTCTATTTTTTTTAGCTATGGTCTTAGACTTTTGATCAGCTGATGAACAGCCTATTTCAGTTTAATGGTTGTTTGCAATAAATTGCTTACTCATTTTTTTTGTCTCACTCCGGCTTATCCTCACTAGGGTCGCAGGTATGCTGGAGCTTATCTCAGCTGACTTCGGGCAAGAAGCGGGGTACACCCTGGACTGGTCACATATACCGTAAATTCCGGTGTATAAGCTGCTACTTTTTTCTTAAACTTTGAACCCTGCGACTTATACAGTGGTGCGGCTAATTCATGGCTAAATTCTAATCTCGTGACATCTCCTTCCTTCAGAATTCCGACTGATTGTTTAAATACTGTGCTGCTCACGAGTCAGTGAGGAAGCGGTGGCTTTTTCTTTGGCAGGGGCCAAACACGAGCTATCAGTCACACTCGCAACAAGCTTATCAACCGATTGGTTGTCAGTTGTCATCCAACATTTAGTTTGCATACCAAGAAGAGCTTAGTCTGAAATGGTTCTACACTGAGCATGAAATGTCATGATGAATTTGTATGTTAAATGAAGCACTTCAAATACAAAGGGCATGTAAATGTACGTTAAGAGACTATGTAGCACCTGGATGCAGGACACACTGCATTACTATTCAAATGAATGTGCATCAAAGAATGCAACAGTAGTGTATAAATAGGCCAGGGCTTAAGGACCTAAATAGCCCACAGGCAAGGACCACACATGCCGAAATGGTGCCTGCTCAAAGAGTCATATCTCTACTTTGTTTTATAAAAAGCACACACTGTACCTGCAATGAAGAGGATTCAGTAAGACAGTTGTGTCAATAATCACATGCTTTGTTTGACTCATAAATTACCATTTACTATTTGATTACCACTTAAACCAGCACGAAAGCTGTTTATCATTGTAGTTGTAGAATTTTATCGTCACGAACATACTGTACATATAAGGGAAACAAATATTTGAAACTTCTCTTTTTCGAATAAAGTAAAAATAAAAATTATGGATTCTTGCTGCATAACGCATATTTAGCCTACTTTAATGTAGGCCCCCTGATGTAGGTTTGTATATGAGGTTCTGCAGAGTCCTCATACAAACACAGACATCCCCAAAACAGAGTCCTCCTTTTCCCCCCCGGCCTTCACTTTTTCCTGCTCTCCTCTCTCTCTCGACCCTTCCTTACCTTTCTCCGCCTGCACTCACTCCACACAGCCTCAGCCTCTCCATCTACGTAGTAATCCATCCATCTTTACAGAGGAATGGAGGTCTAATGCGTTCCATGTGTGTGAATAAGTTGTGGGGCTCCAAGCGTAAGGCCTGCCATTCTTTATTCACTCCCCCCTTTCCACTTCAACCTCTTTCCAAAAAGACCTAGAATCTGGTTCCACTCAGCCCTTGAAGATTTGAAGATCTCTCTCCATGCTGGGGCCCCTCCTGGCCCTAGGCTGTCAAGGGAGGTTGGTTGTCGGTCCCTGGATCTGAGCACCCTCCACATTCAGGGTCATTGTTAGTTGAGGGAATAGGCCAATTAATCACATACCTGATGGCGCTATTCAAACACTCGAGAGACATAGCATATAAAAACAAAACAAAAATGGATTAAGAATGATACATTTTACACTTTTACTTTTCCTTGCAGCATGATGAAGAGGACTGTGAACATTGAACAGTTTAAACACTTTGGACACCTGTGTTGTACAGCATTGCAATGATGCCGTCAAAGAAAATCAAACATTTTTCATGAAATGGATAGAAAATGATCAGAGGACAGATTTGTATTGCTGAAATGCTACTGCTTTTATCTCCCATCTTACACCACAGCCACTGGAATACTGCAGCATCAGCAAAACAGTCTTTGTGTGACACATTCTGCTCTGTGTGTAGCTCCTTTCAACTGCACTGTGAGATCAGATAGGTGATAATGATCACGCTCCTTTTCCTGGTGATAAGGAATGAATGGATGTCTTTGCACTTTCAATGCAGCCTTACACGTGTGTATCATTAAACCATCAAATTTATTATGTGTACAGTACTTTTCTCTAGCTCCCCAGCCAGTTGAATAGCCCTAATTTTGTACAGTTCTGGGAAAAGATAGACCTGAAAAGTTGCACAAAATGTAGGAGTTCAAACCATTGTCATGAACAGCTTTACATTACAACTTTTGCTGTTTTATTTTTTTGTTTTCTTGTTTAATTTAATTTTTAGAGTACCAGTAAAGGACCAATAAATAAAGCACCGATAAATATCAAGCTATGGGCCACAAATGTTTTGTCTTTAAATACATATAAAACGTCTTTGTTTTAGCCTTTTTACAAAATAAAGTGTCAAAATGGCCCCAGCATCCTTTGACTTTTCCATATGTTGCCCTCGGTGGAAAAAGTTTGGACACCCCTGCTATATATTGTCTGTTTTCCAGCAATATTATCCTTATCATTTACTATTTCTGCTCCCTGTATATAACAAAAGTGCTTTTCGTTCGACAATGTGTTGCACACGTGCGGCCTCTGACAAATGAGTGCACCTGCTTCTGGTCAGCAGACACTTGCTTGAGCATCATTTCTAGCTTTTCATTGCCAACATAAATGTTGCATACTTTTCATTACATCTGTAACTGCATGTTTAGGTGCCATTTGTGTTTTTATTTTATAGTCATCGTATCGATGTATTCACTAACTGTATTTTCTTTTGTGTGTGTATGTGCGTGTGTGTGTTTTTTCTTAGGATGGAGCAACTATTCAAAACAGATGTTGTGCTAAAGAACCTCCCTGCCCTTAATATCAAAATCACAGCCACAAAAAAATGTGGTCCAATTTAAAAACTGGACCCTTAGGGAGGACGGCACACTGGTCGGTGCTATGTCCTAGAACAGGACTGTGGCAGCCATTTCTGATGGCACCCACATGTGCACGATTGTTCTGTTTATATCGGAACTGAGGTAGAGGTACCAGAGCCTTTATTGATGGAAGGAAGAAAGCTCCTTTTCCCACCCAGTGAAGACATAAGTGCATGGCTCAGATCAAGGGTACCCTTTGCTGTCTTCAACCTCACTTGAGTAGTATTTTAAATTGTTATTCTAACAATGTGTACTATCCCTATCACTCTGACGTTTATAGAGTGAGGAAGCTTACCAAACCATAAATTAAGCCTGTTCATGTTTTTATTTTGAGCTAGCATGGCCATATTGTAAAAAAAAGTGTCTATATTTGGACATTGAAATGTTACATGTAAAGCATGTCTACTTTTGTTGTGAAATAAACAATATTTTCTCTGATAATTTTGTCATGATTTCTACTTAGAATTAAAGAATGATGTCTGAAATTGGTTTCTAATGTGTTTTTTTCAAATATTCTCAGTGTAAAAAAAAATAACTGTCGTGTAATCATTAGTGAAAAGTACATAACCTTCGTGTCCGCTTGCTGATGAAAATTTATGGTATATATTCATGGAATAATTACTCAACTCTGCAACTAAAGTGATTTTTTGTGTATGGAAGAGTAAAATAAGATTATTTGAACAAAAGTCTAACACACCCAAATTTGGTGTCCGGCCCGTTATGTACATACACTTCAAGCTCACAGCGTAAATTGCGTATTGCTAGTAAATATTGAATTAGGAAAAAAAAAGTGCTTTCTTGGGCCAAACAAAACTTGTGTCCTTCCGCCGGTTATTCGCCGAATACTCGTTCAGCAGGGGAATGTTTCACCGTGTCCGCCATTTTGTGTTAGCGTAATGTACATAATGTACCTTGGCAGCATCAAGCAGCATCATTCAATTCGACAAGCAATCGGCGGTTTAACAACCATTGTCAAGTCTAAGGTAAGATTTTTTCATTTTTATATATATTGGAGAAGAACTTTATGCACTTTGAAATGATTTTTTTTGTCGGGTGAGTTATAAATGTTGTGTTTATCGAGCAGTGTAACTTGTTTTGACAGCCTTTGTTTTTACCTCTCATTGGTCGCTGGTCGTGTTCTGTGCATGAAGCGGCGAAAAAAAACACGCAAAGTGGGCAAAATTATTCATCATTACTAGTCGGATTTTACTTACTTTTATCTATCATATTATATGTCGTTGACATTTATCCGAACCATATAAATTCTAGCGTGTTCGTTGATAAATTGCTCCGTATTTAATCCGGGAGCGATCGGCGTGTCCCTCGTGGGGTTTCAAAGATCGCCTTGTAAATTTGTCTTTACCATGATAATTCAAGAACCACTTACTCACCATTCCACCGAATCCTGGCTCATGTTGCCACAGTGCTGCAATGATTAGCTTACATCAGGGGTCTCAAACTCACAGCCCGCGGGCCATTTGTGGCGGGTCTCGAGCTCTGGTATGTTGGGTGTCGGTTTTGCAATGTTTGAAGTTTGTGTTTATCACATTACCAAGGTCTATCCACGAGTTTGAAATTTTACCCAAAATGTAACACTCGGGTACCCTTGATCTGAAAATTTGGCTACTTTTCTTTTCTTTGCACGTAAAGTAGCTCCACACAGCTGACATATTTTTGGTTTTTAGATGGAATCAGAGGTAGATGTTTTTTTCTGATCCAGAAAATCTGATCATCAATACTGAGCTTGAGTATTAAACATCCCTGATACCCACATGCAGTAAATATATTTGGGCCAATTTTGAGCCTGATTTAAAGTCAGTTGCGTCTTAAAGATGATCCTGACAGATTATATTTCTTTCGTCTTTTGGTTTTAGAATAGGCTCCAGCATACCCGCACGACCCTTGTGAGGATAAGCGGCATAGAAGATGGATGGATGGTTATAGACTTTAACACGTTTGTAAACTTGTATGTGAATATGTTACTTCAAACATTGCCTGTACAGTTAATAGGTTTTATGCTGGTGGCACTTCTTAATTTCCAATTTTTCTTATTGGAATATTGTGTGAAAATCCCAACATATCGGAGGGCAACCATCATCCTGTCGAATGTGTTGGACCTCAAAGTTGCCACTGTCTAGTATGTAAGTGCAGAGTAAATACAAATCATTCTGTTCTGATTTGGGTTTAATAATCAGAAGCTACAACTTGACATAACATAACAAGTTCATCCATCCATCCGTCCACCTCTTTACCGGTTTGAATAAGGACACTGTAACTATAGTACAAAAGCCTACATAGGCCAATCATTATTCAACAACCAATTTTTTCCAATTTTGCAACCCCACATTTTATATTTGTCTGCATTTAATGTGCCAAACAGATCCCTGAACAATAGTAGGTTGCTGAATCTTCTCCAGGCCTTTACAAAAAACAGATTTTCTATATATTCAAATTAATATTTCATGCTCGCTTGGGTGATACACACTATTGTACTGTATATCACATGACACAACATATCGTGGCTCTTCTCCTTTAGTTCCCTCTGCTCCTTTCATCTTGTACAATCTACTTCTGCTCTTGTCCTCCTTTTTTTTCCATCTTCCACTTTGCTTTAGAGGGTTTTTGTTTTAAGGTCTCTGCTGCTGCTCAACACACACATTCACTCATAATTGCATACAAACACATGTAGCAGCAATACTTGTCATTATCAGCATCCAGCAGGCAGCCTTTCAGTCATATCGCTTGGTTATGTCTTCGTGTTGCAAATTTTTTTTTTTTCCCCACTACATCTCACAAAGTCCACTGACTCCTTCATTTCACTTTGTCTTTCTCATGCATACACACAGACGTCAAACATAGCACTGCACAAAACTGCAGTTCTGAATCGGGCTAGAAATAGCTTTGCGTCTGACTTGGAATCAGCTTAAGTCTTCAAAGAGAACATTTTGATGTAGCAATGGGAGCGAGAGAGTGAGATGGAGGGAGACGAGAGAGATGGGGAGGGGGAGAACAGCACAGATCTGGTTGTTATATCCAGCTGTAAAAAGGGGGCCAAAACTTGAAAGAAGCCAGTTGCCATAGAAACAGTATGGCGCCTACTTTATCGCCCTACCCTGCTCAGACAAACACATGTACTGTAAGAGACATAGTCATAAAAATGAATGGCAGTAGAATTTATACTGAGTATAGACGTTCCATAACAGGGGTACTTAATTGGCAGCCCAAAAGCTTTTCATTTGGCCCACCAAACAACACCCAAATAATGAAACTATCCAGTCTAACTAGAGAAGTGCTTGTTCATGTAGTACTTCCTCCGCTCTGCAGGGGGGAAACAGTGAGGCGTACGTCATAATGAAGCAGAGGTAGAAAAAGATGGATCACATTTAAATAAATATGGCGCTATGGACAAAAAATAAAATAATTGCACACACTGAACATTTTACTTTCAACTGTAACTGGACTACAAAATATGCATTTAACAAAAATGACAATGTGTTTACTCTGTAATGAAGTAAACGCTGTTTTTAAGGAACACAACCTGCGGAGGCACTGCGGAAACATCACAACTTTGATGCAGCCCATCTCCACAACCCTCCATGATAATTGACAGGTGCGCGGTTCTGGATTTTTAAATTTGGACCCATGCAAAACTGGTGGCTTGCTGTACTTAACACTGACAAAGACTAAAACACCAGTTGGCGGTTTGAATTTCGCTGCTTCATTCTATCACGGTTTTTCAAAAATAAATTAATAAATTATTGCTGTTTTGTGGTTGAAAACGGCCTATTATTTTTACTATTATTAAATATGAATATTTCAGCAATTTTTTTGTATCATTGGCCAAAATAATGCATTTTCAAGCATAAAAATAACTAAATGAAGTACAAATATAAGGCATCCAGAAGACACATTTATAGACTTGTAGTATTCTACACTGGTCACAAGGTGTCCTTAATGTTACTGTAGAGCTGCTTCTACAGTCGTCCCTCGCTGCATTGTGGTTCGTATATCGCTCCCTTGCTGCATTGAGGTTTTTCAAAAATTTATCAATTAATAATTGGGTGCTGTTTCATGGTTTACTATGGCCTATTATTAGTCAAAAAATAGTGAAAGACAAGGCATATGCAGTATTCTGGTCACTACTAGGCATCAGTAATGTTACATTGCTGAGAAATTACCTGCATTAAGTCAGCCATCAAACCTATTCTTAAGTTTAGAATTAAAAAAAATTGGAGGCTAACTAGTTAGCACAGTGTATTGCTACAGTATTGTTAAAGGGGTGGCCGTCTCTTGTGCCACTTTATGGATCCCGTAGCCTGCGCACAAGTGGTGCGCAATATGATGTAAACAAAGCTAGCAGTATTGTCGGACAGTTTGACGGGTGGTTATAGCGAGGATGGATGAGAGGCTGATGTCGATCTTTTTTTTTTATTTACTATGTGATTTTAATTAATGGAAATTGTGAAAATTGTATAAATTAAGACAAAAATAGCAGTTAAAATTATAGCCATTATATTATTGTTATCAATTCAAAAAAACAGTTTTGCATATACAAAGACTTTATGGAGCTAATCTCACCTTTAAATAATTTATGTACTAAGGGGCTGAATAAAGTTTTAAAGTGTAGGGATGTTATTTCATGTCTACGGGGCTCTAATAATGTTATAAAATGTTTTTAGACCCGTTTTTAAAAGACAGGTTTCTATGCTCTAACTACAAAAATATTCCAATATATTATAGAAAATATTAAGGGTATAAAGGTGACCAGGGGGATGTGACTTCCTGTCTACAGGACTATAATAATTTTAAAAAACGTTTTTTAGAAGACAGGTTTCTATGCGCTAACTACAAAAATATTCCATTTATTAACAATGAATTGTACTTTGAAGAAATACACCTATGGCAGTCGGGTCTGGAACCAATACCTATGACGCTATAAACGAGGAAAGACTGTAATTCAGTATTGTGCAATTCAGAGCTGCTGTTTAGAGTGTATGCTAAATAGGGCAGTGATGTTCTGCAAGATGGCATAGAGCTAGCTTTGAGGAAATAAGTCAGTAGAAGAAGAGAACTAGGAAGTGTTGAATTGTTCATGGCATGTTGTTTTGAGCATCTGCCTGTAAGACATAGTGAGTGCCCTGTGGCTATTTGAAATAAAAAGGCTGACTAATTTACAGCCATCCTGACGTGGTGTCATATATGGCAAAAAGCTAAAACCATCCATCCATCCAACCATTTTCTATACCGCTTCATCCTCATTAGGGTCGCGGGGGCATGCTGGAGCCTATCCGAGCTGACTTCGGGCGACAGGCGGGGTACACCCTGGACTGGTCGCCAGCCAATCGCAGGGCACATCTAGACAAACAACCATTCACACTCACAGTCATACCTATGGCTATGGCGACAATTTAGAGTCGCCAATTAACCTCACCTGCATGTTTTTGGGAATGTGGGAGGAAGCCGGAGTACCCGGAGAAAACCCACGCGCACACGGGGAGAACATGCAAATTCCACGCAGAAATGCCCAGGGGAGAATCGAACCCAGGTCTTCCCGATCTCCAGGCTGTTCCTGCTAACCACTAGACCACCGTGCGGCCACAAAAAGCTAAAACCACACGTATAATTGGATTATCAAAAAGCCATAGACAGAAACAAGTAAAGGTTGCAAGGTCCAATGGGTCCGTAAACAATATGTGTAGCTGTGTCTCCAATGCCGAACAATGTGAGCCTTTCTGCAGTTTAGATCTGTTTCTTGTGATGCAGGGGTCTGGGATACATTATGAGGAAGTGGGTCCAGCTAGTTTGTCCCAGGAGGTTTTCCTGTCAGCAGATGGACGGCTGCCCAGAGACTCAAAGCTCTAGTTCTGAAGCTGCCAGGAAGTCAGTTGGGAACAGAGGGGCTGTTTACATCTAAATCTAACATACAGTGATCAACAAGCCACCGTGGTCATCATGAAGGACGATCTAGTTACTCAGTCAAGATCAGCCTGTTGTCAAGCATAGTATATTTTAAAAGAACTTTCATTTTCTCAAGATGTGAAGAGTTGCGGTGAGGAAAATCATACAACCAGTATGAAGCAGCATAATTTCAATCATATTACCAATTACTTAGATTTATTACTTCACATCTTAACATCTGTAGTTTTCTTTAATATGAACTGACATCAAATTCATATTCTGGAAAAAAATCTCATTTTCAATAGAACGGTACTAAATGTGCAAGACAACAGCAATTTCACATAGAACAACTGAAATCAATTAATTGCTGTTTTGTAGTATGCAAACTGAATGCGCACAGCTCTCATTTGCCACTTGTTGCTAGGTAGAATTTGTAAGGAAAAAGTCTAATAATCAATATCAGGGTTTTTCGCCGGTGTGTCGTGCCACTGCTGCGTCTGTGTGGCAGCAATTTTTTTTCTGTATATTTAAATTTACTGTCAGTAATAATGTCAACATTAGTGTCATTTTCACAGGCTTGAACAAGAAATGCATTAAATAACTTTAAATACCTTTCCCTCTGCCTTTTCTTCCTCTCCTAATCTGTCAAGTGCCAACAGGGCAGACAGGCAATTCCGGTGCACGTTTTTGAAAACAAAGCGTAGTGAAATGATTTTATGATATTTGATATTTTATTTTAAACCAATTGTGGTCAATATAATAGGCTATACATGTATCTAAGTAGCACAGGGGTACTCATACTTTTTCAGACTGTGGGCTACTTTTAATATGCCCATGTCCCAAAGATCTACCTCATTCTATAAACATAGAGAATATATATATTTAGTACATTTATAAATATGAGTATTTATGTACATTGTACATGTATATCAGGTGTGCACACAATCAAAATGGTCTACCTGTTACAATAAAACATATAGCATATATAAAATCTAACCGGTAAACTTTGCAACTCCTATACTAAATACTATTGATTAGTATTTAACATTCACAGTTTCAAAGATTACAGGTCATCAAAATAGTTGATATCATTCAGTAATTCACAATTGAGTAGTATGAGTAGTGTGTCAGTGAACATAGCTACGTAGCGTTCATTATTCACACACTTATTATGTCCAGTTAGCATTTTCTATAAAACATATTAAAAGGATTATGCAAAAGACAATGCAGCCAAAATCAAGGCAACATGTGAAATTATAATAATAAACTAATAATAAACATATAAACTTGACAAACAAACTTGTAGAAAACACACATTTCTATAGTGGAGATCATGACGATTGACTTTTTTTTTACATAACTAGCCACTGCAAGTGAATGGATAACTTTTGCTATAAATATAGGCATATTACCGCTCGGTTAGTTTATCTGCAATCGGAATAATAAAGATGAAAGATCCATTATCCGTGTGTGGCTGCCATAGATCTGGGCATCTTACCGCTCTGTTAGTTTATCGGTAATCTGAATAATAAAGATGAAAGTTGCATTATCCGTGTGTGGCTGCCGACATCTGTTCTCCACTTTTTTTTTTGCCGCCAAAGCAAAAGAGCGAATCAAGAGGGGGCTTAATGTCAGCTGACTGATGTCATATGACATCAACAAAGCGACGGTTATGATGTGGATGACACGCGACCCACAATACCTTCGCAATTGCCGTAATGGGCCCCAGGATGTAGAATATATGTCTATTAACATTGTTTTCACATAAAAACAAAACAACTCATTCCAAAGATGTGGCAGCTTTTATTTTACCGTGGCATTGTGCCACGATCCATTACATGTAGCGGAAACCCTCAATATGCTGTGTCAATGGCATCTTTGAGTGACGAGCTCATCAGCCTCATACACAAGAGAAAGAACATGGAGATGAACAGGAACATAAACTGCCAGACAGACTCATACTGAGGAAATTGCTCCAGAAAGGTACTCTAAGGATACATACGCTTATTTATAGAAAATTCACTGTAATAGGCTTTTTTCACCACCTGCATTATAAAGAGAAACTAAGCAGGTATTAACTACTGACCCCTGCAGATTGTTTTCACTCCAGTTCGTTATGTATTTGAACTTGCTGAGGTTGACTTGGCCATTGGAAAGCTACCTCTCCTATTCAGAGTGAAGCAATAATATAATAAGCTTCTGTCCAATATATTCTTAGCCGCAAAGGTGTTGAATTGATCCAACACTGCTATGGAAAGCAGTTTTTTCTTTGTTTCCTGTCTATTCCGAAACTTTATCAGATGTCCACAACAGGTAACATGTAAAATTCCTATTTATTTGTAACGAATAAATCTCCTTCCGTCAGAGCAACATTAAAGCTGCATGTGAAATCCCAAGGTCTGGCTGTCTGGCTTTGAACAAGACCTCACAGCACCCTGCAGCTCAATGAATATATCCTCATTTCCTGAGTCCTTGGCTAATCAGACCCACTTTTCTCCTCGGCCCCCCCCTTTATCTTTCCAAAGCAGGTGGCTTTGTGTGTGCCAATGCTGTAATTAAAAACATGCAAATGGCATAATCGTAGAACGCCACTCTGTGTCTTTCTTAATGAGGATACACTTTTTATGTAATCAAACTCTGTACTTTGCTTGGATGGTGCACTTCTTTGGGAGAGATATGACAGTCAGTCAGTCAGGATTAGTATTTTTTCAGTGGTATGGCTTTGCTTGTACCGTGTTAAGAACATGAGCCAAGAGATAAAGTCAAAACATTAGGAGTAAAGCATGTCACACTAGGTGTAACAGTTGATATGTATGCTATAAACCCACTTCTGTGATAGCTCATCGATACTGCCATTGGGCTGATTTACACAAAAATAAAGGTAATGTATTCATCAGTTTGTGTTAGTGAGTACAATCACTCAAAAACTGCTTACGGGTAACCCATTAAGTATGTAGGTACATGGTGGAGCTTCAGGATCTTTTCCTGTGCATTAAATTATATATTCATCTTGATGAGGTTTTGTTAAGGCGTCACTTTATCACAGTTTTTTGTGAAGGCGTCGGGAGTTCAGAGTTGAGTTTTAGCTCGACATGGGTTACTGCTGCTAGCCTATGTTATTATTAGGGTATATTGTGCCCATTGTGAGATAATTCAAACCTGCAATAAAAGCCTGTTGTTTCGGTGATCAAGTCAGGCATTTTGTCAATTTGATCAAGTCTCTCCAAACATTAGTGACCATTGTAGAATACTAAATATCATTCACAGGCATTTTTATGCTTGAAAATGCTTAATTTATGCCAAAAAAAACATAAAATTTGCTTCAATATGTATATTTTTACTCTTGATAGGCCATAGTCAACCATGAAATTGCATGATTTATTAATGAATATATATTTTAAAAACTGTGATAAAGTGAAGCTATATAATTTGAACCGTAAAGTGGCAAGGGACAAGCCTTTTTACTAAAGAAAATAAATAAATAAAGGATATAAATACAGATCAAAGTGGATTTCTCAGTTTGCGCCCCTCGGTAAAAAAAGCTTAATTTACTTGGTATCAAATTGATACCAAAATTTGCAGTATGGCCCTCCCCAAGTGTGAAAGAGTCGCGCATTCACACAAGACCAGCATTCTGGAAGGCCTTGGAAATCATGCATTGTTGTACTTCATCATCCAGTCATAACTATTAAACACTGCTAAACTACAAAAATAAAAAAATAATATATCGTCATATTGTTTGGTTGATACAGGACAACGTTTAGACACAGTAAAGATGCATGTTTGGACACTTTACAGTATCACAGTATCACTTTACACTACAGATGAATGCTTGTTTCCAAATGGGTCAGGGTTCCCATCCCATTTAAGTCTTAAGGGTAGAAATAGACTGCTTTTGCAGAAAGTAAAAGAGAATTTTTTTTTTATCTCCCTCATAAATCTGTGCTATTTTATTTATTTATGTAATGCTATAACAATGGAATCAATTAAGTAATTGTGTCTGTAAAAAAATAGGTCAGAATGAGTTGAATAGATAGGAAAAAATAGCTCAGAAAGCAGAAAGTGGAGAATAACTATTCCAGAAAAACAGGGATTTTTCTGAGTAACTGATGATGCATGTCGTGCAGACAGCATGTCTTACCCCTCGATAAACATCCTTGTACTTCGCCAGAGTGTCAAAGCATCTGACCGCCATGTGAACATCTGATGGAGTCTGCAGCCAAAGACACAAACAGACCATCCATTCAGTAAAACTAAGAATCAGTCACGCTTTTGAGCTGCAGAGCACTGTCCTGCAAAACCAATGGGTTTGTCCATCACACTTAGCTCCTTCTAAATTAAACATATACAGGAGATCCCCGCTTTTCGCAGGGGTTAAAATCCGGGACCACCAGCAAATTGCGAAACTCGAGAGTGAGCAATTGAGACGCCCATCAAAATGTCTATTGCCCTAAACCCTCCTGCTAGTATGACATTGATGTTATCCTCTGATTTCGGATCGACATTAACTTAGATTCAGCTCCAGAACCCTCCCCCGAGTCTCTTCAGTATGCCTCACAAACTTTCATTCATTAATTTTGTATGGTTTTTGTCCTCACTACTGTCGCAGGGGTATGCTGGAGCTTATCCTAGCTGACTTTGGGCGAGAGGCGGGGTACACCCTGGACTGCTCAACAACCCCTAAAAAACATTATCAGGGAAGCCAAATATCGCCTTTCAGAACAGCCAATAGATACTTGCCTTACTGAGGAGTTGGCAACATTGATGCCAACCGACATAATACAGAAGAAAAAGAAGACATTTCTCACAGAGATCAATATAAGTCAGACTGCACAGAACATGGGTCGTTTTAATAAAAACTGGGTTATAGCTGTTTGTCTGTGTTGCCACGGTTTGAAATAGGTATGGTTTGCTGTGTTAGAACCATTCACTTGGGAGTTATTGATCCCGGAAGTTTGAATATGTGAATATTTTTCTAGCTTTAGCACAGTCTCTTTTGCGTTCCCTCGCAAAACAGTTTTGCGTTATCTAGCAAAAGTTCGTTCTTTTTTTTTTTTTACCCATCATATTTTTTTTTCTCCATGTACCCTCCGGGTGCTCCGTCTTATTACAATTATTTTTGTAAAATTACAACTTTTTTCTCTTAATATTTTGACTTTATTCTTGTAAAATTGCTGCTGTTCTTTTGTTTTTCAAATTATTTTTAGTAATGGAAAGATAAAAAGTAATGGGAAGAGAAAAAGTTGAAATAGTAATAAAAAGCTTTTGTCTTTAAATTTATATAACATGTTTTAGCCTGTTTACAAAATTAAACAAATATATATTAAAATGGATCAAAATGGATTTGATTGCGCCCCTCGGTGGAAAAAGTTACATTTACTTTGTGTGGATCGATACCAAAATGATCAGTATGGCTCACCCAGTTTGAATACTTAGAGTCGAGCATTCACACAAAATTTGCATTCTGAGACACGACTGCGAGGCTTTGGCGAGCATGCATTTTTTTATTTCGAAACCTCTGCATCTACTTAACGCACAATAGTTAAATATGAATTTCTTCTTGGATTAAGATAATGTAACAAAACAAGTTCTATATCTGAGCTAACGTGAATTCTTGAGAAAATAAAAGAGACTCTGATTCATAAGATTTCCCAGCTGTACCTGAAGGCATCATAGCACCCTGATCCATTGATCTGTGGATCCGGGCGTCTGTAGGACGGCGTTTCCACGCCCCTTACTTTCACCCCCATTGTGGTGAATCTGGGGCTCTCTCATACGTTCTGCCAGACTTGCAGGAGTTTAGAGGAGCGAACTAAGAGCGGTCGACCTTTTAAAAGAAAAAAACTTATTTTACACGCATGGATCTATTTTGTTCACTTCTGGGATTTCGAGGAAGTGCAATGGTTTGCGCTGCTGGGCATTTTGGAGCGCCAACAGGCAGGCAAAGGCCACACGGACTCTACACCGCAAAGTTTTAAAAGTTGTTTCCTTTTCAAGTTGTTGTCTTCTACCCACCCGCTCACACACGGTGCTTGTCGGCGGCGTTGAAGAGCCGTGACCATCATGGCGAGGCGGACCAGGCAGAGCACTTTAGCTTTGACGCTGAATCCGCGCGCTGCTTTCCGGGATACTTTGCTCGGGCTTCACGGGAGCTTGTCGGCTTGTTTGTGGGGCTTCTTTTTAACGTGTTGGGTTCTTTCTTGTGGATATTGTCGAGCTGACACGGAGTTTTCCATTCTGGAAGAAGCACAAGTTCTGTCCGAGCAGATGAAAAAGCTGTCCTCTCAGGAGCTGGGAGTCTTTACTATGCAGGTAAATATGCTTTTAATGTCGTTTGTGGGGATCTCTTGTGCCACTTGGAGAGGGAGGAGCAGGAATCGAGAAATCCAAACTGGCATGAACAATATGTTTGAAACAATACCCTCTAAACTCTTGTAATTAACACAAGAGGCAAAAATTGCTGAGAAAAACGTACGATAGTTAGGAAACAAGCCCTATTGGGTGCAGAGTTTTGATGTTACTATGTGGGCCATCAACACGCTAGAGCTTCACTTTACCTCCACCAGGTTCCTATCTCTGCATAACTCCTAAATTTGGACAAATGTGATTTTTGTATAGGCATGTAATAGGTTGATAAACTCATTTACAGCAATCACCATAAAGTCTTTATCTTGCTGGCATTTTAAATTGCTATTACCCAAAATGCTGCTGAATATGATGACGTAGTTTTACTATTATTTACATTTGCTATTTAAAAAAAAATCATGTACAGGTATATATATTCATTCAACTGAATTGTCAATCTGTGCTGTGCAGTAACACAACACCCCATCACTAGGATTATAATGTTTTTATTGTTTACAAATGGCATTTAAATGATCATTTCGGAGGCTGTTTTAGACACACTAGCACAACATTATGGACACTAGCACAATTCAAAGAGGTCCAGTAATAGTATACTTATTGTAGTAATACACTGCCTGGCCTAAAAAAAAAAAAGGTCATACTGTACACTGGTATTTTGTTGGACTGTCTTTAGCTTCGATTCTGACATGCGTTTGCTGTGCTGTTGCTTTAATTTTTCATCTTGTACTGATGAAGGGCGGTTCGGACTTCCACTTTCAGTCATTACACTTTTTAATAATACATTGGATAGTTCTTAACCCAATTTTAGTAGTTTCAGCAATCTCCTTGGATGTTTTCTCATGCTTGATGCATGCCAATTACTGTATTTGACCCTTTTGAAAGAGATTAGCATCTTGTCCATGACCACAACATGTGTCTTTCGACATGGTTGTTTAACAAGCGAGAAGCTACTCACTGCATACGTTAGGGTTACTGTAATTAATGTGTTTCTACCTGGAACATAAGTACCCAATGGGAGGTGCTTACCTGTTTACTTAATTAAATGCAGGTGGTGACCTTTTTTTGCGCCAAGCAGTGCATAGAAGTATATAAATATAAGAAATGCTTCATTCTGTAAGGTAAAGTGCAGTTCTACAATGCTAATACACAAGTAATTTTTATGTACTCATTTGATCAAGTCAAAACATTGTTATCCTTTGTCAGGCCAAAATGTTTTACATAGTACTGGTATTGCATCCTATGAAGTTGAACATGTTTACGCAATCAAGTGTCCATTTATGTCGTCCTGCCAGAACCAGTAATGGGCCTTTCCCTTTGTGTTAGTTAGGACTCTGAAGTTGTGTACGATTTAAACATATTACTGAAATTGTCATGTTCTTATCTTTCTGAAGGTGGGATTTACTGTCAGGTGGTTGTGTTATACGGGTATAGGACATTGTTCCTGGATCTTCTTGACTGATAAACCATAATCAGTTGACATCAGTTTGTCATAATGAAGCATCCCAGTTTTTGTACATAATCTTCAGGGCTCCAGACTAACTTTTTTTGTTTTACCAGGAGCACATTTTAGGCTCCGACTTGCAAAGTAAACATTCACATTCCCTCATTTTCAATGTATTACTGATAAATACTATTAACTCCAATACTGCCATCTTTTCACACATATCAGCCCGCCTTCTTCTTCTTTGGTGTTTCTCTCTTTTCTTTTAATAAGGGACAAAGTGCGTCAGTTGTCAACGGTCGCACATGCACGAGTAGATGAAAAATGTACTATTTTAGTCGCAAAATGCGACCATTTAATCGCAGTCTGGAGCCCTGGTCTTGTCTCTCAAGTATTGTAAAATGTAGATTTTTGTATTTATCTTTTGAAAGACCTTTTTTTATTGTTGCAGATGTATTTAATGATTACTCAGTGCACAGATAAAGATGCTTTGGTATGTTAGTTCGGCAAATCATGCTCTTTGAAGAGGTCATCCTGAGCTCTTTTGCAGGGGAGCTGAGATGCTTTCATGTTGTTTTTCAGCCCTGCGGGACACAGAGCGTGTTTCTAATGAGGCACCCTGCATAACTTTATCTATGTATTAAATTGAAAAAACCTTTATTGAACATTGGCTCAGAATCTGTGGTGTGAAGTAAAAACGTCACCTTGCTGTGTAAATGCAAACAGAGCTCCGCTGAGTCGCCAAATGGAGGGAGATGCAGTGCTGGGGTGTAGGAGGGTGTGAGGAAAGAAGGTGGAGGGGGCTTCGGGGGTCGACTTCAGAGGCAGAGGAGCTCACAGGCCCTGAACACCGAGGTGAGGCAGCGGGGGAACCCCGGCCCCAAATGGTGTTTCATCTTCACTGCTACCACGCTGTTGTGATGCCTTCATCCTGGCTCTAGCAGTCAGCTTTGGAGGGCTTCCTCTGATCCTCCTAGATTTTCCTTTGTCGCTGCTCCTCTCCCTCACCTGGGCTGTGCCCTCACTGCTTCATTTGTCCCATTTATTTCTCTGCTTACTTTGCTGTCTTTTTCTTTCATCATTTTCTGTTGTTTGCATATATTATTCAGAGGGTATGGGAGGTGTTGATGACATACAATTTGCATAATTGGCCATAACACACGTGCATGTAATTTTCATGGATCTCCCCCCTTCCCCTGGACGAGTCCCATCATAATGTGTTTATGAGGAGGGTAGGGTAGTGTTGTATGTATAACTGAAACTGGTGTATGGAATTACTAACCACTCTGTGGTTCCGGCCAGACCACACAAAGTCATGAGACGGACTCATCAACTTTAATTGTGGACTTGGAAGTGTACACACCACGCATTATTACTTAAATTATCACCACGCATTATTACAGTTAAATCAACCCAGTGTCTCCATCTTCTTTGCATATAAACTGAATATTAATATAAACAATGGCAGAAAATGTACCTGCGTATAATAAGTTCAATTAAACTGTAGTCTTAAATCAGCCATAATAGCCAGTGTTATTATACTGATATCAGAACATCAATAAAACATCACGCGCACTTAGGAGAAGCGACTAATGCTAAAGCCAAACAATAGCCAAATAATGAGGTCTCAAATAGTGGGGTAAGGTAATTGTTTTAGGTTGTTGCAGATGTTATCCCACCTCATTTTATTGATCTATTTTGATAACCTGGTTATTGTATGCAGAATGCTGGTGCCAGCAACTCATACAGCGATTTGTACAGATAAAAGTACAGTATTTCAATTCAGAGGGTGTGTGGGGAAAAAAATCTGTCCCCTAGGGGTGCATGACAGAAAATAATGGGGAACGATTGGCCTTAGCTGATATCATCTTGTTTTTCTTAAGACCACAAACTAGAATAAATTAACAGCATCATTGCGGGTGGCAGGACATCAAGATGGGATTTGCCATAAACAAACGATTAACTGTAAGAGCAAATAGCACAGACTAAGGATGGAATTCTGTTTTTCCAAGTATGCCACACAAGTTTGTGTGGCATGTCTCACATGAATTGAAAACAGTGGTAGGATAGTATACAATAGGATGTTCTGGTTGACAGATTTGTTCAAACAATTTAAACCATTAAACAGTCGGAAGTGCATCCAGCTACAACAACTGTTGACATAATTTCTGGTTCACAGAGGTGTCTACGTATGCCCTTTTGCTATGGAATGTAGGCCGGTAGTGACTTTTGTTGTACTAGGTTTTGTGTTGCTTTACAAGGTTTAGTCTCAGACACATTATGAGTGCATGCTTCTGTCTCTCTGACTGGATCTAAGACCTTTTGTTATTGAGCATCTTTTTAAAATGTAATGCAACCCTTCTCCACTCCACCCTTCATTCTCTAGCAAATATGAAACTTGAGGATTACTTTGCCATTGCCTCTTCGTCACTGCGTCCACCTTATTCATTTCATCAGGGTATTTGGCCGTAGTCTCATTTGGCAGGTTAACTATGTGCAGTCATTCTATCACGTGATTCTGTAATAAGTTCACTTTATTATTGAAGTAACTCTAAAGGGATATCACAAGACACATGGTCTACCCAAGGCTGTAGAGATTTCTCTTCCGCAACTGTTGTTCTTAGAACTGGGATGTTTTCAACCTCCAGGAATTTTGTCCAGATCTTTGCAAACATGGGGCCGTGCATTATCATGCTGCAACATGAGGTGATGGTTGAATGGCACAACATTGGGCCTCAGGATCTTGTCACGAGAGTGTTGCTGATTGAGTGGCCTATGATGGCGTTGGTGTTATGGTATGGGCAGGCGTATGTTATGGGTAACGAACACATGTCTGTGGTCTGCATCAACTTATTCTAGGCCTCTACACAGTTCCATCTTTGACCGTAAATGTCACAGTAGCTAACAAATGAAACCACTTATTTCTCGATCATATCGTTGTTTCTGGAGTTAGCATGTGCAGTCATCGCTGGATGCATCGCGGTTCGAACATCGCTTCCTCGCTCTGTCGTGGTTTTTCAATAATTAATTAATGAATGATCGCTGTTTTGAGGTTGACTGTGGCCTATTATGAGTCAAAAATATTGCAAGACAAGTCATATGTAGTATTGTGGTCGCTAGGCGTCAGTAATGTTACATTGACGAGACATTACTTTAGACGACATTACCTTAACAGTGCATGGAGTCAGCCATGGCATGTCCGACATGACAGAATGGTAAAAAAAAAAGTTCTCCCATTCTGTGTGGAAGTGGTCCTTTTTTGGCTTCTTACTTTTTTCTTCTTTCCCACTCAGATTGAAACACTTTCTTAAGTTTAGAACAAATAAATTGAAGACTAACTAGTTATTTCGGTAGCTTGCTATATGCTATTAGCACCGGCTGTCTCTTATGTCCCTGCAGTGGTCATGTAGCCTACGCAATTAGTGTTGCGCAATGTGGTGTAAACAAAGAATAATAGGTGTACAGGTAACTGCAGAGTGTTATTTTATGTCTACAGGGCTCTAAAAATGGTAAAAAACGTATTTAGAAAGTCAAACAGATTTTCTATTCTCGAACTATGAAAATATTCAGTTTATTAATATTGAATACTACTTGACACTGAAACACTGAAATTCACTTATCATGGTCGGGTCTGGAATCAATTATCTGCGATAAACAAGGCACAACTGTAGTTAGCATGTCGTCTGAAGATAACTTGCTTATGTTGTCCACTACACTGTACTGTAGCCTGGTAGATGGTTCACTCGCTTAGTCACTGGGTCAACCTTATTCATTTCAATTACTTAACTAGGGACATCATGGTATTTGTCCGATACTCTCATTTGGCAGGTTAACTATGTGCGGTGATGTGACGTGATTCTGTAACAAGTTGACTTTATTATTGAAGTACCTCTGAAGGGATCTCACAAGCCACATCTTGGCCTTAGTCTCCCCAAGTCTGTAGAGATTTCTCATCAGTAACTGATGTTCTTAGAACTGGGATGTATTCAGCTTCCAGGAATTTTGCAAAACATGGGGCCATGCATTATCATACTGCTTATTGTAGGCCTCTTCGCAGTTCTAAATGAACTCTGGTGGTTGTGGTAGAAAGAAATTGGACCTCTATGTGATCAAACTGGAAAATAAGCCACTTACTTCTCAATCATCTTTGGTTTTGGATGTAGCATGTGGTTAGCATGTTCTCTTTCTCAAGTTGTCCACATAAGTGCACTCAACTATTTGCTGTACTGTAGTCTGGTAGATTGTTCATATAAATGCAGAGGCTGATTTTGCTCCATGTTGTATTTATTAGCTGTGTTTTAAAGTCTCTAATCCATATGGCAAATCTTTCTGTTCACACACTTGGTTGGCTATGATTTTTTTTTTTTTTACCATGTAAAGAAACAAAGGGAAACCATGTTTACAAACCCATCAACTGATTTTGACTTGGGAAAACAAACATCACTTCGTGTTAAAAGTACCCCCAATTGCTGAAATGTGCTTTACTGCTGGTGTATTTTCTATCCTTTACTTTTTGTCTTCCTGCCTCTGCCAAGAAGGTCATGTTTTCTGTTTGGATTTGTCCATGTGTTGATTACATTTAAATGTTGTGTGTACCTTTATTGTCTATAGTTTTTTTTTTCTCCCCATTTCAACATCCACTTATATTCACATATAAAAAAAAAATCCCTATGATTTCAAATGAGTGTAACGGGTATCAGCAAATTT
Organism: Dunckerocampus dactyliophorus; assembly: GCF_027744805.1. Classification (NCBI taxonomy): domain Eukaryota; kingdom Metazoa; phylum Chordata; class Actinopteri; order Syngnathiformes; family Syngnathidae; genus Dunckerocampus; species Dunckerocampus dactyliophorus. The sequence continues at coordinate 22,322,827 of NC_072828.1, forward strand.
GTATGCATGGTCAGAATCTTTTTAAGTTTAAGCCCTTGTCTGATTCAGATTGATCTTTTGGCAGCAATTTATATTTGACTTTCACGTTTAACAGCTTTTGACAGCTGTTCAAAGCTTATACAATCTGATATGTATGAATTCTTTACATGACTCCTTATAGTTAGTTTACTTTTAAAATGAATGATCATGCAGAATGTCATTCTTTTTCCAATTTTCTCTTCCACTGTGGAACCTTTTACAGTAGGTTTTTGGTTGTGTGCTGTCTTATGTTACCATTGCACAACTTTTTTTCCTTTATTCTGATTTGTATCCAGAGTTTATGAGCCACTTGAGGCTTTGCAGATATATACCCCTGTTTTTTTCTAAGCGTCCCCTTGAATACTATTGCACAGATCTTTTACACCTCTTTACAGTTTTTAGATTAATGGTCCCATTGCGGCGTTGATGCACAAACAACAACCGGAATTAAAATGATTAATATGGCAATAATTATTCAATATTTTTTAACTGGTGAATAATGTTGGCTGATGTTATTTTAGACCAGAGCATGATGATTTTTAAAATGTGCTAAATTGCCTCCCAAGAGCATCGTTTGAATCTTTACTCTTTGAATGTACCTGCAGCCTTTTTTTTGCTTTGGCTAACTTATTGCAGGAGGCATGCGGGAAGAAAGATATGGGGAGGAAAACATTTTCAGAGATGTCCTCCTCCAGAGCTTCTGGACAACAGGATTGATATTAATTTCAGTCAAACGCCTTTAATTCTTCCGCCATCGTTGTGCACTCGCTCTTGGCTCCTGCTGCACTGTGGTCAGGCCGGAACAGGAAACTGATGTTCTTTCCCTTTTGCACCAGCTGTTGTGATTTAAATCCTTCTTTACAAATGTAGACGCATCATTTATCTGACTGCTTTCTGATGTCTTTCCCATATTTTTAGTTGAAGATGGCCTTGACTGGATGTGTTTTTGCTGCCTCCTTGGCCTTTGCCTTTGAGTTACTGCTTTTTCTGTTTTCTATCTCCACACTGCTAACTCATGCTGACTAACCCTCAAATGTCAAACTACTGTTAAGAATCAACTTTGAAGATTTCCTTGGCTGCTATCTTTGGGCTGGTGAAACTGGTGAAAATAAGATTTGCTTTCGAGAAAACATTATCTTATCGGGTTTACTGTAAAAGTCAGGATGCTGCTTGCATGTGTGCATACTTTACCCAGGGGCGTCAAACTCGATTTCATTGAGGGCCACATCGCAGTTATGGCTGCCTTCATAGTGGCACTTGTAACTGTTAATATATAAGAATATAAATATAACCTCATGATGTTATTACACAATTGCCCGTGCATTTGATTATTATATTTTTTACTAACAAAGTGATGCATAACTTGCTTTGAATTGAGAAGTGAAGTGCAAATGTCAGGATGACTAGCAGACATTCAGGGATTTATTTTTGACAACAAAAAATGATTGGAATATCTGATCAGATAATAGTTTAGAAAATCTCGTCAAAATGAAAGAATAAATACATTTAAAAGGAAAAAGCCCGCCTCTCGCCCGAAGTTAGCTGGGATAGGCTCCAGCATACCCCCGTGACCCTAATGAGGAGAAGCGGCATAGAAAATGGATGGATGGATGGACGGACAAAGACAACTCGATAAGTTGGAGCATGCCAGCATTGCTCAGTAGTGATTGGGAGCGGCGCTACAAGCTGAAACTATTAATGCTGCACGTCAAACAATAAGGAACTTTAATTTCCAAAAAATAAAATAATTCACTCCGTTGCACTTGTCTGAAACATTGCACTTTCCTAAAAAGAAGCATTGTAAACCAGATATGTCCAAACTGCATCCGGGGGGCCATTTTCATCCCAGAGCTTGTTTGTTATTGGCTCTCACCATATTGTAAAAAAATAGTTTTGTCACCTAACAAGCTAAGATCATTCCGGTTCAGCATTAGCCACTCTGCCTTGATTGTCCTCACTTAGCTCCACTCAAGAAATTCCCTCAAAACCCAAAACAAAGTAATAATATATGCCCGGAATGACAGCGGGCTTTTTATTGGTGATCCAGGCTTTGTTTTTCCCAGTTCTTGCCAACTCCTGTGGGACTGACTTGGCAATGTCACCAAAGGGACCCTCACTCTCCCCTTAGCAAGTCAGCTTCACGACCAACAATGGACATAGCTCAAAATGAACTCTCCTTGACAGAGGGATAGAAGGAAATGAGTGGAGGGGGTGAAGTCAAAGGGGCAGTGAGCAAAATATCTCATTGGGAGGGCAATGAGTGAAGAGGGACTGGTTCCCTCCCCCAAACATTAAGCTTTTGAAGGAGCCCCAACCCCCGCTGTATGCAAGAGCGCGTGCGCGCGCGCACACACACACACACTCCTGTCGAAGAGGATTTGCATTCTCGATGAGGCGAGAGTTGGAGCTCCTATTGTGGAGAAGCACATCAGACTGTTTTTATGTCATTGTTCTCTTTTTGTCTGTGTGTGTGTATGCCCGACTCTAGGGCTGTGTGGTCAGTGGTAAGCCTAAACACAACAGTTTTGAGTTCTTTTAGATTTGGGGGAATTTTTGCTTTTGAATAAGCGTAGTTGTAGTGTAGAGAAGCCTTTGGAGTCCTGCCTTGCACATACTGTAGATGTTGTGGGCAGAAAAGCTCCAAATTCAAATTGGGTGTCCTTAGATAGAGGCAAAGCTGTAGAACTACACATGACTTATTGCCACTTCAGAGGGCACATTTTTTATAAGGTAAAGCAAACTTTGCCTTCTGTTAGTATCTGTATTAGTAAAAGTATCTTAATCCATACTTAGTCGATACTTAATAGATAGATGCTTAGCAAAGTATCTATAGTACAGTACATGGGTACACAGTGCCCTGCGTAACAGTCTGTCAACCTGGCAGCGCATGGAGGGTGACACTGTGTTTCTGCCGAGCTCATTTTATATCCATAACACTCATTTCTGCACCCAACAACAAAACATAAGCATTCCAACTTACTGTAGCATGTTTGCAGAAGCCACAAACATAGCACACGTCACCAGACATAAGGCATCCTCAGCGGCACACGTCCTCAATGTCACTGGCGTTTATTGGTTCTAGAACGCTGATATTTAGTGTGATATATTTTTTACATTTTTGCAAATTGTGGTTACAGCACAATAATGTTTATTTTGTTAGTTGATGGTTATGTGTTTTTTTTTCCAACAAAACAAAACTAGGTAAAAGTGATATTAAATGTTAAGTTGTCCATTAATTTGTCATTTGTAATTATTTTGAATACTTTTCTGCATGTAAAACTATAAATATTGTGTTTTTTGTTAACATTTTTGGGTGTCTGGAACGGATTAATTGGATTATTTTCTATGGCAACATTTTACATTTTAAAGTAAAATAAAACATGATACAAATACTTTGTGTTATTATTGGTGTAACATTTAAGCTTTTGCTGTCTTTTTTTTTTTTTTGCTGTTTTTTAAATATTATTGTGTCTCCAGTGATGCAATGACAAATAAGCCACAGGCTGTTGATGGCCCCTGGGCCCCACTTTGGGCACCCCTACTTTTGGGGTAGTGGTTGTGGCGTTGGCTCTGTGAGCAAACCACAACTTTATTTGGCTTGTATGAGGAGAGCGGGACTGGTCAGTGCGTTATAACAGTCAGTCCCAACGAGCAACGTCACTGCAGCGCGAAGAAGTCATGCAACACTTGCGGGGCGAGGCAAGCAGGTGTGGCGTACGTTGGCACCTCTGGCCAGGTTTTGGGTACTGGGCTCAGAGCTGGGGCTTGCAGGTTGCGTGCCTGGAGAGCAGGTTGGTGACCCCTGCTTTAATGGATCGATATGCTCATAGTTTTCCGGCTCAAGCAGTTCATGTTTAACTGGAAAGAGCACTGTTTAAGTACAATTTTCTGAAACTCTCTCTGGAGTTTTTATCTATTTTACTACCTTTATTCTTGCATTAAAGTCTGAAGAAGTCTCGCAAAAAGCTGCTTCCAAACAAACAAACCTCAAACCTCAATTTATCTTGTGTCATTGCACAAAAGACAATGTCATTGCTATTCAGCTGCTCATTTCTGTTGAATGTTGTAAGACACGGGAATAGGTTGGACATTCTATCCAAAATCACTACTGCTTACAAGGGGGTATTGGCATAAAAATGCGATATTCATATCGGTATCGTTTTTTCTTCTGATAATGACATCAGTGTGCGAGTGATGGCGTGCTCCACACAGCAACAATCTTGCTAGCTCAGTATGTCTATGATCTGGAATTATTTCCAAGTTTCCCCTTCAGATTGTATATATGCAATTTGCAATGACTGTAAAGTGCTACGAGGGGTGAGCATGGCATGTTCTTTAAATACGTCTAACCTAATATTACACCTCAGGAAGAACCACTTGGACTCACATACACTTCATTCAGCAAAATGACAAGCGACCGGAGATGTGTTGTATTCGAGCCCAGAGTTTTACACTTTCCACTCTACTTTGTTCTTATAGCTTTCCAAATTGTTTGGATGCCAGCATTATTTAATTGGATTGTCATTTGTTAATGTATTAAGTCTAACCGGTCTTGCTTGTTGTAGTAGAACATGCTATTTTAGTTGACCATGATTTGTTTTCATGACCATTATGTTGAGACAAAATGTTTTAAATAAATATGGCACTTTTTTGCAGTATTTGTCTTATTTTGCACAAACGGTGTTTATTTGAAATGCATCCAGTGGCAGCACAGTAAAAGAAGCATAATGTCTTCATTCGTTACACAGGATGTGAACTGATAGTAGTTGGAAGGAATCACTGGATATCGGTATCGGTAATGACGTGCTGGACGGTAAAAAGCCACATGCCATTTTATTTTCTTAATTTATTTTTTTTAAACTTACCTTTGCAAGAAATTTAATCTTCCATTGCCTTGTAATGTCAACTGGACAAACATTTGGATTGTAGCTATTTTTTTAGTCTGTTAACTGAGGCCTAAGACTCTCAAATTCAGGATAGAAATGATATCCATAATGTCTTGTGCTGGCTGCCAGACTTAGTACTTTGCACATTGGTCTTGTCGTGTAAGGACCATCTTGAAATAATCTTGCAGTTCATTTTTATACATTGGACTCTTCTGTTGGAAAATAGTTTCCTTCTGTCTGTTGTTTTTTCTTGTTTTTTTTGTTTTTCACTTGTTTTGCATGCTAAAAAAGGGAGAAAATAACATCTGTTCTTTTTGTGAGTAGCTGTGTTCATTCACCAGGATATCTCGTGCATTCACAAAACCATCTTGTGCCTCCTTTTTGCTCCCTGCTGCTTTGTTATGGTGGGGGGGGGGGACGAATGTCTTCTGGCTGTTTTCTGACATTTAGATTTTCATATGAAATGTCAGTCGGTATAAAAAAAAATCAAAATACTTTTGGTGATGTCTCATGTAATCATAACATTTTTTAATTATAAGAGAAATTAAGGGTTATTTTTCACATTTCTATTGACATGATCATCCGTAAACCTAAAGGTACCTAGACTTGAACAAGAAGTCCAGTTGCCTTTGAATTCTGGGTAACATGATTAACTGGTAAAGATGACCGCTAAGATCCAGAATGCAAAGTTAGTTGAATATGGAGTCAGCACCAGTACTTTTATCTCTCTATCAACCAGCTTTTATGTTGATGTGTGGAGGTATTAGGACTCAGAGCACCTGTGGTCCAACAAAAACTTCCTATGTCTTTTTCGGCTTTTGCCCCTCACTTTCTAAATAATGTAGGAGCAATTCAGAGCAACACAAGGTGTGTGGCAGCCTTTTTTTCTTACAAAAAATGTAATCATTGTCATGTCTGGAGAGCTGACGGCTTGCCAGTCTTTTCGCTGTCTTGTCTTGTCTAGACGAGACATTGCCACCATCTGCCAGCTCGGGTTTCGCTGGCATCTCTTGGCAGCTGTGTGGAGGAGACAAGCCTGTGTATCATTGCATCAATTTTACCGTTGTTTCCGCATGTCAACATTTGCTCTAGATATGGTGCCTTAATATGTTGTCATTTAAAGAAACATTAGAGAGATGTATTGGCAATGCTTGTAGTATAATGCTCATCTGAAGAGGTTAACTACCAAGATGATGCTTTGGTGTTAAGAGCTACACTCACTGGACGCAAACTCTGGGTTGCAGAGGTGGCTTTCTTGAATACATGTTTACTGCATTGGATAAAAATCTTGCAGTATGAATGAACAGCAGTCGGTAGTTGAGTAATGGCCCACAGGAGTTGAAGGACTTGTAGTGCTACTTTGAAAGTCCCAGTTTGGCTGAAGTGTTTTAATTGGGTTGTCTTCCGTGCATAACTCGTAAGACACCATATGGAAGTCATAGCAAACATGACAGTGACTCATCCAGCTCCAATCTGCCAGTCACTGTGTTTCTGAGGTCATCAAGCCAGATGGTCTTACTACTTCTGCAGACGCTAATCCATCAGTTTTACCTGGTTGATGAGTGAAAGGACCATCCTCATTGAACTGAGCTCTGTGGGAATGCGAGAGCAAGTGTGTGTGCGGGGCTTTTTTGTTGTAGGCTTTTTGTTCACCTGTGCGCTTGCGCTAGTGTCATGTTAACATGTTGGTTTGCATTCCTTTATCGGTGTCTGGGATGAGGTTGCGTGATCTGCAGACAATAAGTACTGTCAACATGGCCATTGGCAATTTTTAATTATTTTTTATGATGGTGGAAGCCGCATACTAAAAAAGTTAGGGCAGCACACAATTTTTTACTTTATTTTCTTCCTACTTTTCAAATCTCAAATTTACAATTACAATATACAATACTATTATTTTAACAAACAGTGAAGACCCTCAGTAGTGTGTGGAGGAACACAGCCAAAGCAGTCTGGCATACTGGTTACCGAGCTGGTCACACAATTTTATGGGACGGCAGGCCATTCCATTATACTGTATATGTAGGATTTCATAAATGTACTATGCAAATTCTATCAGCCATTAAGCTCACATGCCTGTTTTGTAATGAGCATGGTCATCCATGTGTAACACTATTTGTTAACTATATATACATTTTGTTTTTTGGTTTAATCTAGAATCTACCAGTGGATATTATGTGGTGAACTATTTACAGAGTAGAAGAAAAAACAGCGTATGCATATTCAGCCAACATATCCCCTGTGGACATGCCTGCTGTCTTAACAGCCAAGCTCGACATGAAATCCTACTTTGTTCTTAATACACTTAACTGCACACTTCTTTTTATAATTGCATCCATAAATGTACATATGCATGAAACTGGTGTTATTGTGACATACAGTATATTGTCTTTTGGTTATTTATGATAATCATAATTATGACTAAATCACATTTTTTAATAAGCTCATCTGGATGAGCCTGCTTGATGGAAAAATTCAAACTGCAAATCAGTTTAAATGTGCACAGAAGGATCTTTTGTGTGCTGAAGAAGCTGTGAATCTGGAAAGGCACCATTTGTTTTCTGTTTCCTAAAGTGTTCTCAGAGTGACAGCAGAAGCAATAGTTGCTTTCAGGAAATGTTCTATCCATAGTCACAGTTATTTATAAAATATGAATTTCAGTAGAACAGAGCCATAGTTGGGCAGTGACTTCCAATTATTATGAAGTGTCAATATTTTCCCTCTCCCTGCTCGGGTCACTTAAGTAATTTGTTGATGAAAGTCATGCTTTAGTCTTTAGTCTTAAGATTTGCTGATGACTTGCGTGGGCTGATCACAGATTAGTTTAAATAAACTGATAACCAATCCAATCGTGTGAGGGAGCAATCCGCCTATTTTAAAATTGTGTTTATTTAAATAAATAAATAAATAAATAAATAATTTTATTGTGATTTATATTTTTTCTTTTTTACCTTAACAACAGATAATGAAATATTTTAATATTACCAACATTATTAGATACATTTTATAGTAAAATTAACTTTTTTTTAGGCTAAACCTATATGTTTGAATTAAATAGTATTAATAGTAGGCAGTATTTTAAATAAATAACATTTTCTTTTACCTGCCTATTATACAACAACAAATTGTGGCTTTGCTGTATGCATATAAGTAATTAAAACAAATTATTTGCAAGAAAATGTTTGTTTGGGTCAGTAATGGTGTTGTTTCTAAATTCTGGTCACTGAAGGCACTTGGTGTGACAGTGACTTGGGAAGTGTGCGCTGTGTTTGGTGCACGTATGGAGGACTCTGTTTCAAGAGTCTGTAAGATATACTGTAGATAGATTGCTGATGGCTTCTTTAATGTGTCCTAGATATGCTATAAGCCTAACGATCACTGTTTGAATGTGAATTTTTGTGCAACTTTTGAGGCCAATTTCCCAGAAAGCTTTGATTGAACTTGAAATTGTCTGATATTAGGGGTATTTGGCTTCTGCGGTTCCACTATATTACAAAAAAATCAGTCCACACTGTTTGCTTGTGAGAGAAATAAGTCCACTTCAGCAACTCATGAATATATGAATTCATATCTATTTTTAACCGCCCTTTCCTTCCTACTCCCTCCTGTGTCTTTCTGCTCTTTTTCATGTTTGATTTACAGAACTTTATTTAGCACACAGAAGCACATTTGTGTGAAATGCGTGTATTTTAGGTGTTTGATTTGGCTTTACTGTGTCCTGCTGCAAGTTTGGGACACAACCCATAAAGTGTTCTCCTTTAAAACTGTGTGTGTGCTTGTGAATGCGTGCAGGTGAAGTGTCAACATAACATGCAATCAGATTTGGTTGTTTTATCTGTCAAAGCTTGTGTTGTGTTATCTTTCTGTCCAAAACTGTATGGCCATGCATACATTAATTTGTGTGTGTTTTTAAGTCTTAAGTTTGGGCCTGTATTTTCCTTCCTTTCCTTCCTCACACCACAGCTCCTAAGTTACCTTCCCCTGCACACTGAGCAGCCAACACAAATTCTGGAGCCAGTTAATCATCTCGCCTCATAAAAATTACTACGCTATACTGAGCAATACCATACAGACACATTTCATTGCACAGCAATTTTGTGGTGACAGTAGTCTCTTTTCAGAATTTGTTAATTTGTGTTGCCGTTTGTGATTCGAAGTAGCTTCAACATTAAACATTCTGTTGGAAAAATCGTCACTGAAAGCAGCTGCAGGAGTTTGAGTGAGACAATTTTGTATAAGTTCTGTAAAAATTATGCAATAATATTTTTCTACATTCTACATTGGACCCTTCCAGTTGAAGACAATTTTTTTGTGACGCTGGGGGGCCTCAGATTAGTTGTTTGAATAGATTTTCCCGTAGAATACAATAAAAGTTTTTTCATTTTTTAAGACCAGCATCGTCCACCGCGACTTCTTGCCACAGGACCAGACGATCAACCAGCAGGTCTACAAAGAGATCCTGGAGTGTTTGTTTCGTTCAGTGTGCGAGAGTCTTTCTGCCACATCTCTCGCCTGCTCACAATGCCCTAAGCAACCAACAGTTTCTGGCCAAGAAAAACATCACCATGCTGAAGGAACCTCCCTATTCAACCGACCTGGCTTCACATATTTTTTCCCCCTATTTCCCAAGCTCAAGGGGGTGATCAAGGGGACATGCCTTGAAGATGTGGATGAGTTGCTTCTACAGATGCACTATCGAAAGTGTGCTTACCGCCGCCATCACTGTTTGGTACGGTAACTGTACAACACGTGATAGGAAGGCACTCCAGCGGGTGATCAAGACCTCACAGAACATTGTTGGGGCAGCCCTCCCCTCACTGCAAGACATTTATAAATCTAGAGTCCTACGCAGAACACACAACCTCATCAAGGACAGCACACATCCACAACACTCATTATTCACACTCCTACCGTCAGGCAGACGCTACAGGAGTTTGAAGTCCAGGACCACAAGGCTGGCAAACAGCTTTTACCCACAGGCTATCAGGCTTCTCAACGAAGCACTCACACACGCCGCACGCAACACACACTCATAGCACTTTATTTATTTATTACTTATTTATTTGTATATTTATTTGTATGAATGTCTCTTCTTTTTGTTGCTGCTTAATTTATTGGTATATATTTTATGTTTCTTATGTTCTTATTCTTTCTTGTGTTTTCTTTCTTTTCTTGGGAGAATGAACAGAATAAGATTTTCATTGCATGGTATTACTGCTGTTTTACCATGCACATGACAATAAAACTATCTTGAATCTTGAATATCTAGATGGCTGTGATGACAGAGACGCGGAGGATCCCGGAAGGAGTGCATGAAGGCACTCAGCCAGTGAAGGCTGGGAAAATGCATCAGCCTCCAGGGGGATTACTTTGAGGGGAAAAACTTGGACGAGTTTCTATTTGAAATACATGTGTTGTGACACTGTGGAACTTTTCTGACACACCTTGTATCACCCCAATAACATGGGTGTCTCCACCTACGTTTTGCTCAGGCATCAAATACTCATTCAGTCATTTTCTGTGCCGCTCATGCTCATTACTGCAAGCTCATTCCTCATTAGGGTCGTGGGGGTATGGTGGAGCCTATCCCAGCTGACTTTAGGCAAGAGGCGGATTCGAATCCGGCTCTTCCAGATCAACTGACTGTGTGGCCAACATGCTAACTACTAGGCCACCATGTGGCAGGATCAACTACTCAAAACTCAGAGCTATCAAATGCAACTGAAACACCTTGACTCATTCAATCCCAGCCATTTTGACTGATTTTTCAAGGCACACAGAATATTTTGTTGTATGGCTATATAAACATGGAACCTACCAAAAGAAAGATTAGACTCCCATCTTTCATCAAGAAAAAAAAATGTGTTTCTACCTTTTTTGGTTCTTTAGTAATCAGCAGTAGAACATAGGTAAGTTTCAGGGTTGTTTTACCTAAAAATAACAATTTACTTACAAATATAACACCACAAACTATTTACAATTTTTACATTTGCAACTAAACTGTGTGTGTGTGTGTGTGTGTGTGTGTGTGTGTGTGTTAAAATTTCCCCACAATGCGTAACCTTCTGCATGCTACCCTTCCTCCAGGCTCTTCCACTTCCTCCTAGCTGTTGAGTGTGTTTTTACATGTAAATTATCTATGCTGAGCTCTTATCAAATGTACTTCTGTCACCTTGTGGAGGTTTTTATGGCATAAAACTGCTCTAAAAGTGACATCCATTAGTGTGCAGTTGCATCATCACCTCTTCTTGCCTCTCAGGCACAAAAATGTAAAAGACGTATAAATGGTATTGAATGAGTTGATAAACAGTGAATGTCTCTCTTTGTTAAAACAAAGCTACCAAAAAATCCTGGACTGTTCATGTCTTTGTAAAGGTGTAAACTTACAAAATGAGCAGGGTATCAAATACTTACTTTTTTTCACAATAGTATCAGTAGAGGCAGACTTCTTTAGTTATGTAATAACATTTTATGCCCTGAGTTAATATAATATATTACCATTGATCATTTTAGATGGATTATCTAGGAGGTAGACTAACCGCAAGTAAAACCTTATAATGTGTTCAGAGTTAAGAAATGTGAAACTAATCCAACTTAGTTAGTGCAGAGAGTTCAGCCGTCCTGGCTTTCTCTTGCCTGACAGAGTGGGGGGGGTCTGTTGGCAGCCAGTGTAGATAAACATTTGTCATTTAGTGTGGCTAAAAGCATTATTCTGAATCTTTGTGTGTGTCTTTTACATTTAGAAGCGACCAAAAGCCAATTGTTGTCCAAAGTAGATGCATCATAGGACAAGTCAGAGTGAAAGCAGGTGTGGTACACAGTTGCTTTGTTATAATAGTTATTTCGGGGTAAAACAGAAACCACAAAGAAGTGACTCATGCAATTTTTATTTGTGTTCAGACATAAGACGTCTAGTTTCAGATGGAGCGATTGAGCTACAATTATTGTATATTGTAATTATTGTACTGTATATTAAGTGTAAACACACGGCATCATTAGTTAGAGTCTTCATATGTAGAGAAACAGTTAAAACCCTCCTGAAAACAGAATTTTCTCATTATCTTGCATGCCTGTGTGGAACCAGTGTGACCACTGAGAGTTTTGTCTTTGTCCTTTGAGATTTTATCGTCGTAATGGACGCGCTCAGGTATGCAGTCTTGATCTTCCTTTGGAACGTTTTCACATTGGCTCTACTTTAGCAGCAGGTTGTTACTCCCATGATTCACTGTGAGTCTGGCGCTAATGCTACTATTTGTTTGTTACTAGTTTTCCATCTAAAGGCTTAATGCGGAAGGTCAAGAAATATGTCAGATTTTGTGTTTTGCATCTCCTTATTGCATCTGACAACTCAATTGTAAAAAAACAAATAAATAAAAAGATAAGGGAATATATGTATTTATGATTAGGGCCCTTTTGAGTGACTGGACTGTGACAGGGATACGTGTTGTATGTGAAAAACAGTGAAAAAGAATGGATATTAATGAAAGGTTGCATACAATTAATTTTGGGGTGCCTGGTTGTTTTAATTGAATACCGGATAGTGTTCAAAATGTTGTTTAGTGCTTAGTGACAACTAAACCTTGTGTCTCCTACCACACCTGCTCTGCTGTGGCGCATGTGTATATCTACAGTAATTATACTACGCTGATATCGCACAACACTGCACTTTGAGTTTCCAGCTGCACCTTTTTGTTCTTGTGACCCTCCCCTCTAACCTGAAATTATTGTTGGATGTAGAGCTGCTACAGAAGTCTGAAAACAATGGTTTGTTTCACCTTCAAATAGGCTAATTATTAGGGCTGTCAAAAATAGCATGTAAACGGCGATAACTAATTTATTTCATTCAATTTCAATACGTACATTTTTTAGCATAATTAACGCATACACCTCATGGCAAGCCACATCTCACAGACGGGCAGCACAGTGCAATTCCCCACAAAGTCACACAGTCTGATGCTCTTTTATAACTTTAATCTAACCTGAACACATCAACAGCGGTAAATGACATGTGTGTGAACCCCTCATTGCTTATAACACGGTTATATTCTTATCACTCACTTCATAACTCTTAATTGGAATGTACAATTTGCTACATTTAAATATGCTGGAAAATACACTGAAAACAAGTAAATTTATCTTAATTTACGTGATGTCTTTGAACGCAAACCCTCATTGCTCAGCTCATAATAACACGGTTTAAATAAAGCGTTACTGAAATGTTCTTCTACTATTAAAGAAACTAGTGTTAGATTCATTTGGGGCTGTTAATACATGCAAATATATAGAGTATAATCCATTTATCTTTCTTTCAATAAGATACAGTAAAAAATGGGCATATTTCAGGCATTATTTCAAATGTTGATTAATCATGATTAATTCATTTGAAACCCATGATTAATCTTAAGAATTTTAATCATTTGACAGCACTACTAATTATATCTCACATTTTGTTTTTATTGATCGAGCTGTAAGACCGTACTCTTCCCTCGTTTATCGCTATCAATTCGTTCCAGATTTGACTGTCATAAGTGAAGTAGCTAAGTAGGATGCCTTATTTATAAACAGAAAAATTTTGGAGTTCAAGCGTAGAAAACCTGTTTACGACCTTCTAAATACAGGTTTTAACATTATTAGAGCCCCCTAGGCATGAAATGACTACTCTATAGTCACCTTTACACTCGCGGTAGACAATTTAGTAGACATAATAAGAGTAAATAAGCCATTTAAGACCTATAAAAGACTTATAAAATTGTGTGTGTTACTATAAATGTGTTCCCGAGGCGACCTGAAAGAGAGCCAGACATGAAGTGAGGTCAGGGTTTCAGAGTTGAGTTTTAGCTTGGTGTGGGCTATGGCCACAGCAGTAGCCAGTGTTTTATTTGGGATTAATGGGCCTGTTGTGAAATAATTCAAACCTGCAATAAAAGCCTGACATGACTAACGCCAAGTGTAGAATACGACATATCATTCACATTCTTCTTCTGAATGCTTTCTATTTGTATTTTATTTCATTTAGCCATTTTTATGCTTGAAAATGCTGAATATAGGACAACAATGTATGCATTTTTTTTTTTACTAATAACAGGCTGTATTGTACCACAAAAGAGCATGATTTATTTAATATACTTTGGAAAAAACACAATAGAATGAAGTTGCGAAATTTGAAGCGCAATGTGGCGAGGGATGACTGTACAGGAAAAGTGGTAAACAATGATTGAATGGTGTGTATGTCACAGCCAATCAAATTTGCCATTCACCAGGAAGACTTGAAAAGTAAATTGGCTATTCTGTCGGTATGGTTATCGTGACTTACATCTGTTTACATTTAAACAAGGTAATTGAATATGTCTTTTGAAACAAATATTGAACTTAAAATTGCACAAGTGATTGGACATATGAGTTCAGCATTCCTTCAGCAGAGCTGTTTGATTACAACGATAAACTAAATTTGTAACTTATGTCAAACATAATAGTAGTTACATCATAGTTTTTTTTTAGTCAGTGTTTCAAATGCACAATTTTCCTTTCATAAGTTTGTATTACAGTCTGTCTTCTTCTCAGCTGACCTAGCTCTACTTTTTCACGCTTTCTCCCTCCTCGCCCTTCACCCTTCTTTCACATGTGGAAAGCATTATATCCTGTCTGGTAGAGAGGGCGAGCAAACATCCCTGGCCGAGACTGGGAGCCTCTCAGACTGGTGTTGGGGGTAGAAGGGAGCCTGTCGGGTTGTGGATGGTGGTGACTTTTGCCTGGCCCTAACACTGTTTGGACAAAAGGGGTTGTTGTTATTTCAGAACCACAGCACCTGACAGCCTTCAACTTCCTGTCCTTTTAAATTGAGCTAGCATCAATGAATGAGGGGCAACCAAGTTATGTTCAAGTAATGTAAAAGTGATCCACTTCGGTCATTGCATACTTGTACTCTAGATGAAAGGTAACAAGAGCTGCTTTTGTTCTGATTTAAGCAAATATTTACGCAGTGATTGAAATGATGTACTTTGCATTTTGATTATTTTAGGCTTTATGCTGTTGGAGACATACAGTACATTATCTGTCATGTAAAGTGGAAGCAGAAAGTCTTGTGGAAAATGCATGGAAGCTGCGGGTGTGTCTTGCTTTTTCTATGAATATTATTTGGTCATATTGAAAAGCCATTATGTTTGTTAAATGGATGCGTCTGTATGAGGCAATAGGATGTTAAGCAAGCCGCAAGTCTGAATGGACCAAAAATGTGAAGGCTGACATCAGGCAGGAACTCTCCACCACACCCACCTGTTTTTGTGATGATTATGTTGCATGTTTTCTGAACCTTGGATCTATGTAAGCTTTTCTCCAATGTCCCCCTCATTGAATGTGTGTAAAAGTATAAAGTAAGTACACAATGGATACAAAAACAGGTGTGAGACTGGCCACATTGTTCAAGGAAGGCTGACTCATTGGAGTATTTTGGCCCTGATCCCAATCCAGTCCATGCTTCTAGACTTGTAAAATAGCCTTAACAGACTTGAATTGACTAAAAGCCATGGTTTGCATAGTTGGCCGTCGGGATGGGCGTTCTGGCCTAAAATCCATATAGCGATATGTATTGCAGCCTCTTGTGATAACGATATGTATCACAATATATTCTTTAGCATATAAATTATAATGGAAGCGTTTCAAAACAGGTTACAAAGGGTCCTCCTTTGGCAGCTGATGTGTGCGGTAACGTATTGAGTCATTTTTGTTTTTCAGACATGTGTGCTCTCAATGTACAGTTAGTTGCACTGAAAAGTTGTTTTATTATTATCTCTCTAGAGTTAATGATACTTGTAAAAAAACATGGAGGCAAGGATTAGTCATTGAGAGCAGTGATTCTCAAACAGGGGTACGCGTACCCCTAGTGGTACAAGAGTAAATTGCAGGGGATGCGTGGAAACATTTAATTTCCAACATAAGTAAATATTCTCAGTCATTTCATATTAAACCAGACAATAAGATGGACCGTGTGCGCTACAACTAGTTTCCCCAGGTAGACAATAACTTGTGGCACAGCTGCGCCAAAATCATCACAGTTGTGTTACATTCTACTTTTGAAGAATTATCAATGCATGTGAGTGAGGGGGTACTCATGGTATGACAAAAAGGCTCTGGGGCTACACAAGACAAAAAAGGTTGGGAGACACAGACTTAAAGGAGCCGCTCTGCGCTGTGGAAGGACATACTCCGCTAACCACTATGGCGAGCCACCTCTGTCAGGATGAAGCATTACATTGACGACATGTTGCAGCCTGTTACAGCTTGTCGCTCTCAGTTTTGCAGGATATGGCTGGATTCCTTCATCAATGCATTACTGCGATAGGGCGATAGAATCAACATCTTTATTTTATGCCAAATTATATACTTTTTATTGCATATAGTTTATATTGCCCATTCTTATACCTCACTATATCATAGCCGCCAATGGAGTGTCTATCATGCTTTGTGGGCACTTCTACTTCTGCACAGTCAAAAGTTATGTGTTTGTGTTGGCACTTAGTAGTTGTTACCCACATAAAATGGTATGTGTTTTATTGTTTTTTGGTTTGCACTGTAATTAAGACTGTGTTGTTTTGTTCGATGACTGTTGTTTGCAATGAGTTACAATGCCATCTACTGGACGGAGTTGTGACTACACTCCATTCAGCTCAGACATAACATTATAATGTGAATGTGAGCGAAGGTGAGCCGATTGCGCCAAATCTTAAAACTAAAGAAAAGATGGCGCTAAGTATCTGTGGCTGTGGCAGCGTCATGTACGGTAGCCTGCCTCAGATAAATGAATGTAATGAATGAAGATACTGAAATGAAGATGCCGAAGGAAGTCACATTGTCAGCTGAGAAGCTGCTGTCAGAATGCTTTGAACAATCTTTATTGCACTGTCCCAAATCATTTTTTAATCATAGTCATTCTCTAGGGAGCCCAAGTGTATTTTCTGTTTCACAAATACATTTAACTGTTATATAAATGCATTTAACATTATATGAAATCACTATGACACGCGCATTATATATTCATGAGTATAAAATATGATACAGTCGTCCCTCGCTACACCGCAGTTTGAGCGTTGCTTTCATGGTTTATCAAAAATTATTGAATTAATAATTGATGTCAATTTTGTGATTGATATGTGTTTTAGAATATTTTTTAGAGGATCGTGTTCAGTCGGCACACAGAATGACACAGACACATCAAGGTATTTTAGCCTAAACAAGGGCGTATTTATTTAAGCATCAACACACAAGATATATGATTGCAGCGAAAAAGCCTCTTACCTACGCCAACAGAGTGGAGAGCCAACACCCGTGGAAGAGTTCGCGTCAATCGGCTGGGCGTTCGATCACAACCCGCAGCAGACTCCGTCTAGGTGTTTTCGCTCTCCCCTCTTTATACCAGTCTGTTCGTGCGAGCGTGAGAACGGGGTGGCCGGCCCCGAAACTCAGGCATTCGCACGCAGAGTTACTATTTTTTAACAAGCACCTGGTAGGCAAGGTCAGCAGATATACAGTGGGAAGTGAATATTCAGAACAACATAAACCCTTTCTCACATTCGTATCCTGGGAAATGAATGTTCAGAACAACACAAACCCATCACCCTTTCACATTCCACTCTTGATGTTCTGAACATCATTTTCCTCAATTCATAAAATCTTCATTATTCATCATGTTCCCCTCCCAATTATTCCAATTAACCAGATCGTGTTGCACCCTCTCAAGTAAATCCGCCTGTGTGTCACAGACAAATTCACCCCACATCATATTCCCCGCAACATGAAAATTCCAAACATAAATATCCGGTCCCCCGCTTTCCACAATTACCTCAATTTTGGTAAGCCCAAAAGGGGCATCGCTTTCACACAGCAATTCGCATACTACTACCACTGATTAAAAATTATTCTCTCAAGCTGTCTTTTAGCTCGTCTAACATACAAGCAAGTGAATACGTTACATAAGGTTAATATAATTAAGCATCCTGCCAAAATAAACAAGGGTGGCAGTATGGTTTTCCTGGCAGTTACAGACATTCCAGATAAAATATCCCACCAATGATGGGCGGAACTCTGCTGCACTAGCCTCGCTACATGTTTCACTTCATCCCCAGCTATTAATGTGGACACCCACAACCGCGTGACATTGTACCTATGTCTTTGTATCAGATCCTTCAATTCTGTGGACCGGTCCAATGCGCATTTGAACCGGTCCAGAGACACAGTCCAGGGGTGGCGCAAAACCTCCCACTGCACCGCTGACAATCTGGACTCCTGGGAGTAATTGGTGAGATAGTACGTTTGATTATTCCAATGCCACAGGTGTACATCATTAAGACAGCCAACGAATGGAGCTGAAGGTAACTGTGGGTGTTGTCTCATGGTAGCTACGCATAGGTATTGTGGCCCTACCTGCCATAGCATGTCTCGTGGTGTCTCAACACTCCAATCACATAATGTTACCTGACTATCACTCAAACATAGATTAGCGTGACCCATCTGTAAAGTACATACCATCCCTTGATCAGTTTTATCACATAAATCAGTGTCATAAGTCGTATTTGTTGCGGCTTTAAACCACTCTCCACTCACATGCAGATAATGATATCCATGTATTGATATTACCGGAAGTACTTCATATCGGCATACAGTTTTCACTTGAGTTACATTGTATTGATACCAATAACCTTTGCATTGGGTGTTATTGCAAACAGTTTGTTCCGGAAATAGTTGGAGCCATAGTTTTTGACTAATATTCCAAGTATTTCTCCACTGATGATAATTCCCTGTATAAACTCCAGTTATAAACCTTTCCTTCTGAATGCGTGCATGTAACATTTGCATATTACAAGCAGTCCAATTGGCAATTTGGGTCAGATTCATTAAGGAGCGATAAGTTTCGTTAAACATAGTCAATTGCCAATTGTACTGATGCGTCCATAAATTGACATTACTCAATTGTGTACCTATCCCGTTAGGTAACCACTCCCCAACTTGGTGTAACGCCCGTGATGTATACTGTCCAGTGGTCGACAGCACTGTACGCGTGACCTCCCCGTCGATGGTGTTGGACACCCCCAACACCGTTCCAGTCCCTCCAAGCAGCGTGTCATACCACTCTCGACGTCGTCGATGACATGTTGGGAGATTTGGAAACTTGATTGTCCATGACACCACAGTCCTCTGAGTAGCTTGGGCCATTCGGACGTGAAGAGTTTGTGCCAGGCATGTGTAACAGACGTAGACGTTACAGTCACTGGTGATGTTGGCCATCAGACATGCTTGACCTGCCGGACAGCTCACGTGGTCCTGCACTCGTTCCGGGTCGTTTCTTGGGTTGTTCCCCAAGAGTGGGCCACCATGACACCAAGAGCAAGGAGGCGCGTGACCAAAGAGCCGGCACCACCAGGTCCGCGGTCCCCAGCCATCTTGTCGATGTCGAGCCCTCCTTGGCACTCCAGTAAAGCGTTTCCAGTTGATCATTTACCTGCACAAAGAAGCACAGTTGGACATAGCATCCTACACTTTCTAATCTTCCCTTAAGTAACATTTTGACACAGGTACATTGACCCATTTCTCCTGTCCTGAATACATGACACTCACGGTAGCATCATTTCCCTGTGCTATAATTTCAGCGGGTTGTGGAGAACCATCCCGCTGCTTCACCCACACTTTAGCTCCCACCTTATCTGTTGAACCAAAACCTCTAGTACTTCTAAAAGTAACAACCTCAGGTGGAGTAATCTCCTGTACTGGGGTCATATTGCATGGTTTAATTATTAACTGTGCAATTTTGTCATCCTTTTGTACAACCACGGGTTGTTCCCCCCATAATCTACAAATTACCCCAATTTCTCCTTATCTTTTATTGTTTTAGTAATCTCCTCCTGACCCCCACGGATTCTATATTGTTTCATGGAGATTAACGTTGTCGCTTCAGGTATGGGGAATGGTGCCATGTGCACTTTTCCCACCAAAACAGACTTTATTTTCCTAAGATCTCCAAACATAAACTTCCCGTGTCTTAAATGCAAAGTCATTCCTGTCAAAATGTCCATTCCCACTATCCACTCCTTTATGGGAGTGACTACAATGGTATACTTTTTAATGGGCGTTTGTCCGATTTTTGGTGGTAGTGTTATACTTTTACACTACTTGTTCCCCAATTCCCGTTAGGGGCACGATTTTTCCTTTAATTTTGTCCGGATTTCCACTAATCAACGAGGCCTCAGCCCCTGTGTCCACCAACGCTGTTACCTTTTGTACAGATTTCTTCCAATAAATTTCTAATTCGACATGAGGCCGTATATCCGTGGCGGACCAGGTAGTCTTAAGGACTTGGGCTTGGCCTTCATCCTATTCATCCTCCTCCTCAAACTTAACTCGCCTCTTCTTCCCTTTGTTTATATCTCGACAAAATCAGAGTCACCTCATCTTGTGTAAAGTCCTCCTTAATCAACCGCTGTTCCTGCACCTCAAGCACAGGCTCCATCACAGGCCGCCCGTGTTCTCCTATCACAGGCTGCCCCTGTGCGTCCACCATCTGCCTCATATCTGCTATGCCTTGCACCTGATGTCGTCGTGTAACAGGTTGCATTTTCTTAAATTGCTTTAATGATGGATAAATACTTCGAACCGGGGGCGGATCGGGGAGAGGTCCCAGCCTCTCGTCTGGGTCATCTCCCCATATGTCCCCATCCCAACCCCCGGGATCCCAATCTTCACTCATCCCGGCCACAAAGGAGCGAACTTGCTTCGCATCAACTTTACGGGATGAACGATTTCGGGCGGCACGAATCAATTGCGACAGGCACATAACGGTCTTATCCAATATGCACTGCATTCGCCTTAACTCTTTTTCCTTATCCTGCAGCTGCTTGGTCTGTTGCGCCGTCTGAGCGTTGGCCTTCGCCACCGCTAGATTACGCTCCTTCCATGCCTCTGCACAGATCCACAAACTCTCCTGTGTTCCCCTCAAGGGTGCCTCCTCGTTATATTCAACCTTGTTCAACATTCGTAACAGCACCTCCGCGCTTGCTACAGGGATATCGCCAGCCCACGGCCCAGGGCGTCCCCCGCGTTGTCGTAAGACGGCGCCTATCCCTTTCACCTCGTCAGGGGCTACCCACCCTGACAACACTTCCTCCATGGTGAGGACATCTGTATTCTTCACTTTTCTTATACAGCACAAAGCCATTCTGCATGCAGCTGAACGTGATCCTGCCGACAACGCCAAAAATGTTTTAGAATATTTTTTAGAGGATCGTGTTCAGTCGGCACACAGAATGACACAGACACATCAAGGTATTTTAGCCTAAACAAGGGCGTATTTATTTAAGCATCAACACACAAGATATATGATTGCAGCGAAAAAGCCTCTTACCTACGCCAACAGAGTGGAGAGCCAACACCCGTGGAAGAGTTCGCGTCAATCGGCTGGGCGTTCGATCACAACCCGCAGCAGACTCCGTCTAGGTGTTTTCGCTCTCCCCTCTTTATACCAGTCTGTTCGTGCGAGCGTGAGAACGGGGTGGCCGGCCCCGAAACTCAGGCATTCGCACGCAGAGTTACTATTTTTTAACAAGCACCTGGTAGGCAAGGTCAGCAGATATACAGTGGGAAGTGAATATTCAGAACAACATAAACCCTTTCTCACATTCGTATCCTGGGAAATGAATGTTCAGAACAACACAAACCCATCACCCTTTCACAATATGACCTGTTATTAGTCAAAAAATATTGAAAGACAAATCATATGTAAAATTCTGGTCAGTAGGTGTCAGGAATGACACAAAACACTGATAAGACATGACATTACATGACATTACCTCAACACTGCATGTAGTAAGCCATGGCATGTCGGACATGATATAGGGGAAAAAGTTCTCCTCCCATTCCATGTGGAAGTGGTAAGTTTTTGGCTTCTTACTTTGTCCTTCCCCACTACATTTGAAACCCATTCTTACGTTTAGAATAAATAAATTGTAGGCTTGCTAGTTAGCTCGCTAGCATGCTATGCTCAAAGTCGTGGCTGTCTCTTGTGTCCCTGCAGTGGTCCCGTAGGCTGCGCATTAGCAATGTAGTGTAAACAAAGAATAATAGGAGTGTAAAGGTGATTATAGGGGTGTTATTTCATGTCTACAGGGCTCTAATAATGGTAAAAAAAGGATTTAGAAAGTCATAAACGGGTTTTCTATGCTCTAACTCCAAAAATATTGTATTTATTAAAGTTGAATACTACTTCTTGGAAATTCACTTATTGCGGTCGGATGCGATAAACAACGGACGGCTGTATAAAATTTTGTGGGCATACTTAAAAATATTGTCAGGTGGCAGCTGTTCTTTCACATTAAAATTTTCACACTAATGTCCTCAAGTTCTCAAATATATACTACAAGAAGTACCAGAAAAATTATGTCAAGCAAACCACTTTCCCCAAAGTCCTTTAACTGACCGGTTAGCCACCAACCTGTACTCCCTTTGCTAAACAGTGTGTGAAGTGTGATTTTTAGAGCTATTGCCTGAGGTTCCCTGGTAGTTAGATTGAAACAAATTAAAATGACCTCCAGCACCCTCAAAATATAACAGCAAGCAGCTGGCCGACTCCAGTGGCCAGTCATTTAATTAGTCAACCTACTCCACTGAATTGAAAGGGAGACATAATGAATTAGCAAGGCTTTGGTTTCTTCGTCGTCGTTATGGTGACATTTTGAGTTACAGATTTGACATGCTTCTTCCGGTTCAACGACTCCTCCCTTGCCTTGCTTTTTAATGGTGCCAAAGCCCCTCCCTTTCATTTATTTAGCATATTTCAATCAAGTATTGGGTACGTTACAACGCTGCCTTAGTCAATACTTCATACAATGATGGTATGCTGCTATGGAAGGAAAGTTGAAAGAACACTGCTTTGACACAACTTCAGCACACTAGGGGATCAGTATTTTACTCACAGATGATGGGTTAGGGTTAGGGTTTGGACTGACAACTGAGGGCAACCCGAAAAGGAACCTGTAACCTTCTACTTGAGATGACCACTGTCTACCAAAATAGTAGTCAATAATGAAGTTAGTATAAAAAGCATTGCCCGCAAAACATTTTTTTTTGTGTTAGTGCTGCAGTATTTTTGCTCTAAAAATGTGAGTCATTTTTTTCTTGTGTTTTTCTTCATCGTTGTGTGTTTTAATGCTTCAGATACAATTTTTGGAGCAGAAGGCACATTCTCCATGACCTTTTCTGGGGTGTTGGTTTCTTGACTTTGTGTCAGGAAAAGTGTGAATGGAGTTTGGGAAAGTGACTTGATGGAGAAAGCAATGGCAAAGAGTCGCAGAAAAGTGGGGGAAACACACACGAGGCAAAGCTTTGATGCTGCATTCCTGGCTGTAGTGCTTTGTAGTGCAATGAGCAGAAAGGTTGCTTTGGGGCTGGGAGAGAGGCAGAGAAGAAGGAAGAAAGGACAAACCATGAACTGAAGGAAGAAGGCAGGATGAGCTGTACACCAGCAACATGGCAGGAGGAGCTAATGTCCCTTGGGTTGGAAGCTTTTATGTACCTTGAAAAAGTCTCCAATACATTTTTATATTTCTGATGGGAAATGTGTGTTTGAGAGGAGTTGTCAGTGAAGTAATATGCATGTGCATGTTTCCCTATGAATAGAGTACACAAGCGGAATTTGGTTCAGTATACACATCACCACAACTACTCACACATACTCTATATTTATATTTGCCCCACCCAAGTGATACACTCGTTGTGCTCTCCAGTGTGTTCATAAATAAACCTCATGTTATGGTTATGATTTTATTTATTTTGAACATGCATACAGTTTACATTGATTGCTTCATGTTACAATTCACAAATGCACGTGTCCGAAAAGGAGTAGGAAGAAGCAGAGTTTAAGCAGAGTTTATTTAATCCTACCCCTAATCTGTTGGTTTGTTGAAGGAACATCCATTCCATCTAGTTATCCTCAGTTTTGAACTGCCCTATTTTTTGAAATAGGTGTAATACAGAGCCCTGTGAGGATCACATCATTCATTTGTGCATTCTGATCCATTTCATCAATCATATTTTTCATTTGCTCAGTGTTTTCCTTTGTTTTTTTTCTTTTCCTCAAGAGTGGTGCGCAAAGCAGCATTATCCACCAATAGCGCTTTGGTATCATCCTGTCAAACGTTGATACCATTAAATAATGCTCTATTTCCTTCCATAGGATTTTTAAACTCCTTAAGAGTAGCATGCAAGACAGTATTATCTTCCAATAATGCCTTGATATCATCCTGTAGAACCCTGACATCTTTGCATAATGCTCTGTTTTCTTCCACAAGGGTTTTTAGCTTCTTTAAGATCAGCACGCAAGGCAGCATTGTCTTCCAATAATGCCTTGATATCGTCCTGCAGAACTTGGATATCATTGCACAATTCTCTATTTTCTTCCATAGGGGTTTTGACCTCCTTAAGAGCAGCGATCAACATACAAGCATTGATCTACAAACATTTAAAACGGGCTCATAAACCCATATTGAATAATCCGAACTCCAAATTACTCTGCTCTATCTTTGCTGTTATCCCTGATGGTCAGTTTCTTTCAGTCATCTCCTTTGTCCCTTTTCCGCCTTGAAATCATATATGGAATCTAATAGTTAGTCTTTAGTGTTATCTGTGGATACAGTACTTGTATACAGTACGTAAGCCAACAACAAAAATAATAAAAATTACTTCAAAAGGAGAATAATCTCTTGGGCGAGTTCATGGTATCCCCGTGAGAGCCTGGCATCTGAGGAACTAGACCCAATTAAAAGGATTCATTGATTCAACTATTTGGCGTCTTAATAATAAAAAAAAAAATAGGGTAATATCTGGTCGACAAAGTAAAGCATAAACTAAGATATAATGTGGTTTTTGTATCATGCAGTTTGAAATCCCATTTAGGTTGAGTCATTCCTGTGAACCACTCATCTGTGTCTGGATTAACCCCAAGATAAATGGATTTAAGAACTGGTCTATTGAGACAAGAGCGGCTGCTCTGTCATCAATAGAGAAGTTTGAATGCATTGCTTGTGTTTGGGCTTGTTGTTATAAAGCTGGATTTTCAGAGGCATTGTCTTTGGCGTTCGTCTTGAAATTCTCCCCCTTTGAGACAGAACTTGGTTCTATTGAATTGACCATGGAAATTGCTCCTCTATGAGAATTGCTTGATGAATGAGATTGAATTGAAAAAAATTGTTAAATTCAAAGAAGCTGAAGAAGCTTCAAACAGCAAAACTGCGTTTAAATCATGTCATTGGTACACTGACTTGTAATAAGCGTAGCAGCACAATCCAGGTTTTATTAGTGTCAAAATGTCAAAAATGTACATTTTTGTAGGTGTCTTAATTACTCGCATTTTGTCACTATTTGCTGGTGGTCTCTGAACTTTAACCCTCGTGAATAGCGGGGATCTACTGTACTTTATTTGGCAGTATGGCACGGCGTGGTGGTTAGCATGTCTGCCAGATAGGAGAACCGGGTTCTGCTACGTTAATTGGACACTATAAATTGTGAATAGGTGTGACTGTGAGAATGAATGGTTGTTTGTATGTATTGTACTGTATGTGCGCTGATTGACTGCTGAGACGTCCAGGATGTACCCCAGTTCATACCCAAAATCAGCTGGGATAGGCTCCAGTTACGCCACCCAGTGCGGACAAGCGGTATAGAAAATACCACTTTATTATAATTATAATTTATTAATCATGTGAGGGAATTTAAGGACATTCCATAACTGTGAATGACATCCATCTTGTTTGTTTTTTCCCCTGTATTGTGCAGAACTATGTAAAAGTTGCAAGCAGGAAGTCATGGGCCAATCTTAAGTATCTGTAGTATTTCTCTATCTTTGAACGTTTGTGCACAAGTCAGTGTTTGATTATGGGTCAGTGGAGGCCACGGGCCCACACTGGCCCTGGCAACATCAGACCTCTCAGGTTTCAGAGGCGAGCATTCCTGCCTGGCTGCTCCATAGCTGTGAAAACCACAAAGCAGCTCCAACAACAAACACTGCAGGCACTGGGGGAAAATGGCTAACCTGTAGCTAATCAAAAGCAGGAGTTTCTCTCTTGGGTTTGTTCCACATTTTTCAGCATTGCTGGTTTAATAAGAAGTTATTTCTTCACACCACAGCTTATTTCACCACCATTGTCTTCAATCCATCTATTTTCTACCCTGCTTGTTCTCATTAGGGTCACGGGTAAGCTGGAGCTGACTTGATGTGAGAGGTGGGGTACACCCCAGACTGGTCGCCAGCCAATCACAGTGCACATATAGAAAAACAACCTTTCACACTCACATTCACACCTATGTAACATTTAGAGGCCCCAGTTTACCTAACATGTATATTGTTGGAATGTGTGTTGGAATAATGAAGCCAGAGTACCCAGAGAAAAAACTGCACTGCTTTCATCCGCCTCGAAGGCAAAGTATCTCCACACGTGACAAGTTGATGTGCTTTTACTCGTACTTGGCCAATTTTTAAGACAGCAGGCGTTTTTCTGTGCTGACTGCTCAGCAGTGTTGCCGGGTTTTGCGAGAGACAACAGTAAGTAGCTCTCCGAAGACAGTCCAAAACAACACAGTCGACATTCTCCCGGTATTTTCTTGTCTTATACTCCCAAAATGACGCATATGTAATTCCACTCTGTCGTAAGTCTCAAAGACCCTTGGAAAGTGGAAGACGACAGATTTATGCGCATGCGTCCTTTCTTCTTCTACAGTATGATGTGTCACGTGGTCACATTAGTGATAAACAAATTTCACAAATGACTTTTTTGTTAAATAGTATGCTGATTTGCCTAATTGTGGCACAAATAAAGCCATTTATAGGGGGATTTGCGCATATGGCTATATCTCTTGTTTGCAGTATTCTCTGGCTATCATTGTGGTAATTCATGTTTTCTCTTTTTAAGTGCTTTTCACAAGTATCTCAAGAGGACATTTACTCACTAGGGCGGGTGGAAGCCATGCCGCAACTTCAGCTGATGTTTCCAACATTACTTGTAACTGCACGGTTTAACAGTTTCAAGTTAGTGTTGCTTTTACCTGAGAGGTGAGAGGGTCCATGGCAAATGGTAACAATCTGAAAGGAATCTGGTTAGATTGGCATGGGGCATTCTATGTAATTGCTCCCCTGTGTTATGTCTATAGTAGGCAGCAGGAAAAGGAGGCAGTGTGTAACCAGGCAATTTAAGGCTTTGTGTGCACTGGGGCTGTTTACAGTAAAACACCTGCTTACCTGCTGCCCATGAAAAGCATGCAGCTAGCTTAGCCATGCTCCTGGATCGAATGGATTTTTTATGTTTGATGCAAGGTAAACTACATGTGATGTTGAACTATGACTTGCTCATTTCAATTGAGTCAATTGCCACACTGGTTGCAGTTGAACACATTCATCAAAGCTGAAATACAATATCGGTCATATAAACCTCAGATAAAAGCCTGACCACCAGTATGTCTGTCAATAGAAAAACGAGCCAGCAAGCAATGATAGCAAATTCTAAAAAATCTAACCACACTGTCTTGCTTTCACTTTGTCTCTCTGCAGAGGATTTTCAATTCGTTTGTGTACACAGAGAAGACATCAAATGGAGAGACAGAAGTCCAGCAGGTGAGCAACAAAGGCCCTTCTCCTTTCTGTGCGTGTGTGTGTGTGGTGCTCGTTCATGCTCATGCCACAGATGGTATGTCATTCCTGTCTAGTGCAAAGTTTATTTCAACACCAATGCACACATGCACGCACACATATCCGGTTAAAGAGTTTGATTGTGAGGGTTATTAAAATTCTGCTGCTGCTGTCTCATTGGCTTTGAAGCTCTGCCTACGTTTGGACTCTCCTGTGTTGTCTCCCTCTGCTCACAGTACAAGCACAAAGCTGTCCTCTTACACAGTCAGATTGCTTAAAAAGGCGAGAATTTCAGAAATTAAGAGTGCAGCAGGATATACCGTAGAGCCTAGTTTCCCAAAGTGGGGTACGCACATTGCCGTCGGGGGTATATGAAGAAAAATTAAAAACTACATTAGCGCCGAACACTGAGATTTACGTAAGCGCACCAACGCCTCATGTGAACAGCCACAGTAGTACAGTGCAGAAGAAAGGTGACAGCACGAAGTTAATTGTTCTGGGTGGGTTAGATGAACAGATAAGTAGGTTTGATGATGACGTTGTGCACTAAAAGTGCTTAATCTTGAAGATCATTTATATTGTGTGCTGAATGAGATCTGGCCTTCTTATGTGGTGCGGTGACTAATCAATGCGTTTTTCTGAGCTGTGTAAGCCTGTCATTTGTTGTTGACTGTTGATTGGATGCATTGACTATGTTAGAAAGCCGTCAGTTTTGCACATGTAAGTAAATTTGTTTTCAAGAATAATGTGTCTTCTTCTGGCGTTGCAGTCACGTTCTATGGTCCTTGAACACACCATATGTGACATAGATTAAACTTATGTGTATGAATTTCTCCGACACTGCACAGACAGACATGTATTTTCTATTCTGCCTTTCACCTCCTCCTTGTTCACTGATGTTAATGCTGTTAATTCCTGTTAATAAGGTGAGGTTTAATAATGTTAGCTCAGTGTTGTGTTGCATTTTCGCTTGGTGCATAATCTCATGCTATATGTGCTCATATGTCCATTTGGCTCAGTAATAAGCCTTGTATCGAGCCTTGTTTTATGTGCCTTTGTTTTCATAATTATTTATAACTATTACGTTTACGTGTAATTAGTTGCATTGTACTGCTAATTTCGAAGCGGTGGCAGACCAAAGCACAGCAAAACAGCGTAAAGATAACAGCTTACAATAGCTTGTCACCACTTAAATACTCAATACATATACAAATACAAATAAATTCACAAAACAGAAGCCAAACCTGCCAGGAGATATCTTACCCCTCTAAAACCCTCTCCATTTTTAAATTAGCAGCCTGTGCGTGCAGTTAAAAATAAGACACAGGATTTTTTTATATAATGTCACAATATAGAATATGTTTAATAATATATCAAAGATGTTTCATTGTGTGGTTTATGTTTTTTAAGTATGCAGGAGTAGGGGGTACATGACTTCCAGTTAGATGTTTGAAGAGGTACGCAACTGTGAAAAGTTTGGGAACCACTGCTGTAGACAATGATAAACTCACATTCAACACTGAAGTGTGAATGGGTAAAACTGTGCCTGCATTTTCAGAGTACCCAAATATGAATATGTGTGGCTGTGTGTTTCCACTTGTGCATGCGAAGGCCATGGATGAGTGACAGTAAGAACCAGACTGGTAAACAGCCACAAGGAAGAACAGTGAGGTAGATGTTTGCTTTTCTCTTGTGACTGCTGAGTGTGTGTGTGTGTGTGTGTGTGTTTGTGTGTGTGTGTGTGTGTGTGTCAGAGAGTACATCCACTTGTAACTGTGTATGTGTGAAATATATATGATGTCCCTCAGGTGGTACATATTTACACATTCAATGCCAGTTCAAATTAGCTTGGTAGCCATGCTATTTCTCTATTAAAAACAAACCTGGTTCATTTCTATACAGCATGCTTCTTTTCACACACATTTATGTTATGTTAGACCCATCATGGAAAGATGCTCCGGGCAGAGTCTTCAGCACCGGATTACTGGTTGAAAAGTGTAACTGCAATACATAAAAGGAATTTACGTCTCCATCAAGAATGACACTTTGAAAAATATAATTAAAATGGCAATAAAACGTCCTTTTTGTGCTATGCAGTTTTTTCATACATTTGTGAAACAAACTAATTCCGTCAAAAAAATTAAAACAAGATTTTTTTCAAACGATGTAAAGTTTCATGGACTGACAACCGAGAAGGATCTTGGATTTGTCTTTAGTGAAATTTCATATTTATATATTATATAATTTTATATTTTTATTTTTATGTTTATATTTTGAAATTGTTAGTCGTAGGCGAAATGGAAATTCAATGGTTGTAATACATTATTTAGGTCTAGGGATGATCATGTGTGGATCTGGGATAACATTTGATCTTTTCTTGATAGATGATTTAACCCTGTATATTGGTAGGAAAGAAGGACACAAAAACTACAAACAAAAAATATGACATGGGAGAGGGGTAGGATTAAATTAGCCTTGCTTCTTCCTACTCCTTTTGGATATGTGGAACTGCGAATTGAACTATGTGATGTATTCCATTGTAACTTGTATGCATTTTCAAATAAAAGTAAACCATTACCAAACCAATATCATAGTTTTATTGAGTTGCTTTGATATTAACTGTGATTGCATCCTGTAAAATGATTTGCAGTGGAAGTCGCTGTTGATGGGCTGTTTGCAAAATTCGCACACAATTTCTGCTTTAGAGATAATATTGACGAAGTACAGGAACTTTGGAAATCCAATAAGAATCATTACCCTTTGTGTCCTCCGCCATCACACGTTTAATTAGAAATTTATTTCTTGTAATTTTACACTTTTGTTCGTTTGATTTTTGCCCTTAATACTTTTTTTTAATCATTGCTTGTTGTTGTAAGATTTTGTACAAAGCTCACAAGCTCATCGTGCACATGTGCACTGAGCTCACACAGGTGCAGAGACCTTTGTGTTGCTACAAACCCCCAGTTAAAAAAGTATTCTCTCTGAGAAAATGTCGCTTTACTGTGTGTACAGTAAATAAGCATCAGGCCCTACACCAACAACTCACATGTCCTCAGTGGGGCAGATTGAATAAGAGGGGAAAAATACCTTCGCTATCTCACTCAAGTAGTCTTATATTCTTTCCATACCATTTTTGTAGTCAGAGGTCGCTAACTTGGATAGCATCTCTCACATATTTGGCTTGTATACTTGGGCCAAAATTACGAGTAGATGTACGGTAGGTATAGTAGGAGAGAGTAACACAGATGAAACTCTGGCTTCTAAGTATTTCCCTGGAAAATAACTTCCAAATGTGTGTCAATACAAATGTGTGCCGATATACACACATTTGTCCCCACTCTGTCTTTGGCACTTTTAGTTTTTATGAGTCTATTTTGCTTCCTTGATATACGCTGCCAGCGTGGATATTATGAACATAAAACTGCTGGCTGCAAGTTAGATTTTTATGCTGGTCTGTATTTCACACAGTTAGTACTTGGCAAATCTGTTCAGACACAATTCACTGTTGTGTTTTTTGGCTTCTTCACAGGAACACCTATACCAAGTAAAGCTATGTGCAGTCTATGTTTCCAGTGCATCAGTTGGATCACCGATACAAAAATGCTAATTATATGTCTTTGTTGTTCTGGTGTCATATTGGTGCTCAAATGTGCTCAAAGCATCCATCCGGTCTCTTCCGCTTATCTGGAGTCAGGTCGCGGGAGCAGCAGCCTAAGCATCACACTTTCCTCTTTCATATGGTTTAATATACAGTTACTGTATGTGAGTGAGGACGATGGGGCCTGGAATCTTTGGCCACCTCTCCATTCATTACGATTATATTTCAGAGGCCTGCGATGCGATGAAAAAAGATAATCGATCCATCTCAGTGCATCTTTTTTGTGATCAATAGTTTGTCAGTTTTTTCATGCATAATTTTTTTCTACATATTATTTATTTTTACCCACTGTGTAGTACTAAAACAAAGCGTATTTGTAATGATCCACAAATAAAATAAACACATCAGATTATAAACAGATTATAAACAGATCCTTTTTCCTCCTGGTTCAGGTGGAAACGTGCTGTGTGGTTTCTAATGTTTGTCGTGTTCTCAAAATATTTTAAACTTGTATGACAAAGCCTGCATATTGCCTGGCTCTTGTCCAGCTAATTTTTACCTTCAACTACATGAAAGCCGAAGTGCTTCCAGATGCTTGATTTAAATCCAGGGGTGCGGGTCGGAGTTTACGCTCAGCCATTTTGGTAGCGTCTTCCACTTAGGTGCATCACGATAAACAGTCCGGGCGGCACTTCCGCTTTCCGTCTTTTTGTTCCTCTTTTTTGTTCCGTCAGCATCGATTATTGACATTTATAAATTGATTAGTAATCACCAATGTCCGCATCGCAATGCATCTAAGAATCCATTATATCCCCCACCCCTGGAGGGTGAACAGGCAGTGCCAAAAAAGGTTGGCTGCCACAAATAAATGAATGCATGGGAAACACTGCATTATGAAACCTTTCAATGTGTACAATATGTCTCAATTGTTCGTAAATGCTGGAAAGCACCAGTACATTTACTTATGCCTATTGGAGACATTGTACTCTGAAAAGGCAGTAAGTCTAGTAGCTCATTTAAAATACACTTTTGTACTGGTGTTGTACACACCTGTGCATTGACACAAGCACAAAAACTTAAACCAACCATGGCGTTTCTATTTCTTGTAATGTCAATTAAGGATGCACAATATATATTTTTTCAAGCTGATATGGATACCGATAACTTCCTGCTTCTCAAGACTGATATTTACACATTTTTTATATCTATTATATTTTAAATATATATTTAACTGTAGTTTGTGCACACAGGGAAGTAAGAACGACTCGAAGTTATGTTTGACAAACTATACTTGTAGATTTGTCAATATGAAATATTAGGTTATTGTCGCAGCCCCGCTCATCTCTGTATTAACCTCAACCTTGCAATCCAAAATAAAAGTCAGTGTCGCCATAAGGACTGCTGCCAGTGGCTGTGGTTCAGAGCTGTCTGGCAGTCATAAAAATCCTCAGCATGAGACTTCAGTGTACCCCGCACCCCACACTAGTGCGCGGCTGCAGCGAACCCTGGGTGTCGCAATCCTTGCACGCTGGTCGGGTTCGTCAGGGTGATGAGAGTGGAGCTCTGTGTTTGGTTAAAATGTAGAGTGCAGATTGGAATGGGTTTCTTTGTCTGCACTGAGGCAAATTGTAACCCAAGCTCAAACTTGCATGCTCAAAGTTTCTGGTTTCTCTTAAGTCAGTCTGTTAAAAGTCAAGTTTACTCTCTATACCAGTCTTTCCCTCCCCCTATCAATGCAAACACTCCCCAGCTGAACACTGGCCCATTTTTATTTTTTTTTATAGCAACTTCATTACCACTAATTGCCATGTTGCCAAGTACAGACAGTATTGTCTGTTAGTATAACACATTTTTGTGTTGACTTTATTGTCCATGAGTGCACATCCCAGGAACTGTGTGTTGTCTTTGTGTAGTATAGTAGAAGTAATTGTGGGCCTTTTAAATCCCTAACATAATTTAATGGTGGTCTGATTAGGTGTGCAAGCAGTCGGTGGGTCACAGTGCAGTTTCCTGTTCCTCTTTGGAATCACCTCACTTTTGTTGGCACTGGTCATTAAGAGACATGAACAAAGGGCTCTAGTTACTGTGGACGTTCAGTAGTGTAATTTACAACAGGGTTATTTTTAATTCACACACTAGATTAAATTCAGTTGCGGGATTTAACCCCTTTTTATGCCCTGCTTTGTCTTTGTAAATGTTTTCAGTAACTTGGTTAATAAACTGCAATACAGTGGAACGTTGGTTAGCGTCATTAATCCTTTCTGGAAGGTCTGACTATAAACGAAACATACAGGATACATTTTTCCCATAATAGATAATGTAAATCCAATGAATCCGTTCCAGAAATGCAAATTTAACACAACACATGTTTTTATAGTTTTACAATTGTAGTTTTACATGCAGAAAATAATTCTAAATGCATATCAATGACGAGTTGAAGGGATAAATGTACATTTGAGGTTACTTTTACCTTCATTGAAGACGTGATTCTTGATGTGACTGTTCCCAAAGACACGATATGGCAGTTAGACACCAC
Organism: Dunckerocampus dactyliophorus; assembly: GCF_027744805.1. Classification (NCBI taxonomy): domain Eukaryota; kingdom Metazoa; phylum Chordata; class Actinopteri; order Syngnathiformes; family Syngnathidae; genus Dunckerocampus; species Dunckerocampus dactyliophorus. Next base: position 22,356,522 of record NC_072828.1, read on the forward strand.
ATGTTTTGCCATGAGTTATTTCTTGAATTCATTGGTGTGAATAACCCAAAATGGAGGAAAAGAAAGTTGCAAGAGCCAGCATTTTGATTAAGAAGGTGAGAAATACTGTTGAATTCAATACATAATTTAAGACAAAACATGACAGTGGTTTTTAAGAGGAAGGTGTTGATCTTGCTGCCACATCGTGTCTCTGGGATCAGTCACGTCTTCGATGAAGGTAAAATTAACCATAGATGTTCATTTATCCCTAGCATGCACCATTTATATGTATTTAAAATTGTTTTATGCATGTGATACTATAAAAACGTGTTTTGTGTTAAAATTTTTGAGAGTCAACCACTGATTACATGATAAATGGGCGAACTTAATTGACATCTAGTTCCGGTTGCCATTTTGTTAGCAAGCTAAAGATGCTAGCAAGGACATTTTTGTGATTTAAAAAATACATTAAGAACACACACACTGTATTAATAATGCATGACATGTTGGAAGCTAACTGGAAAATGTACGCAAACTGAGCCAAGATTTTGGCGTATGTTTACCGAAAAACACGCTAACCAGGGTGGACATCAACCGCTGCAAAGCTATTTTCATTTAAATAACAAACATTTTGAGGTTAAACTTATAACATTTGTACTCGCTTATGAAGACAGTGTGTTAAGATGTGTGTCATGGAACATCTGAGGTTCCATTTTAAATATAATTGAAATATCAGGATAACGGGTTAGCTGGATCCTATCCCAGCTGTGTCGTGAGGCGGCGTGCATCATGGACTAGATGTCAAACACTGTTGCCACCATATGACATTTAGCAACTTGCATACCATGTTTAAAGTCACATTTTAACATTCCTAACTATCATACAAGTATAAACACAACTGACCCTTAGGCAAGGCAAGGCAAGTTTATTTATGGAGCACAATTTATTCACAAGGTAATTCAAAGTGCTTTACAGAAAAGAAGGCAAAGATCTTTGAAATCATTGTAAAAACATTCCATAAAATCATTCCATAAAACATAAGATCATTATAAAATAATTCCATAAAACATACAAGCAATAATGAATTGAGTGCAGAAAAGAGTGCAGATAAAATCAGTTGTCACAGCTAAATAGAACTGTTTTCAGTCTGGATTTGAACATTGTCGAAGTTGAGGCATGTCTCACATCTTCTAAAAGACGATTCCAGATTTTAACAGCATAAAAATGAAACTGTTAAAACCGTATTTTATCCTGACTTTGGATACCCACAGGAGACCACTTCCTGAGGTTCCTGAGATGGTTCATATGGCATGTCAGAGATGTACTTTGGCAGAAGACCACGAAAAGACTTGTACACAAGCAGGGCTGTTTTAATGTCTATTCTCTGAGTGACAGGAAGTCAGTGCAGAGACCTGAGCATGAGGCTAATGTGGTCGTAGTTCCTGGTACTAGTCAGGACTCCAGAAGCAGCATTTTGGATGCACTGCAGCTTGTTTAGAGAGCCCAGTGAGAAGGCCGTTGCTGTAGTCTAGTCTGCTTACACAACCCTTACAATAAAACTACAATTCATGATTGAATTGCACACAGAAACATAGCATTTAATGAAGTAGGAAGGGAGGCTTGCTGAGGGCATGTCGACTTAATGCATCCTGTTTTTTCACATTCTTATCATGCAAGTGTAAAAAGAGGTTAACCACTGTGTCGTAAAACTTGTAAACTACAAATTATACACTGGCCACTATATATACTCCACTGGGGCTACACTTAGACTGCAATTTGACATTCTAGTATCAACACAACGGGGAACTTGATGAAGGGATGATTTATTTAAGGTATGTGTGTTTTAATATTGTACATATTAACTCAATCAACACCAAAGAAGTATGTATACGTTTTTTTTAACTGAACGCTCGATCTCAAAGACATATTTTTACCTCTTTTACATTTTTTTTGAGCGAGAGGCAAAAAGAGGTGATGATGCAAGTGCACAATAAAAGAGTCACTTTTCGAGCAGTTTTAAAGCCATAAAAATGGCCACTAGGTGGCAGAAGTGCAGAAGAGCTCGGCATGGACCATTTCCAAACATGCTCGACAGCACGGAAGACGTGAGTGAGCTTGGAGTATAGCGTGCAAAAGATTGCACATTGTAGAGAATTTTTTACGCGCACACGCGTGCACACACAGTTTAGTTTAAAATGTGAAAATTGTAAATAGTTCATGGTGTTATGTTTGTAAATAAATTGTTATTTTGATGTAAAACAACCCTTTTTTGCATTGTTTATGTTGTGGTGCAGTTGTTTTAGATATTTGAGCTGTCACAACAGCAAAATATGTGTTATGCTTGAAATGTATCTTTTCACAAAAAGCTGTTTTTCTCCCTTTTTTTGTTGGGAACTGATATTTTCCTGAAACTTAGCTATGTTCTCCTGGTGATACTAAAGAACGGAAAAAGGCAGAAACAAACTTTTTGAAAACTTATAAAAGACGAGAGCCTAATCTTTCTTTTAGTAGGTTCCATGTTTATATATCCATAGAACGTACTATTCTGTGTGCCTTGAAAAAATCAGTCAAAATCATCCAAAATGTCCGGTACTGAAGTTGAATTTTGAAAAATGCCTGGGATTGAATGAGTTAATATTCATGTAGCTTATAAATAAAAGTTGCTCTTGGTTGTTGTGGTTGTAACATGACTGTGTTCCCTTTCGTGCAGCTGGCCAAGAAGATTCGGGAGAAGTTTAACCGCTACCTGGATGTGGTGAACAGGAACAAACAGGTGGTAGAAGCCTCATACACTGCCCACCTGACCTCTCCACTCACTGCAATACAGGACTGCTGCTCCATTCCAACATCTATGATGGAGTGAGTATTATTTGTTATCAATATCATAAGCTTCCCTTATCGCTCCAATACCTTTTTGTTCTCTCACTTGAAGATCTCTCCATGTTTTTTTTGTCTGTCACATTGTACGATTACGGAACAGCTGCACACACTACTTTCGTTCTGAATTTTAAGAATATACAGTAGCAGCGGCAACACAATTGAGGAGCCGTTTAAATGCCAAGAGTTTTAGAATATGGAAAAAGTCGCATATTAAGACAGTAGAGTTAAATGAACCACAGGGCTGTTGATTTCATGCTTGGTGATGTATGCAATGTTTATTTTCACCTGGGCATTGGCAACCATTGACTGGCATGCATAGTTCATGTTAGTGATAGATACATTATTAATTTCCAAAATAAATTCATAAATGTGGATTGTTCGGACAACTTTTTCTGAACAGTACACAACAACAATACTGGTTGCAATTTCACCCATAGGGATTGGCACAAGGCAGTGAACCAATTGCTGATTTCAGCAGGCAGAAAGCAAAGTAAAGAAGGAGGGCTCCTTTCACATACAGTACAATCTACAGTGGTGCAGCTGTCTCCACCACCTTTCATCCCTCTCTCCATTTCTTTATACTTTCCTCGCTCTTTATCAGCTGGCGTAAGCAGCTATTGCTCTTTGAATGTTTGCCTTTGCAGTGCAGACTTCACTTACTGCAAGGTCATCTCCGTGCCGTGGAGGGGAGGCCCTCTGGCTCAGTAACAACTGGCCACCTGTAGCCAAGCGTGTACATGACATACATGACCGTACATATATGCAGTGGTGCATACAGTGCTTCTACAGACATGAGCATATGTTTATTTTGCTCCATGTCCGGTCATTAATCCATAGATTTAGAAATTTTTGCACAGAGTCAGGATGAAAAAATAGCTGCTGCAAAACAGTAATACGAGGGCTCTCATCAGGCCAGTGGTGGAGTTTGGACATAGCGAAGTGAAGCAGGGACTGATATATCCATAAACTTCAAAGCATCTTGCTCAGGGGAGGAAAAGGCTAAGAGCTTTCATTTTTGCAGATTCATGCAGGATTGTCAGATATGGAATGTTTGTGCGTTCCCTTCCTTAGATTTGTAGAAAGAGCTCTCTCTCAGCTTTTATCTGTGTTTTGTCAAATTGTGAGAATAACATATCTTGTATTTATTTGTCAGTTATTCTCCTAGCTAACCTACCTTCAAAGAAAAATAATAACAGGTGGTGGTGGTGGTGGTGGTGGTGGGGGGGGGGGGGGGGGGTGACGTTCTTTCCATATTCAGCTCCTGTGTGAGCTGTGTGTGGATGCCTCTGTTAGGTCAGCTCAGAGGCGAATGAATGGGAGGTCCACAATATATTCGTGTCAGTTAACTTGCAGGCTATAATTTCACATAGAGACCACCAAGTGCAACACTCAGATCAGTTGTAAGCAGCAATTACTGTCTTCGCTTTATCATTTTCTATTTTGCTGTGCAGATCTAGTGTCTTTGTTTCCAAAATGCAGTTGTTTCATTAATATGTGGCAATAAAAGCTCTTTGGTCCCAACAAATACAAATAACAAGTAATAACAATATAAGTTTAAGCAAAAATACTCATGAGACCAAAAAGATTACTTTTCCATGTTGTATATTATACCAGTGATTCAGAGCTCCAGTTGTGCATGTTCCTAAATCAAGTCAGTTTCATCCTGTATATTGATATCCCATCGTTACTCGGGGTGAGAATCTCTGGTCAACTCACGATTCACTGCGATTACAATTCAGAGGCCTGCGATGCGATGATTAAACGATAATTGATAAATCTCGATGCATCTTTTTTGTGATTAATAATAGTTTGTCATTTTTTTCATGCATAATTTTTTTTCTATATAGATTTTTTTACTCACTGTGTACTACTAAAACAAACCATATTTGTAATGATCCACAGTTAAAATAAACACGAAAACAGATGAATTTACTTCCATTATCTTTTAATAATTGTAAGGTTACTTCTACCAACATATTTCCCATTGCACAGCAGGAAAATTTGTGATCACCTGGCAGCAACTTTAGCTAGCTGTTTTTCCTCCTGGTTCGGATGGAAACGTGCTATGTGGTTTCTAATACAGTATTTGTTGTGTTCCCAAAATATTTTAAGCTTGTATGATAAAGCTTGCATATTGTCCAGCTCATTTTACTTTCAACTACATAAAAGCCAACGTGCTTCCAGACGCTCGCTTTAAATGTCTGGGCAGCACTTCCGCTTTCCGTCTATTTGTTCCGTTTTTTTGTTCCATCAGCATCGATTATTGACATTTATAAATCGATTAATAATCGTCAACGTCCGCATCGTGATGCATCTAAGAATCGATTATTTCCCCCACCCCTAATCGTGACTGCATTCATCTGTTTTCATACACAGCTCCTCAATGGTACACAACTACTGCTGTGTTGTGAAGGATTACAAATTCACATTCATTATGACTTTGGATTTTGCACAACAGCAGGCCTTCTCAGTATAAATTTCCTCCCTGGGATTTTGAATGCCGTATGATAGTCCCTTGTGCGGGTACAGTTTAATCTGTTGGATTATATAAACAGTAGGGGGAATGCAACAGCTGAGCATGACTGCTACATTCTGTCTTTGTCTATCACGCGGTGACACCTGACTTAATTTCTTTTGTGAAAGTTCTCCTTAGTATTTCTATTGTTTCTCCTTCTTGCTGTGAATTCCATTTAGTCCCCTGAAAACAGTCACAGTGACTCACAGTCACACTGAATCCTGAAATACTGTATGTGTGCCAGCCAGTTGTTGGTGCTCACTATCCTTCACTTCTTCAGGCTTATTTCTAATCAGTGCATATGGAACATTTCCCTTTTGGGCAGGTATGGTAATTAATGCAGGTTTTCCCATGAAAAAAAATCTCCATTTACATACAAAAGCAAGAATGATTTTGTAGCATTCAATGCAATGTTAAATTACATTGTGTAAATAAAATGGGTGGAATATTTCAGTACTTTTGTCTGGTGAGGTAAAAATAGATTTTAGTTTTTCGGCCTTCATTAAAATTCCCGATCAGAATCGAAGCACCCCCTCTTAGTGCTCTCTCTTTTTCTCCCTCTCTTCCGTTTTCGCACACACAGGTTTTGATGTGGAATTCAAAGCAGCTGCAAATGTATTTTTTATCCGGCACACATTTTGCTGAACCTCCTGCCCACCCCTTCTATGCAAACTGGATTTAAGGAGAATAGTAATGACTTTGGCCTTATGGGACACTAAATGAGTGAAGTTCAAAAGCATGCTGTACATCACAGCACCTGCCAATCAAACTGGGCCAGGGCTAGGTCGGCTAGTAGAGGGAGCCAGTGAGGGTGTAGCACATGCATTTTGTGTGCATGTGTGTGTTGCTAAGCCAGGGGGTTGGTGTGGCGGGGGGGAGTGAGTCGGTCTGAAGCGATGGAAGGATCAAAGCTTGCAGCCTTGGTGCAGTGCAGAACAGGCTGCTGCATACCTCCCCTATTTGTTAGCCCTTAATTCCAGAGATGTCCTGGAAAGCGTTTTTTTAACAAACACATTTAAATAATTGTAAAACGGACACTTCTGTAATTTAATGTTATACATACTGAATTAGTATTAACCATGTGTGGAGTGGTTTATTGAAACAGTGTTTAAGATATCCTGGTTGAAATCCAGTTCAGTTTTGCCACCTCTTTAACACTTGTAGGTGTGCATATGGTCATGGACTGATCACCACCCCGCTTGGCATCTTTACCAATGACTGCTGCTGTGTCCCCTCATGTCCATGCTTCTTTGGCCCCTTCCCCCTCATGCACACTTTTGGACATGGAGAACAGCAAGAAGGCGTCCTAGATCATGTGGCCTGCTTGTGACTGTCTGCCTGTCTAACATTGCATTAATAAGTTATGTCGCCTTTTTAATGCCAACCTCAAAGTGTACGTGGTTCATAATATTTGATTGATGATTTTGTAAAAGCAACTCAAACAAATCCTTGTGTTAACTGGATGAAAAAGTGTTCATGGAATTGATGGAGTTCTGGGCCATTTTAAGTCGGTTTGCTAACAGTCAACTCTAGCCAGCTGACGTCGCACATGTCACTTCCCATGCCTTGCTTCTTAAAGGCCCACACAAGTCACAGTTACTGTATTACACTTACACATATCACATGTTATATTTGTATTTTTGTTCCTTTTGCCATTTTTATGCTTGAAGAGTATGTACAATTTGCTTAAATGTGATTTAAAATTATTATTTTTTACCAATAATAGACCATATTCAACCACAATAATTTCTGAATTAATTAATTTTTGAAAAACCGAAATACAGTGAGGGCGTGAGGCACGATTGTACTGTACCGGCCAAAATAATAAATATTCAAATACAATCTGTTGAATAAAACATATTAAACATCACAACCATCACAAAGAGATTTATGTGTCTGTATGCACTACGAAAGGGATTTTTTAAGACTTTTTGTTAGGCCTTTTCTGAAACATGATTTGAATTATTTGATTAAAGAACTCTTTCTTCAACACTAGTTAGTCAGATGTTTTCTGGGAACATAGTTTTGTTGGGTAAAAACACATTTTGGGCAGTTTTCCATGGAAAATGTTATTCAGGAGTCATAAATCCTCCTTTAATAAGAGGTCTGGGCAACAGATGAATGTGGCTTAAATAAAAAAAAAAACAGTGCATAACTTTTCACCAGATGTTTTCCTAATTTTATTTGTTTCATAACAAACAGATTTTTTTTTTTTTTTACTATTATGCCAATAGCGATGTTGAAATACTAACATATGTGCATTAGCACAAAGTCAAAGGTGCATGTGAGTTGACTTTTATTGGATGTAAAAGTCTGGAGTAGTAAACCTGTTGGTGCTGAGAAAGAAACCAGAGCTGCTTTGCCAACCAATGGGTTTGGATGTCTTCCAGAAAATCTTAAATGATGTGCCTGTTTGTGCTTCTTTTAGGTTTGATGGAAATTTTAACGCCAATGTGTCCAAGACCATCTGCTGCGACAGACTCTCACCCACTGTCAACAGCCGAGCTTTCAACCCTGGACGAGACCTCAACTCAGGTTTGTTAGTCACATCTGATAGTTTCCTTGCAGAAGTGTGCCTCCTTCTCGACAACTTGTGTTTTCTTTAATCGTGCGGGATATGGAAATGTAGACGACACCAGTCTCGATAGAAATAATGAGCTGTGTATGTCAAAGTGGATGTTTTTAATACTTTTGGCTTTCCTCTTATGTCCTGTGCTCTTCATCTGAAATCATTTTTTGCAGCTACAGATCAAATACACCTTTTGTCTTTGAAGACTGTGAAATTCTGATTTCAGCCAACTGTGGTCTACAGTATCTGTTCTTTGTGTATGTGATTGTATTGCTGTGAATGTGGAGAAGTGAGATTTAAAGCCGGTTGAATGCTGAAGCTGGTAGTTGAGCACAGTGCATTGGGAATAAGAAATATAGAAGTATATACATTGGAACCCGCTTAAGTCATCAATTTGTCTGTCTATGTCAATACAACTCCTCAAGTCTCGGTCCGCCGTGTTGTTATTAGTGTAGCAAAAGTCGATGACATCACACACGGTCAACCGCTTTTCTTGTGCATAAAGGCGTCGTTTCTATGAAAATTGTTGCCCGTATGACAGGGGTGTCCAAACTTTTTCCAGCAAGGGCCACATACTGAAAAATGAAAGGATGCAAAGGCCACTTTGATATTTTGTATTTAATTGTATTTTCAATTTAATTGTTGTTTTCAATAAATTACTTTTTCAAAGTGCTTTTTGTCTCACTCCCCTTCTTGCTTTTGCATATTGTATTTCTGCTTAAAACCTCATGAAGATCCAAATGTGCAAAATGCAAATTTTGGCAATTTTTCAACTGGTCTTAAGATTTAGATCAGGGCTGTATATGTATGTATGTATATATGTATGTATGTGTGTGTGTGTGTATAAATGTGTGTGTGTGTGTATATATATATATATATATATATATATACCACAATGTTGGTTGGTTTACAAATTGTATGACTTTTCCAAATGGTAATGGTCCACTTTTGTTTAAAAAAAAAAAAAAGTCTTTCTGGCAGGGATTTGACCACATTGAACCGTTCAGTCCTGTGATACCCACTTTTGTCACATTTTGAAACATACAGTATGTTCCTTCTCAGCCACCGCGTTTCTGCGCCAAAGCTTCATATTTTTTCTTCTCTCAGCTAATCAGTTAGAGCCTGTCACCATCAGCAGGGTTGCCTTTTTCTCATAAGCCTCCCACACCACGCTCAATTTATTTATTCTTACGCCTCTTCCCTCCCCGTGTTCCAAACGCTCAGTTCTTCTTGACCCTCCTTCTCTCAACTTATTCATTTTCTGCCATTTGTCAGCCTAGTCTAAATAAGCTGCTGCAGCGGAAAGGCAATAACCCATGAGGGATGATGGCAGAGAAAACACTAAATGAAAGCAGTGTACATGTGTTGTTTTGATTGCTCAGGAAGATAGCAGAAATGCTTCTGAATACTCAACCATTGCTCTGATTTGTGGATCATAGGTCATCACTAATTACAAGTTCCCACCCCAGGAGGTGTCACAAAGTAGTATAGTCGGTCTGTAATTTGCTGAATGTTAAGCGTTGTATCAGCTAAGAGTATAATTGTTTTCATGTGTTTTACTCAGTTTTTGCCAATGTGTCATGGCCATTTCTGCAAATTTGATGATTATGTAATTCCTCCCCACAATTCACCACTGCTGCAAATAGGTTACAGTCCTGTGGGAAACACTGAGTTCATATTGTAAGCCACCATGGTAAGCAGATACTTCATTAGGTAGACCAGCACCAGCAAGTTAATACCTCTCAAGACACATTCTGTGATACAGCTCGTGTAATAGAGCTTATGAGATTCGTTTTGTTATTTATTATTTATTCCTTCTGCAATACTCGGAAGAAAATGATTTTTGTGATAAATAAATACGTTATGGCAGGATAATTTAAATCGTCGATCGTCAAGTCGCTTTAAAATGGAGGTCAGTCTGATCCTGTTTTATTTCTACATCATCTGTTTTGGGGATGGTGGCAGGCTGGGAAACTGTAGCCTGACAGATGTACAGTATACAGAGCCCTTCTTCCATACAATTGAGTTTATACAAGGTTGAATGGACTGACTCGGAAAGAATGATGAACAAGGGACTGCCATGAGTTACAGTGCAAAAATGAGGTGTTGAGCTTGTGTACTGTATGTAATGGCGATGTTTATATTGTTAAATGGAAGCTGGAACTATGATTTGTTTTCTTCTGGGTGTTTCAAATAGTATTATCAGTGAACTAGTTGAGAGTAGTGAGTTAGTGAATTATTTATATGAATATGAGCATGATCGTTACTACTGAGGCTCTCTTCCCTCAGCAACAATGTTATATCTGAATAAAAAGAAACCAAGATGGATTATTTGATGGATTATTATTTATGCAGAGTATAATTTTACTCAAGCACAGAGAAAAGTGCACAGTTGATTTGTGGACATTTTTATACAGTCGATCACCACTGTACAGCAACACTAAGAACATTATTAAAAGTAACTATGGTTTTGAAAATATGTCAAAACAGGCAATGGTCCTTGCTTGCAATGTTACATTCAGGTACGTTACGGGTAGTTTTGTACTGGTATTCCAGAAGAAGAGGGTTTTTTTTTATTTGTTGAAGGGAAATGTGATTTGTCCTCATCTGAGTCTTTGAAATAGGCTGAAGACTTAATTTAAAAGAATATTTTGCTTTAAATTGCTTGGACTATTGTACTGGAGGACGCTTTTGACAGTTGCCTTCTTGGTTTGTGGCATTTTAATGAGACCTTCCTTGATGCTCACATTATTATAATTATTATTATTATTATTATTATTGTTAGTTTGTTTTCCCGGTGCAAGCACTAAAACTGTAATTGTGCTCAACCATTCCTCCCCCTTTTCTGCGTGGAAGGTTGTGTTGTGTTGCTCCGAGCGGCAAGGAGGTTGCTAACTTTGTGATGGGATCTCTGTGAGGATATACTGTTGACTTTGTGACCCAATAAAATTCAGTTACTGCTGAGCAAATATAGTTGAGCTCAGAGAGTAGAGTTAACCCTGTTGTCTCAGCTTGGCCTGCAACCACAGCAGTGACATGCATCCAGAATCTGGGTACCATACTTTGCATTTGACATGGTGTTGGAAAGTCATTTACATTTACATTGAATGTAGTTCATGTCCAACTTCTCGCAAATGTCATCTGTTGTCTTTACCATATAAACATTGAATGGGTAAGTGTCTTTTACAGTGGAATCATGACACTCAAAATTCTACCTTGTATTCTTTCTGCAGTGTTGGCAGACAACCTCAAGTCCAACCCAGGCATTAAGTGGCAGTACTTCAGCTCAGAGGAGGGCATCTTCACTCTCTTCCCAGCCCACAAATTCCACTGTAAAGGCAGTTACGAGCATCGCAGCAGGTAGAACACAAACTTTCCTAGGTTTTCCCCAGTAAAGCCTTTATATGTGGTAACATGTTTTCATACACAACAACATCCAGTCTTCCTTTTCAAAGCATGTTCATGAAATTTTGTTGATCATGGTGCTTTTTAACATTCTTTTCTTTGCTCAGGGTGCGTGGTACGAGCCTCTATCTACTGTATCTCTCTATCTCTGTCTCTCCATCTCTCTCTATCTCACCATCTCTCTCTATCTCTATCTCTCTATCTCTATCTATTTCTCTATTTCTCTATCTCTCTCGCTATCTTCCGCCTTTAAATTCTTTCCATCCTAATTGCCCCTCCTTGTGCCACCCCCTGACATCTTCACTTCATCCTCCACCCTTCTTTTTCACAGTCAAGTATCCTTTCTCTTCATCACCTTTAACAACCGCACCCCCCTTTCTCATCTTCACTCATTCACCTCTATGCCAGTTGCTGTGGGGGGCCCAGGCAGCATGTTGGCGGCATGCTCCCCGACCACACATGCCCTTGGCAGGAATGTGGCTCCGTACCACTAAGGCCGATGGAATTTCACACTTCCACTGTTGTGGGTTTTATTTGAGGACCGCTGAAAGATGTCCCTTTCATTTCCGTCTTCTCTCCTCATATGTGTTTTTCACACTTACTTGGGAAAAAAACTTAGCTCGTACAGTTTTTAATCATGTATTTTGGTTTTGGTTCTGTTTCAACTAGTGACCTGGCACACATCTATGAGTGAAATTGCGTTCCTTGGCTTGCTTTGAGTGTGAATGAGGCTTTGTGAGTACGCCCAGAGTCCACCCTGTGTTATTGTCCTCAAAGACCACACACACTGAAGCTTACCACCTCTAGCTTCTGAGTTCCCTTAGCCCCCGTCCAGCTGCTATATGCACAAAGAGTGACATACAAAATTAAACCATAGTATAAACATTGCAAAAATATAGTCTCATAGTAGATTACAACCGGAATATTTCACTAGGTGGACAGTTGAAGTACTGACTTGGCACAGGCATGATTACATGCATATTGTGATGCTAAGGATGCTATGGTCATTGAAGTAATTTTTGCTACGTCTAGGCATGTGTCGGTATGAGATTCTGGCCGTATGATAAATTTGTGCAAAATTATCATGGTTTCACGGTATTATAATTACGGCTTTAAAATGTGTTATTTTGAAATAGCTTTATTGAAAAGAAGAGGAGTCATTTTTAAACAATATAATCGAACATGATGGAAGTGGCACTACTGTATGTATTTAAAATAAATAACAAAAACAATAATAGAATTATTTCAAAATTAATACTGAATAAAATGCAGTTCTTAATGCACTCTGCAGTGGCCAATCCTGCGACTAATGTCACACGACCATAAATGTAATCACTGGCTCAATCAGTGGCTCAAAAGGTTCACAACATAAATAGTTAAAAAACAAACAAACTTATAATGTTACGTTATCATTTCAAAGCGTAGTGAATGTGCAGGTCACAACTTACAACAAGTGTTTTGGAATTGTCAGACCGTGTATTTGTTTTTTTATTCATTTGCTTGCGTCGCCAAGTTTCACTTTCTTTTCTGGATCATGTGATTGTTGGTAGCAACTGTTGTTGCTTGTTGTCGGTTTATACCACTTATGCTCGGCTTCTGTCTCGTTCTGAATTACATCTCCACATTTGGTGACCCTCCATGTGAGTAATATGTCGACTGACAACAGCGTAGCAGTACTGGTGTAATGACAACACGTGTGCCTTCGAGTTCTGCCACCTAGAGCTACTGTGCATTCATATACATGGAAACCTGGTGTAACTAGAGTAAATCAACTAAATGCACATCCCTTTGAAGGAATCTTTAATGTGAATACAATGTCTTCACTTAATAATGCTATATTAGTGTATTTTGTCATTTACTATATGTTTTAAGATGCAACTTGTAGTGTCAATACATGTTTGTTTACATTACAAGCGATTAAACGATGACATTTGTATGAAATACACACTAAAGCCACATGCTACGGGATGCAATACTCTACGAGGGCACATCTTGTCACACTGGAGCCGCTTGATGCTAATGAGGCAGGTAACGTCAGTGCTATCTATGCCGCAATGTTTAAGTTGCCCGACTTTTGGCATCACATCTCATGCCCGTGGTTTCAGCACATTGAAGCCCAGTTCCAACAGCAGGAATAACACAGGACATGACTATGTATTTCCACATAGTGGCCGACGGTATGACGGACTATTTTAGAGGTTTTGAAACCATGACTTTTTCATAGTGTGGTATACCTTTAAACCGATAACCGGCCCAAGTCTAGCTAAACTCCTGTTCTGTTTTTAGGATTTTATTTGAGATCACAAAATAACAACTCAACAAACGACTTTGTGTTACTGATTTTAGCCTTCTTGTCTTTAAAAGTGTTTTCACCCAGTTGATTAATATTGCAGCAGCGGGTACAGAGCATTTATCATTGATCTGATCTGGCTGTATGTGTTTGTGTTTTCCCCCCCATAGGCCTGTGTATGTGTCTGCAGTGCGTCCCCAGTCTAAACATATTGTTGTGATGGTGGATCACGGAGCATCCGTGACAGAAAGTCAACTTCAAATTGCCAGAGACTCAGCACTCGTTATCCTTAATGCAATAGATGAACATGACAAGGTACCGAAGCTAACCTTTTACTGAAGCATATTTTAAAAGTCTCATGCTTTCACACACAAACATGTTGAGACACTTCTCTTTTTGTCAGTGTTCTATTTGCCCTCTCCTTCATTTAACAACACCATCATCGTTCCTGTCCAGATTTCCATTCTGTCAGTGGCAGAGATGGTTCGCTCCTGCTCCCTGGACCAGTGCTACAAGAGTTTGCTCTCTCCAGCCACCAGCGAGACAAAGAGGAAGATGAGCACCTTCATCTCCAACATCAAGGCTTCTGATGGTACCACACAGCATGCAGCGGGCTTCCAAAGGGCTTTCCAGCTTCTTCGAAACACCAGCAGCCTCAGCAAGCAAAGCACCAGTAAGGGAATGAGTCTAGGGATTGCTCACATTGCAAACAGCTCCCTGTAAAGTCTACTGCTTTATCTGACATTTGCGGTTTTGTCCTCCGCCAGCCACAGACATGGTTATCATCTACCTGTCCTCTGGCATCACATCTCGAGAGTCATCAGAGCAGGAGAAGAAAGCAACGCTTAGTGTGGTCAGAGAAGAGAACAGATACTTCAATAACTCTGTCATGATCCTCACTTATGCGCTCATGAATGGTAAGATTTCATTGATAGTTAAGATTCATCTAGTGACAATTGATAATTAATTCAGGCTTAATGCAAATGAGTCTCCAAAAAGTGTAGCAAACCAAACCTATGTACCCATGGGGTGATCTCCAGTGACATTTGTCTCAACTCTTATGGTTTGCCATCAACATAGTTCGGAAAAGATTCCGGTTTTGGTTGATGCCAGTCCCATTTTTCAACCAATCTTCATAGATTAGTCCAAATTTTTATGGTGATTCAGCTAAGCTCAGTTGTGTGAGCAATGTTAAGTCAATGCGAAGGGTGGGGCCAAACACAGTAGGGGTGGATGTCTTGCCAAATTTCACCTTTATGTGTGCAGCAGTTCAGGAGTAGAAGAGTTAGTGGTCACAAAAAATAGATGTAATATGTAATAAGTGCCAAAAATCATTAAGTATTGATACTTTTACTCAACGCTTCTGGTCTTGCTGCGTGATATGCATGCAGTAGTTGTAACACAGTTGTTTGTGCACATTAAATATGCTTCTGCGTGTTCTGTCAAGGGAGGGCTGAAGGTTAGAGAAGTGCTCACAGACCTCAAAGGCCTTTTTGTTGCATTTGTGCCTGATTCCTTCTCCTATTTTATTGTCCTTGTCAGTGCGTGCAGCCCTTCTACGTCCTTCCTCTCTCTGCAACACACATACACTGCATGTATTAGCAAACAAATAATTTTTGCACCCTGAGAATGGAAATTAGGTACATCTAAGAGGGAAGCGATGGAGACTTCAAAGGATGCAGGTCTCATTGTGTGTGTGTGTGTGTGTGTGTGTGTGTGTGTGTGTGTGTGTGTGTGTGTGTGACTGACTGACAGAGGACCTTGCCAATTTAAAGCGCTCCAGGATGAAAAGGAAGCAAAAATCTATCATCCTCTGTGTTTTATTTGTATCACATGTGGGGAAAAAAAAGGTTGTCCTGTTGACGCTGTTGCATACTAAGAGTTGTCTAATGTCTGAGAACCAAAATAATACTGTGGTACCGTGGTTTTTCTTAATTTGTTGGAAAAAGTTCCATGGAAACATGAAAACGGGTCATTTTTCCTATAGAAATAATGTAAATCCAATTAATTCAAAAATTAAAAAAAAATCATTTTTTATTGAGCATAATTATAGTTTTACATGTAGAAGACAATACAAAATAATTCTAAATGGATGTAACTTATTGTTGATCCAGACTTCCTGTACATCCTGTAAATTAAAAAGTGGAGTCACTAGTGTTTCTCACCTTTTATGAAATTGCTGGTACGCTCAGCTTTCTTTGACCACATGGCAGGTTATTTAGCAGTCGCACTCAATAAAAAATGTACGCATAGTAAGTCAGCAGCACGTAAGGGTGCGTTGTTTGGGCATTTGATTCAATGGAATGACACAGTACAGGACAAATGGACTGGTTTATTTGTTATAATACTGTATGAAAAACAAAAAAGTATACAAAAACCCAGGCAAAAATTTTAACAAAAACTAAATGTTACAAAAACTGGGGCATAAAAAAAAACAAGGTTTGACTGCAATCATAATATCAGACTTGCAATTATACTATAACCACATTAAAAAATGTGCCAACATATCAATCAGTACTGAACATTCTGTCTTAAGACAGTTTTTTTTAGTATTTGTATTAGTATTATTTTATTATAATTAAGAAGGGAATATTTTCCTGACTGTTTGTTGTTCTTGTAGATATAGTATATAGTTCCAGAAATGTCAACTACAGAAGATCCAAACTAACCCAAACAAGTCCTGGCAGACTGACTTGGTTATCTTGGCTTTACTTTGCATTCACAAGGGTGTACATATGGATAAGCAGGAAAAGCTAATTGAAGCCTTGACAAATGTTGTCTATTCAGAATGTTTGTAACTGTGTATGGTTGGTCAAAAGAGGCACCTTTTTTTATGTTTTCCATGGTTTTAGTCCTTGAAGACTATGTTCTTAACCTTTTTACATAAAAGCGAAAATAAAAAAGATTCTGTTGATGCTCATTTGACATTGCCACACATGGCGACCCAGCATGATGAGCCACAGAGAAGAGCCTTGGCATTAAATAGGCATTCTTCAGTAATCCAGTCAATGATTGGATCGTGGTTTGAGACATTCAGTGTGCTTTCCCTCCCAGTTGTGACAGCTGTTCCAGGTAACAGCTGCAGGGGCCAACAGTGCTTATCCCTGCTTCTTTGAATGACCCTTTTAAAGCTTGATTCCAATGTCGTATGTGTGTGTTCACATGTTAGTTACATAGCTTCTTGAATTAAAGATGTTATTCTAGTAACATGTCAGTCATGTCAATAGCAAAGGCCCACTCAACACTTCTATTGACCCACTTCACTAGGTTTTCTGTCATGCATGATACTTAACCTTGCTTTACTAGATACATCATGTTGTGTTATGGTGTGCTAAACACAACCATGTCCTCCCCTCTCTCGTTGCAGAGGGAATAACAGGTTTGAAGGAGCTGGCCTTCTTGCGGGACCTGGCGGAGCAGAATTCGGTTAAGTATGGTGTTGACCGTTTTCCTTTGGCTTCCTCGTTTGGGTCAGCTGGTGCTCCCATGATGCCTGTAGTGAAGGGCAGCATGATGGTGCTGAACCAGCTCAGTAACCTGGAGACAACCGTGGGCCGCTTCTATATCAACCTGCCCAACCGCATGATCGACCTCGCCCGCTTCAGTTTGCCCTACGCTGACCCCATGGGAGACGGTATGTAGTCTGCATCCAAATGTGAAGACTTTTTGATAACTATTTAAATAGCTTAATCAGTAGGCAGCTCTAAGGATATGTCCACACAAATAGAGTTAAAATAATCCCTCATTTACACAGTTAATTTGTTCCAGGCCATAATAAGTGAGTTTCCGCAAAATACGATTCCTTATTTATAAATTTAATATTTTTGTAGCTGGAACATCAAAAAACAGTTCATAGCTTCCTTAATACTGTTTTTAACATTAGTAGATTCCTCTACACATGAAATAACACCCCTATAGCCACCATGACACTCATATTACCCAATCCCACCTGTGCTCTTTCCCTTTTTGTGGCAAAGGGCTATTGGCCGAAAACTGCCAGAAATTGTAACAAGACCATACAAGTTCTATAAAAGGGCTACCTTCAGTTCATTGTGATACATGAAAATTGTACGTAAAAGTATGTATTTTTTTGCATTCGTTACTTGTTCATTCAGGCACGTGACTTAACTGAGACTGCATGCTTTCCATGTGTACACAAAGTGCCAAAACAATACACCAAAAACATGGTAGGGAATTATAATTTGTATTTTAAAATAATCTTAAAGTGGCAAGGAACAGAAGCTTTTATAAAATATTCCCCAAAAATTCTCTCCTTCGTAGTTTTCACTCATACATTACAGTACCTTACATGTGTTTGTGTTTAAAATGAATGTGATCACAGAGATTAACTTAATCACAAGATAAGATATACCTGATTTGAGATGTTTCATGTTGTGTACATTCTCTTTCTTCAGGGTTTATTATGACTGTGAGTCGGCCGTGTTATTTCGGTAACCTGCTCCTGGGTGTGGTTGGAGTGGACGTGAATCTGGCCTACATTTTGGAGGACGTCACGTACTATCAAGACTCTTTGGCTTCATACACCTTCCTCATTGACAACAAAGGTTGGTCGGCTTGAAAATATGCAAAGGGGAGTGCAAAGTCTGTTTGGGATCACATTAACATAACTATTATGTTCCAGCTAAGAAAGGGTAGCTGATGGGATGGAGCGGCTGAAACTAAAAAAGCTCATTACACTGCATAGAGCGTGTGAGAAGGGAGGGGTGTATGCAGGGGAAAGAAAGGACAGATATGAATGTTGGAAGGGGCTGGGAAGCCGTGAGGCAAAATATAGTGGAGGAAAGTCTCAAAACAAGGTCAGAGGATCTAATTTTTCAATGCTTAAGTTTTCATTAAGCCTCAGCACTATTACACATAATTATTTAAATTATTGGCAGAAGCTTGGTGACATTTGGTCTTCTGTTAGCCCTTTCAAAGAGTCTCTGTCTTCCTTTTAAAATGTTTACTATTGCAATGAATATGCCATCAAATTATATGTAATTGCCACACTGGCTTAATAGAGAAGCAGCTCAGTCAACCAGACTCCCATTAAAGTTGTTAGCTGACATTGAAACAGTGCTGTTGCGTTTTTGGAAAATAGAGGTTCCTGCACCATTAGTTAAGCAAGTAAACAAGTGTACAGAGTGGTGTGAAAAAATGTTTGCACCTTTCCTGATATCTTATTTTTTGCATGTTTGTCACACTTAAACGTTTCAGATCATCAAACAAATTTAAATATTAGTCAATGACAACACAACTGAACACATAATGCAGTTTTCAAATTAAACATTTTATTATTAAGGGAGGAAAAAAAAAGCCAAACCTCACTCCAATTCCGTACAGTAGATGGCAACGTAACTTTGCTTCCTAACACACCTCATACGCACCAGGTTTGCCAGAGAATAAGAAGACGTAGAAGGAGAGATCGGTGTTGCCAACGCCTTGACTATGTTACTATATTTAGCTTGTCTAATTTATTAAACACTTTCGGACATGAAAGAACGTATTGCTCTTCTCAACCAGCAGGGAGTGCTGCTGTGCGCCTCATGGAGCATATTTGTATGGTACAGGGGTTTGCTTTGATATGCTACATTCTGAGCGCTCAAAATAAATATCTAGTTTGTAGTTTTATGTTTTGGTTATATATCAACACATTCTAACAGGTATGTTTGCTTTTCCAGGTTATACCTTGATGCACCCATCACTAACACGGCCTTACCTGATGACTGAGCCTCCTCTTCACACAGATATTATTCACTATGAGAATATTCCGCGATTCCATGTTGTACGACAAAACATTCTCAAGTGAGTCACTGTTTATTTTTCCTAAAATCAATCAGTCGTAGCTACGCTTTTAGAGACATTATTCATAGATGCTGTGTATTTGTTGCAGTCTCCCATTGGGCAGTCAGGTTATTGCTGTTCCAGTGAACTCATCTTTGTCTTGGCACACTAACCGACTCCGAGACAGCAGCAAAGATGCGTACAACGTCAGCTACGCCTGGAAGCTGGTAGGTGATGCTACAATATATGCTGGGTGACGGTTTAACTCAATTCTTTGAATTACTAATACAGGGGTGTCCCAAGTGCAGCCTGGGAGCCTTTTTTTTTTTATTGGACCGCATCACATTCTTTTAAAATACAATTTAACAAGAAAACTAATAAAACAAACAACAACAACACTGAAAATGGAAAAATAAGCAGTCATTTTACAAGAATAAAGTCGATATATTAAAAGAAGTTATAATCTTACGAGAAGAAGTCATATTTTTCCCAGAATAATGTAGTAATATCAAACAAATAATGTTATTTTAGTAGCATAAAGTTAAAATATTAAAGAAAAAAATACATTTTTAAAAGTCATTATATGAGAAACAAACAAAATGAATAAAGTTGTAATTTTTGGAAAATTATGTTGCAGAAAAGGTTATGTTACATCAGTGAAGTGAAAATATTATTGGAACAAAGTCATAATTACGAGAAGAAAATTTACAAGAAGAAAGCTGAAACGGCTGAAAAAAAATTTTATTTTACAAAAATAATGTCAAACTATTAAGAGGAAAAGTCGTATTCTAATGAGAAAGCAATTTTAGAGAATAAACTTGTACTATTATGAGGAAAAGTAATGTCATTTTAGTAGCATAGAGTTGAAATATGGTATTAAAGAAAACATTTTATTTTTTTAAAGGTCATGTATGAATGTGAGTGTGAATGGTTGTTTGTCTGTATATGTGACCTGCGATTAGCTGGCGACCAGTCCAGGGTGTACCCTGCCTCTCGCCCGAAGTAAGCTGAGGTAGGCTCCAACATACCCCCGCGACCCTAATGAGGAGAAGCGGTATAGAAAATGGATGGATGGATGGATAATATTATGAGAAACAAACAAAACAAAGTTGTAATTTTTGGAAAATAATATTATGGGAATTATTAGTATAATATGGGAATAAGGTCAAAATATTATGGCAAAAAGTCATAACATTCCGAAAAGAAAATTTATGAAGATTATTTGAGAAGAAAATTTAAATATATGAAAATAAAAAAACAAGTGCAAAAATTGCACAAAAAAAAAGAGACCGAAAGACCGAAGTTTGAACTAAAATTCCGCTTTTTCACCTATATCACAAAGCTGAGATGGAGGTTTTTCTTGAAATATATATAACTTTTTAGCATGTCTACATGTGTTGGTTTTCACTACAGAATACCAAGGTGACCCTTGCATCCTTTCATTTTTCAATATGTAGCCCTCGGTGGAATAGGTTTGGACACCCCTGGGCTAATACATTATTGCAAGAAATGAACTTGCTTACTTAAAGACGCTTTTAGTCTAAAAGAGGGTATGTTTAATGTAAATATCTTGTCTTTTAGGTTCAGGACACATCGTTCATTTTATGCATAGTGTATGTGCAGCCAGAGATTCCAGTAAAACAGCTGAAAAACCTGAACACTGCACCCAGCTCCAAGCTTCTGTACCATCGTTTAGACCTGTTGGGTCAGCCCAGCTCCTGCCTCCACTTTAAACAGCTTGCAACCGTTGGTAAGACAAAGCTGAATGCCACAGAACTTTCAGTCTTAAATTTTTTGTTTGTCAGCCCTTAAAACCATTTGCGTCTCACACAGTCCCACTGTCCCTTTCTTTGCCTTTCCCAGAGTCCCCCACAGTGATGCTGGCAGCTGGTAGCTTCTCCTCTCCCTACGAGCACCTCAGTCAGCCAGAAACAAAGCGCATGGTGGAGCACTACACAGCCTACCTGAGTGATAACACCAGGCTCATCGCCAACCCAGGCCTTAAGGTACACAAGAAGAGAAAACACCCATTCAGATTTAATGTTGTTTGGAATAGAAATATTCATATATCATGATTATGACTGTGCAAAGCAAACACTTTTTTAAGTTTGACTAAAGGGGATTTGGAAGAGTATTTCCAAAGTTCAGGTCTGTATATTAATGAAGCCCTGCATCTTTAAGACAGGAACCCCCCCCCCCCCGTGAGCTTTTGGCAGTGTCTATGCATTCCTGGCGTGGGGGTGGTGGGATAAGGGTTTGGAAATCAACCACACTTCCAGCTCTGATGCCCTGGCATAACTTAAATCCCCCCTCAAGCGACCCCTTTCAGAATCTGGGCTGAGATTTTCTTTGTTTTTTTACTTTACTGCAGTTTGATTGTTTATGAAGATCAGAGCAGTTTAAAAAAAATGTAAATCTTTACATTATTATTATTTTACCATTTCCTCAAATGTATTTTACAATCCCTTGTCCATCTTCTCTTTTTCTCTTCTTACCTTTACCCTCACACTCCCTCCTGTCTCATCCGGCCCCACCGTAGTCCTCTGTCAGGAACGAGGTTATGGCGACCAGTCACGTCACGGATGAGTGGATGACACTAATGGAAATGAGTAGCCTCAACTGCTACATTGTGCGGCGTTACATAGCAACGCCCAGTGGGGTGCTCCGGATTTACCCTGGATCATTGATGGACAAAGCCTTTGACCCGACCCGTAGACAATGGTGAGGCTTACTTTGGATGAAGTGAAGGGGCAAGTGTGTGTGTGTGTGTGTGTGTGTGTGTGTGTGTGTGTGTGTGTGTGTGTGTGTGTGTGTGTGTGTGTGGGTGGATTGGAGTTAAAGGAAAGCATCTGTCTGCAAAGTGCTTTCCAGACATTATCATTATCAAGATATTTTGCATTATTTTACAACGAATATAGCAGCATTTTAACCACTGTAGACAAAGATTTGTTAATTAAGTGGTTTTATTTATTTTTTTAATACATAATGTATTATGATACATAGTTTTTACATGTTTTATTCCAGAACTGTGAACTCTGCCTTGAGTGCAGATGGTAGCAGTATGTGTGTATGACTCCATGCTGTGTTGTGTACCAGGTACCAGCATGCTGTCGCTAACCCTGGCCTCATCACCTTCACTGGACCTTACTTGGATGTGGGCGGGGCAGGCTATGTTGTTACAATCAGCCATACCATCCATGCCTCCAGGTTAGAAGAATGTTTATGGCTTTAGTAATGCTAAATCTTAAATGATAGTCAACTAATGAACTTCCATTGATCTTTGGATTTGTAATTTTGTGTACTGGGTTGGAAGATGTTCGTGATTGGCGATATCCGATAAAACGATACGCATATATGGAGCAGCTCTTCCCTCAAACTAATGTCAGGTCACATCTTGTGTAACAAAAATATGCTTTTTTTACTGTGATGCCAATAGATGCATTTCACAAATAAACATTCTTTGTGCAAAATAAGACAAATACTGCAATATGCAATACAATTTATAGAAAAAGTGCCACGTTTATTTTAAACATTTCGTCTTAAAATAATAAAAACAATGACCAATCGGCAACTAAAATAACATGTTCTCCTACTATTAACAAGTTATACTTACTAAATTCACAATTAATGCTGGCAAAAATACAGTTTTGAAAGCTGCACATTTCTGTGTAGCACAAGCATCCGTAAAGAACAAAGTAAAGTGCACAGTATGAAACTCTGGACTAACACAATCAGGGAAATTATAAACTGGGCTCATTACTGTTGCTTATTATTGTGCTGCAGGTGAGCTACCTGCGTGAGAGTGAATCTTCCTGAAGTGTGATATTAGATTATTAATTATTGAAAGACGCCTTAATTTTAGTAGGATAGAGTTGAAATATTACCAATTTTTTTTATTCGTAATATTATGAGAATCAAAACAAAAGTTATTTTTGGGAAATTAGGTCGGGCAAAGTTATAATGTTAAGGCAGTGAAGTCAAAATATTATGAGAATAAACTTGAGTTCATTACAATTATCGACAATTATGACAGTATCGGTTGGCCGATATTACCGGACATCTTTGATGTTTACAGATTTTTTTGTGTGAATAAAACAGGGCACAGTTGTATTTTTATAATACATACGTTTACAATGTACTTAAGACGTCAACGTGAGCCTGTAGGCTACAAATTTCACCAATAGGTGGCGCTCTACACAGCTCTACAGAAACACTTAAACTGCTTTATTTCATGGCGTAAATATATCTTCGCCATTTTCCTTGTACTTTTTCCCATGTTCCTGTTTAACTGAGCACATACTCTATCTGTGGATTTGATAAATCCGGATTAGTGTGTTGTATTTTGACTGTGTGCCCCTATCGCGCTGTAGTTAGTATAAGCGGTTTTCCAGAATGCTAATGTGATGGGATTTATTGAGGGTAAATAGTCTTATTATAATGACTTGCATTTAATATTTATATTTCTTTGTAGCTCTCAGATGGCACCTGGCTATGCGGTTGCAGTGATGGGTATAGACTTTACCCTTCGTTACTTCTATAAGGTTCTGTTGGACCTGCTTCCTATCTGCAACCAGGACAAGGGCAACAAGATCAGGTAGCGAGATGATGGCTCGAGTGGAACATTGCCTTGTTGCTGCTTATTTCATCCTTGTGTTGCTTTTCTTCATACTCTATATTCTGAGTTTTACCACTAGCTCCTGTCAAATTCCAAGTTTGTGTTATGTTTTCTGCATCACTGAATTCACAAGACTCTGCAAGTAAGGAAAAATGAAAAGGAGATAAGCTGATTATCTTGGCATTCATTTTGGAGATGAGCCTTTCTGCATCATCTGCCCCCACATACTTTCTTTAGGGTTTGTGCCTCCTTTTTGTTTTTTTTTTCTCCTTCATCTTATGCTTTCACTCACTCCTCCCCACAGTACCCCCTCCCTGTCTTTTTACCCCCAGCCGTCACTCCTTTTACGTTCTTTCTGTTGCTGTTCAGGGGCCATATAAAACAGGATTAACCCAAGAGAGACAGGAGAGTAGAGAGGAGCAGGATTTGGCAGAATGAGTGCAATTAGGCCCTGGGTCCAGAGAGAGATGAAACAACAACTTGTATTCCTTTTACTGGGTATGTCCATTCTCTCTTTATAAAATGCTCTGTGTATGTATGTGTGTGTCTTGTAGATGCTTTATAATGGAGGACAGAGGTTACCTGGTAGCACACCCGACTCTCATTGACCCTAAAGGCCATGCCCCTGCTGAGCAACAGCACATCACACACAAGGTAAAGGAACCACAAGCACAGCGAGTATGTTTTTGACAAGACACACAAAGCTTAAAGGCACACTTAGCACGCAGTACAATCAATTTACCTAATAGTTCATTATGTTTAAAAATGCCATGTTTGGCTGAATAAAGACTGTATTACAGGCATCTAAACTGTTATAGTTTTCCCTCGCACTTCGCGCTTTGAATTTCTCGGTTTCACTCTCAAAAATACATAAATTAATAAATCACGCTGTTTTGTGGTTGATTTGTAAAAAACAAATGCATATTTAAGCATATGTTATGTTTTTTTTTGCCTACATTAAGCAATTTCAAGAATGAAAATGGCTAAATGAGCTAAAGGACAAATATAAACCACTCAAAAGACTTATTCAAAGATGAAATGTAGTATGTAGTATGTAGGTGTCATGTTCCTGTAATGTTCGGTAAAACACAAACGCCAGACTTGACTTTTACCGTAGTTTTGAATTATCTCACAACAGGCACAGGCACAGGCACAATAATCCCTAATAAAAACTACTACTTTTGCGGCCGTTACCCACGCAAAGCTGAAACTCAACTCTGAACCCCCGACGTCACTTCCTGTCCGCCTCTCTTTCATAGGGAACACATTTATAGTAACAAACACAAACATGAGTCATATTTATGTCTTAAACAGCTTATTTAGTCTTATTATGTCTACTATATTAGGCATTAAGAGTGTAAAGGTGACTATAGGGGTGTTATTTCATGTCTAGAGGGCTCTAATAATGTTAAAAGTCATATTTGGAAGGTTGGAAACAGGTTTTCTATCCGCTAACTATGTAAATATTGCATTTAGAACTAAGGAATCCTACTTAACGGAATTCACTAATCACAGTTGGGTCTGGAACCAGTTAACCACAATGAACGAGGGATTGCAGTAAACATGTTTTTATAGGTCAAAACACTGTTGGAAACATTTTATTGATGAAATTTTGATAATATTGTTATTATTGTTTTTCTTGCACCTTTAACATATGTTGGAAATGTTACCCATTCCACTATTGTCTTTTAAATGACAGGAGCCACTGGTTGCCAATGACATTCTGAACCACCCCAACTTTGTAAAGAAGAACTTGTGCAACAGCTTCAGTGATCGCACAGTGCAGCGCTTCTACAAGTTCAACACCAGCATACTGGTGAGAAATAAATGGCTGACAGAAAGGGGTTTTAATATGATGTAACACTGCCATCTTGTGGGCAGTTGAAATTGTGGCACAACACATCTACAGTAGAGCAGTGGTTCTCAAGGAATTATTATTATAGTTGACTGATTTGGAGTACTCTAAAGAAGCTGATACTATTTATTTATTTATTTATTTATTTATCTGTACAAACCACTGTATGATGGCACCGGCATCGTTCATGCATGAATACCAACAGAAGACACTAACAGACTTCCCAACCTTGAAGAAATTTTGAGTCGTCCCCGCCCTGTCTCTCACCCTGACGCCTCACCACAGCCCCCTCCCACTATGTGAGAATCACTGAATTCTAGAAGATCAATTTATTCTCTTAAATTTGAGGCATTGTTTTTACATCACACCTCATGCTTTCTACATGTTTAGTTTCCAATGGCGATCCCATTAAATTGTTACGGTTGCAGCTAATCATTGCTATATTCATGTAGATGTTGACTGTCTAAACACAATCACACGGTCCTCCTCAGGGCGACCTAACCAACCTCGTCCACGGCAGCCATTGCTCGAAGTATCGTCTGACCAGAATACCCGGCACCAACGCCTTTGCCGGTATCGTCAATGAGACATGTGACTCTCTGGCGTTCTGCGCCTGCAGCACCGTGGACCGCCTTTGTCTCAACTGCCACAGGTACCTACTAATGTGATGTGTTTATTATTGTTGTGACATGTGATTAGAGCCAGACCAATATGGGATTTTTGGGGCCGATGCTAATGTGAGGTGTTTTTAAAGTAATACATGATGTGTTTATAAAAGGCTTATTCACAAAAACATCATACCAATATAAATTTTTCATATTTCCTACCTATCGAAAAG
The DNA here is from genome assembly GCF_027744805.1 of Dunckerocampus dactyliophorus. Lineage (NCBI taxonomy): Eukaryota > Metazoa > Chordata > Actinopteri > Syngnathiformes > Syngnathidae > Dunckerocampus > Dunckerocampus dactyliophorus. The sequence continues at coordinate 22,383,252 of NC_072828.1, forward strand.
TTCTATCTGCAGCCACTAAGTATTTGCAAACAGCTCAAAAACAAATGCTGAAGCAAACATTAAAAAATGAAATAAAAAGTTGACTGCAAACAAAGTAAGAAATAATCAAACCCCTCGCAATACACTTTATACACTTTTCTCAGACATGCAATAACATTTTCTCACATTTCTCTCTTGCTTAAACACTCTCAAAAAGTTCAAACCTTTGTTTGAATTTGAATGATTAACCTACAGGTTGGACACAAGAAATTATTAAGTAACTATTTCACTCCTGTGACCGTGCCTTTTCGTCCTGGCACCATTTTGCTGTACTGTAGCATTTTTGTATCCTTGTTAAAACATATTGCTGCAGTACTCCTCCTGTTGCAGTCCTCCTCCTTCAAACCGAAGATTCATTTACAAGCTAGCTAGCAAGCAAGCAAGCTAGGATGACACAGGGCGGCTCGAAGGAGATTGATTGACAATGGTCTACAGTCAATCAGGATGTAGAAAACAATGGGCGGGAGAGGGAGAGAGGGAAGCAAGAGACACTCAACTTCCCACAATTCAATTTATATGCTGTAATAAATTTTTTTTTAAAAAGAACCACTAAAAAAATTCACGAAATACATTACTTGGAACTTTTTCAAAATGATTTTTATAAAGACATTAACGTGTGAACTTTTGAGTCCCTGTAAATCCTGCATGTAAGCATGAAGTGAAGTGGGACGCTGTGTATATGTGCATATATCTTTATCTATTTCATTTTAAAACGCTGTATAAATAGTCTTTGATAATGGTGGACGTGGATTAGCAGTTGCATCTTGTCGTAATCTCACAGAGATGCAACGTACACGACGTTAAAACACTGTAATACCCTCTCTAAATCTTGCATGCAAAAACACCTTCAATGTAAATGTAAATTAAATGTAAATGTACTGTAAATGGGCCCTGACAGCTAAAGTGTAGTGTTATATTGTTTTACAAAGTCACAACTTACCATGGTGTAAAAAAAATATAGTTTGTTTCGCCATTCCTCTGCAGCTGAGTGAGTGAGGCTCATAGAGCGGCACCTCGCTGCTCTGTCTGTCTGTGTGTGTGGGCGTGGTGCCAGGTACATAATAGTTAATTATGATAATGATAAACTACAATCTTTTTTTTACTTTTCAGGATGGAACAGAACGAGTGTGAATGCCCGTGTGAGTGCCCTCTGGAGGTCAACGAGTGTACTGGCAACCTCACTACTGCTGAAAACAGGTTAGTTGAGCCAGACACTACAGTTCACAGTACGACGACTGGTCCCTGATATACCCTAATTTTGTATGATATATTATACATTATGCGTATGGTGCGTATAATATTGTCTAGGCCCTAAGACTCCAGGGTGTGAGACTTTAATGGAGAATTTCTAAACTAAATGCCAGTAGACTTTTATTCATCAGATTGAAACTCCATCCATCCATCCATCCATCCATCCATCCATCCATCCATCCATCCATTTTCATTGTATCGTCATTAGGGCCACAGGGGTATACTGAAGCCTATCCCAGCTGATTTGGGGTGGAAGGCAGGGCACACCCTGGACTGGTCGCCAGCCAATCGCAGGGCCTGATTTCAACTGATTCTGTAAAATGTTTACCATTCCATTTTAAAGGGAATGGCCATTTTGCTCTTTGAACCAGTGTCCCAGCAATTATACTGTACATGATCATGTCCGTGGTTTATTTCTGTCAGACATGCTTTACAAATTATATGAATGCATGTCACATGATTACACATGAATGTTTTGTGCATTTTTCTACTTGGCAATCTAGTTATTATTGTAAATAACTGATGTTATAAAGCTTGCAAGTTTATTTTATTTCCTCCTACTCTTATCATCCTTTGCTTTGTTCGAGTACGTGTGCTTGTTTAAATGTCAGATCTGTACGCTGCTGGCATAATGTTCTGTTTCTGTCTTCAGTGCTGTGACTGTCTCCATCTTTCCTCCATTGTTTCTGTCAATCTGTCCATCATTCCTCTCACATCTCTGCTTTCACCCACCTCCTTTCATCAAGCAGTAACAGCCTTTGACAGCACATCAGCCTTTCAAGTGACAATTCCGCCCTCATTTCAGGAAGACATGCAATTACTATTTTTCATTGTTGCTTTAAATGAGAGGAAAATCTAACAGTGAGGTTTTTGTAATCAATTTACATGGAAAAGCCCCACTGGAGTCAGTTCTGTTGTAGTTTCAACAAGTTTCTTGCTAAATGTGCTTGATGTGTTTTACAGAAATCCAAGCTGTGAGGTACATCAAGAGCCCATCAGTTTGAATGTGATTGAGCCCAGTCTGCAGGACTCACTTCCTCAGTGTATCAACACCCGCTGCAGTCAGAGATACACCAGCAGGTAAACATTACACATCAATGGACTGAATAAATCTCATAGTTTCACTACCAGCCTAGCCAATGTCAGCATCACAGTGCCACCTTGTGATCCTGCATCCAAGTGTTTTGTCTACAAAGAAGCTGTACTAAATTAACCATAGGCTAAGTCCCAATAATACTGTATGTTATTTTAGTGATTGTTTCGGCGTTTTGGACTGTGAGTGGTGCATGGTGGACAGTGATGGTAAGACCCATCTGGACAAGCCGTACTGTGCCCTGCAGAAGGAGTGCTTCGGGGGCATTGTTGGTGCAAAGAGTCCCTATATGGACAGCTTGGGCATCCTCGGTGAGTAAATTCATCCCCACATATAATAATAATAATAATAATAATAATAATAGTCTTGGTTTTACACAAAAGCAAACGCCACCATATACTGTATATGCGTCTTGTAAATCAGTGGTCCCCAACCCCCGGGGCCGTGGGTCATTTGGTACCGGACCGCACAGAAAGAAAAAATAATTTCCATTATTTCATTTTTTTTATGTTTTATTTTGAAAAGTGGCCGGATTCTCTCTGTTACATCCATCTCACTTGACGCATGTCCATTGTGCGTGTGCTAACTTTATCTCATGCCGCACTACTACTGTATTTTTACCATTTTTCTTTCACCTCATATTTGGTCTCAAATGCTGATACTATGTGGGAATGCATAAAGGTAAGTTTTGAGGAATTATTGAGTGCTAATGTGCACATTTGTCTCAAGTTAATTCATGGTAGCGCACTGCCTTTTACCACACACGTCAAACAGCGATGTAATAATCTCTCTGGAAAAACTTGGCTGGAACTTGAACTGGTGGATGGTGGGTTGGCATTCATTTTGTGCTTTCAATTTAATGTACGTGGTTCAAAAAAGGTTGGGGACCACTGTTGTAAATCACAGAAATGCAATAGCTGTAAACATTTCTTTTCCATCAGATTTAATTTTTTCAAAACAGATTGGCCATCTGCCTGCAGTTCGATTTTTTTTTTTTTCCTGGCAGGTCACTTTGATGAGCAAAAAGGAAGTACAAAATGTACCTGCAGCACAGCAATCATTCAGTACTGTATGCTTCAGCTTGTTGTTGAAATGTTGCTTTCTAACAACCTCTTAATTCCCTCCTTCCTATTTTCTCCCTTTCCTCTGTAGACGAAGAGGTGGCATCGCTGAACATGATCAAGAGTGCCCCTGTGGGTCCGGTTGCCGGGGGTATTATGGGATGCATCATGGTGCTGGTACTGGCTGTGTATGCTTACAGACACCAGATCCACAGGCGCTCGCACCAGCACATGTCACCATTGGCGGCACAGGGTACGACTGAACAATAGTTAGACTTAACAGCATCATCTGTTCCACAGGCAAATATACTGTAGTGTTCCTTATGAAGACGTTTTGAAAGTAAGGCATGTACTGTAAGAGTGTGAAATGGCCACCAATATGACCACTGGCCAGCCTCTAAAACAGGGATGTCCAAAATGCAGCCTGGAGCGATTTGCAACCCGCAACAGTTTTTCATTCATTCCCAGCCATTTCTCAAAAGACAACACTTCAGGACCAGCCATTTTGGACAATTTTGACTGATCTTTCAAGGCACACCGAATATTGTGTTCTATGGCTATATAAACATGGAACCTACCAAAAGAAAGTCTCGTCTTTCATCAGAAAAAAAATTTGTTTCTACATTTTTTCGTTCTGTAGTAATAATCAGCAGTAGAACATAGGTACGTTTCAGGACAATATCAGTTCCCGACTAGAAAAGGGAGAAAAACAGAATTTAGTAAAAAGATACATTTCAAGCATACCTTTAACTTTGACACAAATATTTTTTGTTTTTGTGACAGCTCATATATCGAAACAACTATATCAACATACAGTAAATAACACAAAAAAGGGGTTGTTTCACATCAAAATAGCAATTTATTTACAAATAAAACAACATGCACTATTTACAATTTTCACATTTGAAACTAAACTATTTGTGTGCATGTGTTAAAATTTTCCTACAATGCGTGACCTACTGCACGCTGCACTCCTCCACACTCTCTCACTTCCTCCTTCCTATCATGTGTGATTCTTCCATTGTGACATGATCCCTGCTGAGCTCTTATCAAATACACTTCTGCCACCTTGTGGCCATTTTTATGGCTTAACAGTTCTCTGAAATGTTAATGCATAGTGGAGAGTTGCATCGTCACCTCTTTTTACCTCTCGTGCAAAAAACCTAAAAGACATTGTTGTTGGGATCGGGCATTCGGTATTATAAAAACGTATAACTATGTCTGTGGTATTGAAAGAGTTAATCCTAAAAATCTGATATAACAAGAAAACTTAAAAAAAAAACAACAGCAAAAATAGAAAAAAAAATCAGTAGTCATTTTACAAGAACAAAGTCAAAATATGAAGAGAAAAAAGTTGTAATTTTAACGAAAATGAACTCGGGATACCATGAGGAAAAATGTCATTTCAGTACCATAGAGTTAAAATATTTAAAGTTGTAATATGAGAAACAACAAAAAAACTGAATAAAATTGTAATTTTTGGATAATTATAGTAGGGGAAAAAGTCATAATACAATTTTATTACTGGAATAAAATCAAACTATTATGGGAATTACACCATAACATTTACAAGAACAAAGTTGAAATATTTGAAATATGTTTCAGCAGAAAATGTTTGGAGACCCCTTTCTCTTAAACATGTACTGTCTTATTATTGTCTTTATATTTTATATTTTATATTATTAAATTGAATCCATTTTATTATTGTTTATGAATGTCAAAGTCCTAGTTTGATCTCCAGCGAAATAGCTACCTTATCTTCTGAATCTACTCTCTTATCTCAATGTTACACCAGAAATGTCAGTGAGAATGTCTAACCTGGATAACGACAGAGATGAGAGGGATGATGACAGCCACGAGGACAGAGGCATAAGTAAGTTCTTATGTGTTTGTGGCAACGTTTGTCATAAAAATGACAGCTTGAATACTATGGATGCAGGGACAATAACTGTACATTTACGTGTCTATTAACAAATATGTGTATTGTTCTTACTTTCAGTAAGTAATACTCGCTTTATTGCTGCGGTGATCGAGAGGCACACCCACACACCAGAACGGCGGCGAAGATATTGGGGAAGATCAGGCACGGAGAGCGATCACGGTAAGACACCGTCTTTCATCTCTCACTGGCACAACTGGATTAATCCGTCAGGTTGTACCAGACCACTTAGTTGCCCTCGAATTTGAATTGTACCCTATTGGGGGAAACCCATGGGATACGATGTTCAACTTCTGTATAATTTCTTGAGATATCAACATTTTTCAAAATTCTTTTTCTTACAGATTTTATGTCATTCAAAGGACAGTTTGACAGATGGAGCTGGGGCAGGGTTACAAGCATTTAAAGTTACTTTTACCTTCATTGAAGATGTGATTTTTCCCAAAGACACGATTTGGCAGCGAGATCAACACAGACACCACCTTCCTGTTTTGTTATGAGTTATTTCTTGAATTCAGTAGAGTTTTTCACCTCCTTAATCAAAATGCTGGCACTTGCGACTTTCTTTGGTTCCGTTTTGGGTTACTGATGTGAGAAACACTATTGAATTCAAGAAAGAACTCATGGCAAAACAGGAAGGTGGTCCATGTGGTATCTCGCTGCCACATTGTGTCTTTGGGAACAGTCACGTCTTCAGTGAAGGTAAAAGTAAACTCAAATGTTCATTTATCCTTTTGGTTCATCGCTTATATGTATTTAAATGCATTTTGAATCGTTTTCTGCATGTCAAACTATAATTGTAAAACTACACAAATGTGTTTTGTCTTCATATTTCTGGCTTTCTGGAACGAATGAATTGGATTTAAATGATTTCTTATGGGAAAAGTTGATTCAGTTAGTGTTTGCTTCAGTTAGAGTCAGACCTTCTGGAATGGATTAATGATGCTAACCAAGGTTTCCCTGTATTCTATATTCGTTAAATACTCTAAATCGCCAGTAGGGATTAATGTGAGTGTGAATAGTTGTCTGTCAGTTGTCAGTTGTTCCGACGATCAAGTCTGGTGCTTGCGCGTCTCACCGAACATTACAGGAATATTACTGACACCTAGTGACCAGTGTAGAATATTACATCGTCTTTGAATGCGTGTTTTGAATGCCTTATGTTTGTATTTTAGTTCATTTAGCCATTTTTATGCTTGGAAATGCTTAATTTAGGCACAAAAGGTTGTATTTAAGCACAAAACAGCATGATTTATTTATTAATATACTTTAGAAAAACCGTGATAGAGTGAAGCCGCAAAATTTGAAGCGTGACGTGGTGAGGGACGATTGTATCATGATTTTAATCAAGTCCTCTTCAGAGGGCTTTATAAGGGTCTCACATGCACGTTTGGCACTCCCGGCTCATTCTGTCCATCTATCACAATTCCCAGGCTCGTTCTCCCGAAGCGCTTTGTCGATCTCTCCAGGCTAACACGAGATGAGGGTGGATGGACCGCTCCATTCACATGGACTCCTCCCGCCCACGCAAGGCATCACGCCAACCGCTAGTTGTTGTGTAACCTATGATGGCTGTGAGAACAATGATGACTATGAAGAGTGGGCTAAAGCGAATCAGTCGGCTGCGTGTTGGCACAGTATACAGCCATGAAGAGATAAACATGTTGTATAACAGACGAGAACGTCTTAACGGAAGCCAAGTGGGTAGATGCCTGGTAGAAGTCTTTTCCAGTAATTATATAGTTGTTGTTATACTCTCCCTGTATGTTCTTTACAATACCTTTCCTCCGTTACTCATACTTGGCTGCTCCACATTCATACAGTGATGGCGACAGCAATCCAAAGTAGAGTTCAGTCACTCAAGGACACTTTGATTCACCACAATTTCCCCCAAGATGCACAAATGATGAAAGATAAGAAGTAAGAGTGAAACACAAAGGCTGAGAGAAAAGGACAGAGTGTAAGATGATTGTGAAATAATAGAGAGGGGGTGGTAGTCCAGCAGGGATTCAAACAAATGCATTACTAAGTAGACACTTTAAAGTTGCTGCCTCCGTCCAAGGTCAGAGGTCTCCTCCTACACACGACAGTGTTGGCTTGGAGTGATCTGGTCGGAATGTTCTTAAAAATGACTACTTTGTGGTTGCTTTAATTTCACATGCAATTCATATTGTTGACGATAACACATAGAAACACATAGAATGTTTAAACCATCGTTTATCAGAGAGCATGGCCATTTGTCTTCATTTCTTTGATGGGGCATGAGGAGAAAATAATCAATGAATCCCTGTTTTTTATATATACAGTGGTGTGAAAAAGTGTTTGAAATCAGGAAGGGGGCAAACACTTTTTCACACCATATATTTTGGTTGAATAACATGCCATCATTGTTACATAGCAATCACATTTGCCACTGGTTGTCCTCCCACAGCCCCAGTTAACTGCCATTCTGGCATGACTTTCTAATCACCTCAGGCTTAATGTGTGTGCAAGAAGAGTAGGACATAAATAAATGTTCATAAATATGCATATCTTCTTTATTGTGTGGAAACTTGCCTGGGGATCCAGCTTAGTTCAGTTGTGTGATAATACATGTTTTCAGTGTTACCACATTGTCACATGTATGATCACCACTGGAAGACTTCTGCTCCAGCTATGGTGAACTTATCAAAGCAGTTTTTTTATTGGCCCACATCACATTCTACAAATATGACTTAACAAGAAAAATAAAAATTTGCAGTGATTTTACAAGAATAAAGTCAAAATAATATGAGGAAAAAATGTAATGTGAAAATTTTTCAAGAATAAAATAATATTATGAGGAAAATTAGTGTCATTTTTGTAGCAGAAAGTTGAAATATTAAAGTTGTTATATTATGAGAAAACAAAGCAATGAATAAAGTTGTAATTATTGGAAAATTAGGTTGTGGAAAAAGTTACAATGTAATTCAAAATATTAATATAAAAGTCACACTTACGAGAAGAAAATTTTTAAAAAGAAAGTTCAAATAGTTTTAAAATTTAAAAAAAAAAAAACAACAGCAGAAATTAAAAAAAATGCAATTTTATGAAAATAAAGTTAAAATATTAAGAGAAAAAATCGCATACCAATGCGGAAAAAAAGGCGAAATTTGATGAGAATAAACTCGTAATAAAATCAAAATATTAAGGGAATAAAGTCATAATTAATTACAAGAAGAACATTTAGAACAAGAAATTTGAAATAGTTGAAAATTAAAAAAAAAAAACAACAGCAGCAGATATGGAAAAAAACATCTAATATTACAAGAATAAAGTCAAAATATTAAGACTAAAAAATGGTATTCAAACAAGAAAAAAGCTACTGTTTTACGAGAATAAACTTGTAATATTATGTGGAAAATGGCCTTTTAGTAGCATACATTGAAATAGTGCTGAAATATACTTTTTTTGTTAATATTATGAGGGTGGAAAAAACTAAGAATAAAGTTGTCATTTTTGGAATATTAAGTTGTGGAAAAGTCATAATATTATGTGAATAAAGTCAAAACATGGGAATTAAAGTCATGTTATGAGAAAAAAAATAAGGAAAGTTGAAATATTTGTCAAATGTAAAAAAAAAAAAAAAACAGGAAAAATGGAAAAAAAACTAACAAAGCCCAAAGTTCATATGAATAATACGCTTTTTCGCCTATATTACAAAGATGATAGGGAGGCTATTTTTTCTTGGAATATATATAACTTGTAAGTATATCTACATGGCTTGGTTTTTATCAAAGTGCCCCTTGCATCCCTTCATTTTTCAGCATTTGGACACCCATGTACTATGCTATACTTTTCGTCTCTCCAGGCTACAGCACCATGAGTCCTCAAGAGGACAGCGAGAATCCACCGGGCAACAACGACCCGCTTTCGGCAGGCGTGGATGTCAGTAACCACGACGACGATATGGACCTGGACACTCCCCCGCAGACGGCAGCCTTACTCAGCCACAAATACTACCCCTACCGACACACGCACACACACCACCACCCGTTGCACACGCACCACCTACAAGCGGCAGTGACCGTGCACAGCGTGGACGCAGAGTGCTGATCCTTGCCAGGGATGGAACTTTAAAAATACATATATATATATACTGTATGTGTACAAAATAGGTGCTTATTTCTACAGTGTGCACTGTCCATCCCTCAGCATCATCATTTTTTTTTTTTTTACTGACCTGAAGATAATATTGACCAAGTGTACATAACTTTACCCACACTGAAAATGACTCAATATCAGCTAGTGAAAAGAGCAAAATGTTATTTTTATGTTACTTTGATTTTTGAAGGATTTAAGACTTCTGGACTCGTTTTAGGAGCAACATTGGAAACAGCTATAGCACATTTGGAGATGTTCATTGGCACAACTACGGGCTAAAACCTGTGAACAAGCTTCTTTCTCATGTGGAAGGCCAACACGGACACACAGCCACCCCCGAGACTCCCGTCCTTAGCAGCCGCCAAGCTCGCTCTTGTCATCGCGACTGGAGGATTGTATTTGCGACTTCATCATGCATTTTTTTTTTCTTGTTGGTTGAAAACATACGTCACGGATCTGCAAGAATACAAAAACACTATCAACAGTAAAATAAAAAAAATATTTTTCTACTATTTATTCAAGATTGCTGGACAGACAGAACAGCTGCAGCCTGCCACGTGATGTGTGTCCCCGCCCACCTCTGATGACGCTGGATAGTTCAGTAAACATTGGGCCTTGATCACCTCCTCTGTGACACCAGTTCAACTATTTTTATGTATTCCTGCGAGACATCCGCCATAAGGAACACCCTGATTCTGGACCTTTCTATGTCTTTGCTGTCTGGGGGTACAGCTGAGACGTTGGTGGCCTTTGGGATGCGGAAGTCAGAGCTGAACATATCCAGTTTTAGATATGGATGGATATTGGGTGTGTCCTGGATCCTCTAACAGGAGTTCTGCTCAGTGACTTCATTGGTCTGAGTAGGAAAACACAGCAGAACTGCAGTGTTCCTTAGTAGAATGTACAGTCTAAAGTTTATTCATGCTAATGTTTATTAATGAATGAGCGGGAGAGATGCTGCTGCTGTACAGAGGGGACACCCATCTGTCAGCTCCTCTGTGATTAACCACTCAAAAGTGTGTGTGTGTGTGCATGCGTGCGTGCGTGCGAGCTTGAATGCATTTGTGTATTTTTCCTTAAGATAGTATTATAGAGCATAGTTTAAATGATGCATTCTCATTTTTTTTAACAACCGATAACAACCCATCTGCACTCAGTGGCGTCGATTGCTTATCCTGTCATGAGTTTTAGGTACAAAAAAAATGTCCTTATGATGTGTAAATACAGAATCGGGAGTCCTTTACACTCCATTTTTATCGTTGAGACGACCCGATGATGCTCTGATGTTTGAGTGTGTTCATGTTGTCTACTATATTTTCAATGCCTTGGACATTTTTTAGGCTCATTTTTGTTTTGGTCCATATTGGATGGAAGTCAGTACTTTTTAAAACGTACACACTTTTACACGAGACTTGCAGTTTTTAAAGTTTTATTGTGTATTGTCGAAGCGCGTCGCTCCCAGAGTGAAATGTAGGTATGGAAAGGAAACGGTACATTTGTTTTTTGCAGAGGTAATGGCGAAAGTAGAAGAGTTGTAGTCTCATCACCCACTGTGATCTTACCAGCATCTACAAGCTATGAAACAGCTTTGAGAATTAAGTCATAGAATTACGAGATTAAAGTAGTAATTTTGCAAGAAAAATAAAAGCCTATAGTGTAGCTGTATAAATTCCAACCTTATTTGAGAAATACAGTATAGTCGTCCCTCACTGTTGTGGTTTGTCAAGGTATACTGTATATGCATGCAAGAATACTTAATTCTGCCCTAAATTAAGCAATCAAGCATAAAAATGGCTAAATTAACTAAAATGCAAATATAAGGCATTCAGAAGACGCATTCAAATATGTATTGTTGATATGTAGTATTCTACACTGGTCACTAGGTGTCAGTAATGTTACATTGATGAGACAATAGCCACAGCAAGAAGTGCTCGGTGATAATGTGGCTCCCTACTATATTGGGTAATCCGAGTGTAAGGGTGGTGTTTTATTTCATGTGGAGAGGACTCTTAAAAATATTCAAAACTATGTAGGAGGTCATAAACAGGTTTCCGATGCTCTAACTTAGAAAATATTCCATTTATAAAGAAGCAATCCTACTTAGCGGAAATTGACTTAGATGAGGGATGACTTACTACTTTTTTCTTGTAATTTTAGAATTTTTTTCTGGCCGTCATAGCCTTTCTTAATGAACACTGATACTCATACTACCCATTGGTTTTTTGGGCTTCAGTTTCCTGGTAGGGTTTTTTTGTTGTTGGTTTTTTTTTTTTTTTTTTTTACCAGCCAACAAATAATTAATCATGTTGGTTGAAGTTCTTTGTTAAAGCAGACTGTAAGGGCATTTTTCAATGTCTTTTAAATTATTTTACAAACTTATTTGGGCATTTTAAAAAACTTTTTTTTTTTACCAAGTTTTTAAACAGTATTGACCAGCTGTTCTATATATATATATGTGTGTGTGTGTGTGCGTGTGGGCGCGCATGTGTGTGTATACAGAAGTAACATGAATTCATGTACTGAAGGATGTACATCACCCCCTTCATGTATCATATAAAGTTATCAAATGGAGATTTATTGCAATGTGAATGTGATAAAGTTCATTTTACACTCAGGTTATTCTTCATTCTTTATATACCGTACCTGGCAAAAGTAAGGCCTACCCTCCTCACTCCTCAGCCAGCATACTATAGGAATGAAACTTTGGTGTAGGACTTGTTTGACTTCTTCCAAAGTGCAACACGCCATGAAAGGTGAGCTTTTATCCACTCAAATACATGATGCGTGCATCCATCATGTCTCTGTGTACGTCGTCTGTCAATGAAAACACTGATAAATGTGTCTAAGTGGGATGCACAGAAGTTCCTCAATTGGCCACAGGAGGGCGCGCCAATAAGCTTATGGTTATGTCTGGTAATACAATTGATATCGTATTAAGCTAAGATGCACAGTAAGTTATCAAAGGTAACCAAACATTGTCACAATGACAATTTTTATTTTCATTGTGTCATCAGGACTCCGACTCTGGATGCCACTCTGTGATGTGTTATTTTGCACACCCCATTTACATCATTTCCAAATAGGTGGCATAGTATTTTCATATTCCATACAGTTCAGCAACCACAACAAAGCAGTACATGGTGACTTTGGTGAAACAAGTTGGTAGTTTGAGCTGGCGGTTAACTTGAAATAATACGATAAATCACATTTAAAGGCAAGATAGGTTGAAAAACGTGGTCACCAGTCAATCTCAGGGCACCTATCGACAAAAAACATTCACACCTATGGACAATGTAGAGCAGGGGCCAGCCACCGAGGGCCACCTACCGAACCAACCCATATCCTGTAGATATGCTTATAGTTCTAAATAATTTATATATATTTAAAGAAAAAATATCCTGCATATCAGCTTTGTGATTTAGGTGAAAAGGCGCATTGTTAGTATGAACTTTGGTCTTCGCTCTTTTTTTTTTGTTTGTTTGTTTTGGGGTTTTTTTTGCATTTTCCAAATATTTCTTTCTTTCTTGTAAATATGCCCAAAATAATTTGACTTTATTCCTGTAATATAACTTCACCTAACCTAATTTTCCAAAAATTGTAATCTTATTGTTTTTTTTTTGTTTCTCATAATATAACAACTTATACTTACTTATGAATTATTTAAAAATATATATATATTTTTTTCTTTAATATTTAAACTCTAGGCTACTCAAATTATTATTTTTTTCCTCATAATATTACAAGTTTATTCTCGTAAATTTGCGACTTGCTTCTCGTTAGAATCCGACTTTTTTCTCATCATATTTTGACTTTATTCTGATAAAATTACAGCATTTTTTCCATTTCTGCTGTTCATTTAAAATTTTCCAACTATTTCAACTTTCTTGTACATTTTTTTCTCACAATTATTACTTTACTATGACTTTATTCCTATAATATTTTGACTTTATTTTTGTAACATTTTACTTTTTTTTCGCAACCTAATTCTTTATAAAAATTCCAACTTTGTTGTTTTGTTTGCTTATAATAATATTACGACTTTAAAAAAATAACATATGATGTTATCTTTCGTCATAATATGTTATTCTGGTATAATGGTGACATTTTCACATTAGATTACAACTTCTTTTGACAATATTTTGGCTTTATTCTTCTAAAATTACTGCAGATTTTTTTTTTTTTTTTTTAGTTTTCTTGTTAAATAATAATGTAAAATACTAATTTTTTAAAAACGGCCGCGGGCCGCAAATGGCCCCTGGACCACTCTTTGGACACCCCTGATTTAGTCTCCCATTAACCTAACATGCATGTATATGGGAGTAAAGTAGAAGATCCAGAAAAAAACACACACAGAGAAGATGCAAATTCCACACAGAGATGTTCCAAAAGAGATTTGAACCCAGGTCTCCGAACTGTGAGGCTGACTACTAACTACTAACTACTTAGCAACTAATTGGAACTAACTGCTCACAACACACTGACCACTTTGACTTTGTGTCAGTGGGCCCCACAAATGCTTTGTGCAATTCTACTTAATCAATTGATTGGATGTATTTAATACTTCCACTTTTAAACATTTGTGTTCATGGATGGAAACACATAACTCAAACTGGGATTGACACCCTATTTCAAACACAATGTGAAAGATTTGTCTCTTTTAGGAGACATCAAGTACAGAGAGACAACAGGCTGATAGTACAGTCACTCTCTCTGTCTCAGTGACTCTTTAAGGGTGTTTTAAACCGCATTAGTCGGTCAGCATCCATTTTCAACCATTGGTAGCCAAACTAAGCTTCGGGCTGTTTCTCCATGTCTCAGCTCCACATCGAAGAAGATATACTTCCTGTAAGTGCCGAGGACTTATGAAGAAAACTCATCCCAGCCACTTGTACCCATAATCCTATTTTCTAGCATGAGTGGGGACGGGTTAGTGACCCTAGAACTTTGGTGACGGACATCTATCGAGTCCAAAGGTTCCTGTAGAGAATTATCATGGCCTGTGCTTTTATGGGACTGACTGTGGTCTCTTCAAATTGACCTGCAAACTGCTCCTGTTCTAAATGGTTGTCATGTTTAATTTGTTTCAGACATGCTGAACAAGTCATTTATTGTTTTTAACAGACTTGAACAGATGCAGTCGTAGCCATTTACATTCCGCTGTACAGTGTTCCCTCGCTCTATTGCGGTTCACCGTTCGCGGATTCGCTGTTTGGCTGATTTCTTTCAGTGCTTCTTTTTTTTTTATTACAGCGTATGAACGCTGTTACAGGCTGAGCCTGGCCCTTTAAGAAGCATTGCGGGAATCTGAGTGTCCCTCTCTTCCCGCTCTCCTCTCTCTGCACCACGTATTGTTTTTGAACATTGCCAAAGTTGAGGATTGTTGCACATCTTCTGGAAGACTGTTCCAGATTTTGGCAGCATCAAATTGAAACACAGCCTCACCGTGTTCAGTCTTAACTCTGGGCACCCGCAGGTGACCACTCCCTGAGCTTCTTGGAGCTCGAGATGGTTTATGTGGCTCTAACATGTCAGAGATGTACTTTGGCGCAAGACCATGAAGAGACTTGTACACAAGCAGAGCTGTTTTAAAGTCTATTCTCTGAGTGACAGGAAGCCAGTGCCGAGGCCTGGGTACTGGACTAATACTGTATGGTCATATTTCCTGGTTCTAGTCAGCTATATAATATTGGCTATAGCAGGGGTGGCCATTACGTCGAACGCAAGCGACCGGTAGATCGCCAAGGTAGTTTGGGTAGATCGCGTAAACGTCACTTTGGAGTTGTCATATGACATCAGTCAGCTGACATGAAGCTCCCCTCCTGATTCGCGCTTGCTCCCCCGCAGCGTTTCAAGCCACACACGAAGATGCAACTTTCATCTTTATTATTCTGATTATGGATGAACTAACTCTGCGGTAATATGTCTATATCAATAACAAAAGTTATCTGTTCACTTGAAGCAGCTAGTTACGTGGAAAAAAGTATATTGTTTACTGGCTTTGCTTCGCGTCATGAACTGTACTACAAAAATCTGTGTTTTCTACACGATTGCGTCTTAAACTATTATTTCATGATGAAAATAAAAATGTGCCCATTGGTGAAACCTTTTAAATATGTCGCCTTGACCTCGGCTGCATTGTCTTTTGCAAAATCATTTTAAATTCATAGAATGTTTGATAGCAAATGCTAACTGGATGTAATATATGAACTGTGTGCCCTAATAAACGCTACATAGCTAATTTGACTGACATAATACCAGTACTCAAGTTATGTACACAACTATTTAGGAGTTATGTGTAAGTATCTTTAGTCCATATTGAAGTGAATTATGACAGCAACTACTTTGATTACCTGTAAACTTTGAAAATGTACTCACTAAGTGCACTGAATTGGTCGTGCCAATTGCCACATAATTTCAATTTGAGGCTGCCTTGAGTATTGCCTCCCGCTTAGTGCACAAGCTCTGCCTACTGTCTGAGTGCACTCACTGAGTTCATTGAGTTGGTTGTGCCAATTGCCACATAATTTCAATGTGAGGCTGCCTTGAGTGTTGCCTCTCGCTTAGTGCACAAACTATGCCTACTGTCTGATTGCACTCACTGATTTGGACTTAGCAATTGCCACATTTTTTCAATGTGAGGCTGCCTTGAGTGTTGCCTCTCGCGTAGTGCACAAGCTCTGCCTACTGTCTGAGTGCACTCACTGAGTTCATTGAGTTGGTCGTGCCAATTGCCACATAATTTCAATGTGAGGCTGCTTTGAGTGTTGCCTCTCGCTTAATGCACAAGCTCTGCCTACTGTCTGAGTGCACTCACAAAGTGCACTGAGTTGGTCGTGGTAATTGCCACATAATTTCAATGTGAGGATGCCTTTAGTGTTGCCTCTCGCTTAGTGCACAAGCTCTGCCTAATGTCTGAGTGCACTCACTGAGTTTGTTGTAACAAATGCCACATAATGTCAGTGTGAGGCTGCTTTGAGTGTTGCCTCTCGCTTAGTGCACAAGCTCTGCCTACTGTCTAAGTGCACTCATTGAGTTGGTCGTGGCAATTGCCACATAATTTCAACTTGTGGCTGCCTTGAGTGTTGCCTCTCGCTTAGTGCACAAGCTCTGCCTACTGTCTGATTGCACTCACTGATTTAGTCTTAGCAATTGCCAGATAATTTCAATGTGAGGCTGCATTGAATGTTGCCTCTTGCTTCGCGCACAAGCTCTGCCTAATGTCAGAGTGCACTCACTGAGTTTGTTGTACCAAATGCCACATAATGTCAGTGTGAGGCTGCTTTGAGTGTTGCCTCTCGCTTACTGCATAAGCTCTGCCTACAGTCTAATAGCACTCATTGAGTTGGTCGTGCCAATTGCTACATAATTTCAATTTGAAGCTGCATTGAGTGTTGCCTCTCGCTTACTGCACAAGCTCTGCCTACAGTCTAATAGCACTCATTGAGTTGGTCGTGCCAATTGCTACATAATTTCAATTTGAAGCTGCTTTCAGTGTTGCCTCTCGCTTAGTGCACAAGCTCTGCCTACTGTCTGAGTGCAGTAAATAAGTGCACTGGGTTGGTCGTGGCAATTGCCACATAATGTTAGTGTGAGGCTGCCTTGAGTGTTGCCTCTCGCTTAGCGCACAAGCTCTGCCTAATGTCTGAGTGCACTGACTGAGTTTGTTGTACCAATTGCCACATAATTTCAATGTGAGGCTGTCTTGAGTGTTGCCTCTTGCTTAGTGCACAAGCTCTGCCTACTGTCTGAGTGCACTCACTGAGTTCATTGAGTTGGTCGTGCCAATTGCCACATAATTTCAGTGTGAGGCTGCCTTGAGTGTTGCCCCTTGCTTAGTGCACAAGCTCTGCCTAATGTCTGAGTGCACTCACTGAATTTGTTGTACCAATTGCCACATAATTTCAATGTGAGGCTGCCTTGAGTGTTGCCTCTTAGTTAGTGCACAAGCTCTGCCTACTGTGTAAGTGCACTTATTGAGTTGGTTGTGGCAATTGCCACATAATTTCAATTTGAGGCTGCCTTCAGTGTTGCCTCTCGCTTAGTGCACAAGGTCTGCCTACTGTCTGACTGCACTCACTGATATAGTCTTAGCAATTGCCACATAATTTCAATGTGAGGCTGCCTTGAGTGTTGCCTCTCGCTGAGTGCACAAGCTCTGCCTACTGTCTGAGTGCACTCACTGAGTGGTCCTAACAATTGCCACATAATTTCAATGTGAGGCTGCCTTGAGTGTTGCCTCTCGCTTAGTGCACAAGCTCTGCCTACTGTCTAAGTACACTCACTGAGTTTGTTGTACCAATTGCCACAAAATTTCAATGTGAGGCTGCCTTCAGTGTTGCCTCTTCCTTAGTGCACAAGCTCTGCCTCATGTCTGAGTGCACTCACTGATTTAGTCTTAGCAATTGCCACATAATTTCACCGTGAGGCTGCCTTGAGTGTTGCCTCTCGCTTAGTGCACAAGCTCTGCCTACTGCCTGAGTGCACTCACTGAGTTGGTCTCAGCAATTGCCACATAATTTCAATGTGAGGCTGCCTTGAGTGTTGCCTCTCGCTGAGTGCACAAGCTCTGCCTAATGTCTGAGTGCACTTACTAAGTTTGTTGTACCAATTGCCACATAATTTCAATGTGAGGTTGCCTTGAGTGTTGCCTCTTAGTTAGTGCACAAGCTCTACCTACTGTCTAAGTGCACTCATTAAGTTGTTCTTTGCAATTGCCACATAATTTCAATGTGAGGCTGCCTTGAGTGTTGCCTCTCGCTGAGTGCACAAGCTCTGCCTAATGTTTGAGTGCACTCACTGAGTTGGTCTTACAAACTGCCACATAATTTCAATGTGAGGCTGCATTGAGTGTTGCCTCTCGCTGAGTGCACACGCTCTGCCTAATGTCTGAGTGCACTTACTGATTTAGTCTTAGCAATTGCCACATAATTTCAATGTGAGGCTGCATTGTGTGTTGCCTCTCGCTGAGTGCACAAGCTCTGCCTAATGTCTGAGTGCACTCACTAAGTTTGTTGTACCAATTGCCACATAATTTCAATGTGAGGCTGCCTTGAGTGTTGCCTCTTAGTTAGTGCATAGGCTCTGCCTACTGTCTAAGTGCACTTATTGAGTTGGTTGTACCAATTGCCACATAATTTCAATGTGAGGCTGCCTTGAGTGTTGCCTCTCGCTTAGTGCACAAGCTCTGCCTACGGTCTAAGTGCACTCATTGAGTTGGTCGTGGCAATTGGCACATAATTTCAATTTGAGGCTGCATTGAGTGTTGCCTCTCGTTTAGTGCACAAGCTCTGCCTGTTGTCTGAGTGCAGTAAATAAGTGCACTGGTTGGTCGTGGCAATTGCCACAAAATGTTAGTGTCAGGCTGCCTTGAGTGTTGCCTCTGGCTTAGTGCACAAGCTCTCCCTATTGTCTGAGTGCACTCACTGAGTTTGTTCTGCCAAATGCCACATAATTTCACTGTGAGGCTGCATTGAGTGTTGCCTCTCGCTTAGTGCACAAGCTCTGCCTGTTGTCTGAGTGCACTCACTAAGTTTGTTGTACCAATTGCCACATAATTTCAATGTGAGGCTGTCCTGAGTGTTGCCTCTCGCTTAGTGCACAAGCTCTGCCTAATGTCTGAGTGCACTCACTGAGTTTGTTGTACCAAATGCCACATAATGTCAGTGTGAGGCTGCTTTGGGTGTTGCCTCTCGCTTAGTGCACAAGCTCTGCCTAATGTCTGAGTGCACTCACTGAGTTTGTTGTACCAAATGCCACATAATGTCAGTGTGAGGCTGCTTTGGGTGTTGCCTCTCGCTTAGTGCACAAGCTCTGCCTAATGTCTGAGTGCACTCACTGAGTTGGTCTAAGCAATTGTCACATAATTTCAGTGTGAGGCTGCATTGGGTGTTGCCTCTTGCTTAGTGCACAAGCTCTGCCTACTGTCTAAGTGCACTCATTGAGTTGGTCGTGCCAATTGCCACATAATTTCAATGTGAGGCTGCCTTGAGTGTTGCCTCTTAGTTAGTGCACGCGCTCTGCCTACTGTCTAAGTGCACTTATTGAGTTGGTCGTGGCAATTGCCACATAATTTCAATGTGAAGCTGCCTTGAGTTTTTCCCTCTTAGTTAGTGCATAAGCTCTGCCTATTGTCTAAGTGCACTCACTGAGTTGGTTGTACCAATTGCCACATAATTTCAATGTGAGGCTGCCTTGAGTGTTGCCTCTCGCTTAGTGCACAAGCTCTGCCTAATGTCTGAGTGCACTCACTGAGTTGGTCTTAGCAATTGCCACATAATTTCATTGTGAGGCTGCATTGAGTGTTGCCTCTCGCTGAGTGCACACGCTCTGCCTAATGTCTGAGTGCACTCATTGAGTTGGTCGTGGCAATTGCCACATAATTTCAATTTGAGGCTGCCTTGAGTGTTGCCTCTCACTTAGTGCACAAGCTCTGCCTAATGTCTGAGTGCACTCACTGAGTTGGTCTTAGCAATTGCCACATAATTTCATTGTGAGGCTGCATTGAGTGTTGCCTCTCGCTGAGTGCACACGCTCTGCCTAATGTCTGAGTGCACTCATTAAGTTGGTCGTGCCAATTGCCACATAATTTCAATTTGAGGCTGCCTTGAGTGTTGCCTCTAGTTTAGTGCACAAGCTCTGCCTGTTGTCTGAGTGCAGTAAATAAGTGCACTGGTTGGTCGTGGCAATTGCCACAAAATGTTAGTGTCAGGCTGCCTTGAGTGTTGCCTCTGGCTTAGTGCACAAGCTCTCCCTATTGTCTGAGTGCACTCACTGAGTTTGTTCTGCCAAATGCCACATAATTTCACTGTGAGGCTGCATTGAGTGTTGCCTCTCGCTTAGTGCACAAGCTCTGCCTGTTGTCTGAGTGCACTCACTAAGTTTGTTGTACCAATTGCCACATAATTTCAATGTGAGGCTGTCCTGAGTGTTGCCTCTCGCTTAGTGCACAAGCTCTGCCTAATGTCTGAGTGCACTCACTGAGTTTGTTGTACCAAATGCCACATAATGTCAGTGTGAGGCTGCTTTGGGTGTTGCCTCTCGCTTAGTGCACAAGCTCTGCCTAATGTCTGAGTGCACTCACTGAGTTGGTCGTGCCAATTGCCACATAATTTCAATGTGAGGCTGCCTTGAGTGTTGCCTCTTAGTTAGTGCACACGCTCTGCCTACTGTCTAAGTGCACTTATTGAGTTGGTCGTGGCAATTGCCACATAATTTCAATGTGAGGCTGCCTTGAGTGTTGCCTCTCGCTTAGTGCACAAGCTCTGCCTAATGTCTGAGTGCACTCACTGAGTTGGTCTTAGCAATTGCCACATAATTTCAATGTGAGGCTGCCTTGAGTGTTGCCTCTCGCTGAGTGCACAAGCTCTGCCTAATGTCTGAGTGCACTCACTGAGTTTGTTGTACCAAATGCCACATAATTTCAGTGTGAGGCTGCATTGGGTGTTGCCTCTTGCTTAGTGCACAAGCTCTGCCTACTGTCTAAGTGCACTCATTGAGTTGGTCGTGCCAATTGCCACATAATTTCAATGTGAGGCTGCCTTGAGTGTTGCCTCTTAGTTAGTGCACACGCTCTGCCTACTGTCTAAGTGCACTTATTGAGTTGGTCGTGGCAATTGCCACATAATTTCAATGTGAAGCTGCCTTGAGTTTTTCCCTCTTAGTTAGTGCATAAGCTCTGCCTATTGTCTAAGTGCAGTCACTGAGTTGGTTGTACCAATTGCCACATAATTTCAATGTGAGGCTGCCTTGAGTGTTGCCTCTCGCTTCGTTCACAAGCTCTGCCTCCTGTCTGAGTGCACTCACTGAGTTGGTCTGAGCAATTGCCACATAATTTCAGTGTTAGGCTGCGTTGAGTGTTGCCTCTCGCTTAGTGCACAAGCTCTGCCTAATGTCTGAGTGCACTCCCTGAGTTTGTTGTACCAAATGCCACATAATGTCAGTGTGAGGCTGCTTTGGGTGTTGCCTCTCGCTTAGTGCACAAGCTCTGCCTAATGTCTGAGTGCACTCACTGAGTTGGTCTGAGCAATTGTCACATAATTTCAGTGTGAGGCTGCATTGGGTGTTGCCTCTTGCTTAGTGCACAAGCTCTGCCTACTGTCTAAGTGCACTCATTGAGTTGGTCGTGCCAATTGCCACATAATTTCAATGTGAGGCTACCTTGAGTGTTGCCTCTCGCTTGGTGCACAAGCTCTGCCTGTTGTCTGAGTGCAGTAAATAAGTGCTCTGGGTTGGTCGTGGCAATTGCCACATAATGTCAGTGTGAGGCTGCCTTGAGTGTTGCCTCTGGCTTCGTGCACAAGCTCTGCCTACTGTCTGAGTGCACTCATTGAGTTGGTCGTGGCAATTGCCACATAATTTCAATTAGAGGCTGCCTTGAGTGTTGCCTCTCACTTAGTGCACAAGCTCTGCCTAATGTCTGAGTGCACTCACTGAGTTGGTCTGAGCAATTGCCACATAATTTCAGTGTTAGGCTGCGTTGAGTGTTGCCTCTCGCTTAGTGCACAAGCTCTGCCTAATGTCTGAGTGCACTCACTGAGTTTGTTGTATCAAATGCCACATAATGTCAGTGTGAGGCTGCTTTGGGTGTTGCCTCTCGCTGAGTGCACACGCTCTGCCTAATGTTTGAGTGCACTCATTGAGTTGGTCGTGGCAATTGCCACATAATTTCAATTAGAGGCTGCCTTGAGTGTTGCCTCTCACTTAGTGCACAAGCTCTGCCTAATGTCTGAGTGCACTCACTGAGTTTGTTGTACCAAATGCCACATAATGTCAGTGTGAGGCTGCTTTGGGTGTTGCCTCTCGCTTAGTGCACAAGCTCTGCCTAATGTCTGAGTGCACTCATTGAGTTGGTCGTGCCAATTGCCACATAATTTCAATGTGAGGCTGCCTTGAGTGTTGCCTCTTAGTTAGTGCACATGCTCTGCCTACTGTCTAAGTGCACTTATTGAGTTGGTCGTGGCAATTGCCACATAATTTCAATGTGAAGCTGCCTTGAGTTTTTCCCTCTTAGTTAGTGCATAAGCTCTGCCTATTGTCTAAGTGCACTCACTGAGTTGGTTGTACCAATTGCCACATAATTTCAATGTGAGGCTGCCTTGAGTGTTGCCTCTCGCTTAGTGCACAAGCTCTGCCTAATGTCTGAGTGCACTCACTGAGTTGGTCTTAGCAATTGCCACATAATTTCATTGTGAGGCTGCATTGAGTGTTGCCTCTCGCTGAGTGCACACGCTCTGCCTAATGTCTGAGTGCACTCATTGAGTTGGTCGTGGCAATTGCCACATAATTTCAATTTGAGGCTGCCTTGAGTGTTGCCTCTCACTTAGTGCACAAGCTCTGCCTAATGTCTGAGTGCACTCACTGAGTTGGTCTTAGCAATTGCCACATAATTTCATTGTGAGGCTGCATTGAGTGTTGCCTCTCGCTGAGTGCACACGCTCTGCCTAATGTCTGAGTGCACTCATTAAGTTGGTCGTGCCAATTGCCACATAATTTCAATTTGAGGCTGCCTTGAGTGTTGCCTCTAGTTTAGTGCACAAGCTCTGCCTGTTGTCTGAGTGCAGTAAATAAGTGCACTGGTTGGTCGTGGCAATTGCCACAAAATGTTAGTGTCAGGCTGCCTTGAGTGTTGCCTCTGGCTTAGTGCACAAGCTCTCCCTATTGTCTGAGTGCACTCACTGAGTTTGTTCTGCCAAATGCCACATAATTTCACTGTGAGGCTGCATTGAGTGTTGCCTCTCGCTTAGTGCACAAGCTCTGCCTGTTGTCTGAGTGCAGTAAATAAGTGCACTGGGTTGGTCGTGGCAATTGCCACATAATTTTAGTGTGAGGCTGCCTTGAGTGTTGCCTCTCGCTTAGTTCACAAGCTCTGCCTCCTGTCTGAGTGCACTCACTGAGTTGGTCTGAGCAATTGCCACATAATGTTAGTGTCAGGCTGCCTTGAGTGTTGCCTCTGGCTTAGTGCACAAGCTCTCCCTATTGTCTGAGTGCACTCACTGAGTTTGTTCTGCCAAATGCCACATAATTTCACTGTGAGGCTGCATTGAGTGTTGCCTCTCGCTTAGTGCACAAGCTCTGCCTGTTGTCTGAGTGCACTCACTAAGTTTGTTGTACCAATTGCCACATAATTTCAATGTGAGGCTGTCCTGAGTGTTGCCTCTCGCTGAGTGCACACGCTCTGCCTAATGTCTGAGTGCACTCACTGAGTTGGTCTTAGCAATTGCCACATAATTTCATTGTGAGGCTGCATTGAGTGTTGCCTCTCGCTGAGTGCACAAGCTCTGCCTACGGTCTAAGTGCACTCATTGAGTTGGTCGTGGCAATTGGCACATAATTTCAATTTGAGGCTGCATTGAGTGTTGCCTCTCGTTTAGTGCACAAGCTCTGCCTGTTGTCTGAGTGCAGTAAATAAGTGCACTGGTTGGTCGTGGCAATTGCCACAAAATGTTAGTGTCAGGCTGCCGTGAGTGTTGCCTCTGGCTTAGTGCACAAGCTCTCCCTATTGTCTGAGTGCACTCACTGAGTTTGTTCTGCCAAATGCCACATAATTTCACTGTGAGGCTGCATTGAGTGTTGCCTCTCGCTTAGTGCACAAGCTCTGCCTGTTGTCTGAGTGCACTCACTAAGTTTGTTGTACCAATTGCCACATAATTTCAATTTGAGGCTGTCCTGAGTGTTGCCTCTCGCTTAGTGCACAAGCTCTGCCTAATGTCTGAGTGCACTCACTGAGTTTGTTGTACCAAATGCCACATAATGTCAGTGTGAGGCTGCTTTGGGTGTTGCCTCTCGCTTAGTGCACAAGCTCTGCCTAATGTCTGAGTGCACTCACTGAGTTGGTCGTGCCAATTGCCACATAATTTCAATGTGAGGCTGCCTTGAGTGTTGCCTCTTAGTTAGTGCACACGCTCTGCCTACTGTCTAAGTGCACTTATTGAGTTGGTCGTGGCAATTGCCACATAATTTCAATGTGAGGCTGCCTTGAGTGTTGCCTCTCGCTTAGTGCACAAGCTCTGCCTAATGTCTGAGTGCACTCACTGAGTTGGTCGTGCCAATTGCCACATAATTTCAATGTGAGGCTGCCTTGAGTGTTGCCTCTTAGTTAGTGCACACGCTCTGCCTACTGTCTAAGTGCACTTATTGAGTTGGTCGTGGCAATTGCCACATAATTTCAATGTGAGGCTGCCTTGAGTGTTGCCTCTCGCTGAGTGCACACGCTCTGCCTAATGTCTGAGTGCACTCATTGAGTTGGTCGTGGCAATTGCCACATAATTTCAATTAGAGGCTGCCTTGAGTGTTGCCTCTCACTTAGTGCACAAGCTCTGCCTAATGTCTGAGTGCACTCACTGAGTTGGTCTGAGCAATTGCCACATAATTTCAGTGTTAGGCTGCGTTGAGTGTTGCCTCTCGCTTAGTGCACAAGCTCTGCCTAATGTCTGAGTGCACTCACTGAGTTTGTTGTACCAAATGCCACATAATGTCAGTGTGAGGCTGCTTTGGGTGTTGCCTCTCGCTTAGTGCACAAGCTCTGCCTAATGTCTGAGTGCACTCATTGAGTTGGTCGTGCCAATTGCCACATAATTTCAATGTGAGGCTGCCTTGAGTGTTGCCTCTTAGTTAGTGCACACGCTCTGCCTACTGTCTAAGTGCACTTATTGAGTTGGTCGTGGCAATTGCCACATAATTTCAATGTGAGGCTGCCTTGAGTGTTGCCTCTCGCTTAGTGCACAAGCTCTGCCTAATGTCTGAGTGCACTCACTGAGTTGGTCGTGCCAATTGCCACATAATTTCAATGTGAGGCTGCCTTGAGTGTTGCCTCTTAGTTAGTGCACACGCTCTGCCTACTGTCTAAGTGCACTTATTGAGTTGGTCGTGGCAATTGCCACATAATTTCAATGTGAGGCTGCCTTGAGTGTTGCCTCTCGCTGAGTGCACACGCTCTGCCTAATGTCTGAGTGCACTCATTGAGTTGGTCGTGGCAATTGCCACATAATTTCAATTAGAGGCTGCCTTGAGTGTTGCCTCTCACTTAGTGCACAAGCTCTGCCTAATGTCTGAGTGCACTCACTGAGTTGGTCTGAGCAATTGCCACATAATTTCAGTGTTAGGCTGCTTTGGGTGTTGCCTCTCGCTTAGTGCACAAGCTCTGCCTAATGTCTGAGTGCACTCATTGAGTTGGTCGTGCCAATTGCCACATAATTTCAATGTGAGGCTGCCTTGAGTGTTGCCTCTTAGTTAGTGCACACGCTCTGCCTACTGTCTAAGTGCACTTATTGAGTTGGTCGTGGCAATTGCCACATAATTTCAATGTGAGGCTGCCTTGAGTGTTGCCTCTCGCTTAGTGCACAAGCTCTGCCTAATGTCTGAGTGCACTCACTGAGTTGGTCTTAGCAATTGCCACATAATTTCATTGTGAGGCTGCATTGAGTGTTGCCTCTCGCTGAGTGCACAAGCTCTGCCTACGGTCTAAGTGCACTCATTGAGTTGGTCGTGGCAATTGGCACATAATTTCAATTTGAGGCTGCATTGAGTGTTGCCTCTCTTTAGTGCACAAGCTCTGCCTGTTGTCTGAGTGCAGTAAATAAGTGCACTGGTTGGTCGTGGCAATTGCCACAAATGTTAGTGTCAGGCTGCCTTGAGTGTTGCCTCTGGCTTAGTGCACAAGCTCTCCCTATTGTCTGAGTGCACTCACTGAGTTTGTTCTGCCAAATGCCACATAATTTCACTGTGAGGCTGTCCTGAGTGTTGCCTCTCGCTTAGTGCACAAGCTCTGCCTAATGTCTGAGTGCACTCACTGAGTTTGTTGTACCAAATGCCACATAATGTCAGTGTGAGGCTGCTTTGGGTGTTGCCTCTCGCTTAGTGCACAAGCTCTGCCTAATGTCTGAGTGCACTCACTGAGTTTGTTGTACCAAATGCCACATAATGTCAGTGTGAGGCTGCTTTGGGTGTTGCCTCTCGCTTAGTGCACAAGCTCTGCCTAATGTCTAAGTGCACTCATTGAGTTGGTCGTGCCAATTGCCACATAATTTCAATGTGAGGCTGCCTTGAGTGTTGCCTCTCACTTAGTGCACAAGCTCTGCCTAATGTCTGAGTGCACTCACTGAGTTGGTCTGAGCAATTGCCACATAATTTCAGTGTTAGGCTGCGTTGAGTGTTGCCTCTCGCTTAGTGCACAAGCTCTGCCTAATGTCTGAGTGCACTCACTGAGTTTGTTGTACCAAATGCCACATAATGTCAGTGTGAGGCTGCTTTGGGTGTTGCCTCTCGCTGAGTGCAAACGCTCTGCCTAATGTCTGAGTGCACTCATTGAGTTGGTCGTGGCAATTGCCACATAATTTCAATTTGAGGCTGCCTTGAGTGTTGCCTCTTGCTGAGTGCACAAGCTCTGCCTAATGTCTGAGTGCACTCACTGAGTTGGTCTTAGCAATTGCCACATAATTTCATTGTGAGGCTGCATTGAGTGTTGCCTCTCGCTGAGTGCACACGCTCTGCCTAATGTCTGAGTGCTCTCATTAAGTTGGTCGTGCCAATTGCCACATAATTTCAATGTGAGGCTGCCTTGAGTGTTGCCTCTCGCTTAGTGCACAAGCTCTGCCTACGGTCTAAGTGCACTCATTGAGTTGGTCGTGGCAATTGGCACATAATTTCAATTTGAGGCTGCCTTGAGTGTTGCCTCTCGTTTAGTGCACAAGCTCTGCCTGTTGTCTGAGTGCAGTAAATAAGTGCACTGGTTGGTCGTGGCAATTGCCACAAAATGTTAGTGTCAGGCTGCCTTGAGTGTTGCCTCTGGCTTAGTGCACAAGCTCTCCCTATTGTCTGAGTGCACTCACTGAGTTTGTTGTACCAAATGCCACATAATGTCAGTGTGAGGCTGCTTTGGGTGTTGCCTCTCGCTTAGTGCACAAGCTCTGCCTGTTGTCTGAGTGCAGTAAATAAGTGCACTGGGTTGGTCGTGGCAATTGCCACATAATTTTAGTGTGAGGCTGCCTTGAGTGTTGCCTCTCGCTTAGTTCACAAGCTCTGCCTCCTGTCTGAGTGCACTCACTGAGTTGGTCTTAGCAATTGCCACATAATTTCATTGTGAGGCTGCATTGAGTGTTGCCTCTCGCTGAGTGCACACGCTCTGCCTAATGTCTGAGTGCACTCATTGAGTTGGTCGTGGCAATTGCCACATAATTTCAATGTGAGGCTGCCTTGAGTGTTGCCTCTCGCTTAGTGCACAAGCTCTGCCTAATGTCTGAGTGCACTCACTGAGTTGGTCTTAGCAATTGACACATAATTTCATTGTGAGGCTGCATTGAGTGTTGCCTCTCGCTGAGTGCACAAGCTCTGCCTACGGTCTAAGTGCACTCATTGAGTTGGTCGTGGCAATTGGCACATAATTTCAATTTGAGGCTGCATTGAGTGTTGCCTCTCTTTAGTGCACAAGCTCTGCCTGTTGTCTGAGTGCAGTAAATAAGTGCACTGGTTGGTCGTGGCAATTGCCACAAATGTTAGTGTCAGGCTGCCTTGAGTGTTGCCTCTGGCTTAGTGCACAAGCTCTCCCTATTGTCTGAGTGCACTCACTGAGTTTGTTCTGCCAAATGCCACATAATTTCACTGTGAGGCTGCATTGAGTGTTGCCTCTCGCTTAGTGCACAAGCTCTGCCTGTTGTCTGAGTGCAGTAAATAAGTGCACTGGGTTGGTCGTGGCAATTGCCACATAATTTTAGTGTGAGGCTGCCTTGAGTGTTGCCTCTCGCTTAGTTCACAAGCTCTGCCTCCTGTCTGAGTGCACTCACTGAGTTGGTCTGAGCAATTGCCACATAATGTCAGTGTGAGGCTGCTTTGGGTGTTGCCTCTCGCTTAGTGCACAAGCTCTGCCTAATGTCTGAGTGCACTCACTGAGTTTGTTGTACCAAATGCCACATAATGTCAGTGTGAGGCTGCTTTGGGTGTTGCCTCTCGCTTAGTGCACAAGCTCTGCCTAATGTCTGAGTGCACTCACTGAGTTGGTCTGAGCAATTGCCACATAATTTCAGTGTTAGGCTGCGTTGAGTGTTGCCTCTCGCTTAGTGCACAAGCTCTGCCTAATGTCTGAGTGCACTCACTGAGTTGGTCTAAGCAATTGTCACATAATTTCAGTGTGAGGCTGCATTGGGTGTTGCCTCTTGCTTAGTCCTCAAGCTCTGCCTACTGTCTAAGTGCACTTATTGAGTTTGTCGTGGCAAATGCCACATAATTTCAATGTGAAGCTGCCTTGAGTTTTTCCCTCTTAGTTAGTGCATAAGCTCTGCCTATTGTCTAAGTGCAGTCACTGAGTTGGTTGTACCAATTGCCACATAATTTCAATGTGAGGCTGCCTTGAGTGTTGCCTCTCGCTTCGTTCACAAGCTCTGCCTCCTGTCTGAGTGCACTCACTGAGTTGGTCTGAGCAATTGCCACATAATTTCAGTGTTAGGCTGCGTTGAGTGTTGCCTCTGGCTTAGTGCACAAGCTCTCCCTATTGTCTGAGTGCACTCACTGAGTTTGTTGTACCAAATGCCACATAATGTCAGTGTGAGGCTGCTTTGGGTGTTGCCTCTCGCTTAGTGCACAAGCTCTGCCTGTTGTCTGAGTGCAGTAAATAAGTGCACTGGGTTGGTCGTGGCAATTGCCACATAATTTTAGTGTGAGGCTGCCTTGAGTGTTGCCTCTCGCTTAGTTCACAAGCTCTGCCTCCTGTCTGAGTGCACTCACTGAGTTGGTCTTAGCAATTGCCACATAATTTCATTGTGAGGCTGCCTTGAGTGTTGCCTCTTAGTTAGTGCACACGCTCTGCCTACTGTCTAAGTGCACTTATTGAGTTGGTCGTGGCAATTGCCACATAATTTCAATGTGAGGCTGCCTTGAGTGTTGCCTCTCGCTTAGTGCACAAGCTCTGCCTAATGTCTGAGTGCACTCACTGAGTTGGTCTTAGCAATTGCCACATAATTTCATTGTGAGGCTGCATTGAGTGTTGCCTCTCGCTGAGTGCACAAGCTCTGCCTACGGTCTAAGTGCACTCATTGAGTTGGTCGTGGCAATTGGCACATAATTTCAATTTGAGGCTGCATTGAGTGTTGACTCTCTTTAGTGCACAAGCTCTGCCTGTTGTCTGAGTGCAGTAAATAAGTGCACTGGTTGGTCGTGGCAATTGCCACAAATGTTAGTGTCAGGCTGCCTTGAGTGTTGCCTCTGGCTTAGTGCACAAGCTCTCCCTATTGTCTGAGTGCACTCACTGAGTTTGTTCTGCCAAATGCCACATAATTTCACTGTGAGGCTGTCCTGAGTGTTGCCTCTCGCTTAGTGCACAAGCTCTGCCTAATGTCTGAGTGCACTCACTGAGTTTGTTGTACCAAATGCCACATAATGTCAGTGTGAGGCTGCTTTGGGTGTTGCCTCTCGCTTAGTGCACAAGCTCTGCCTAATGTCTGAGTGCACTCACTGAGTTTGTTGTACCAAATGCCACATAATGTCAGTGTGAGGCTGCTTTGGGTGTTGCCTCTCGCTTAGTGCACAAGCTCTGCCTAATGTCTAAGTGCACTCATTGAGTTGGTCGTGCCAATTGCCACATAATTTCAATGTGAGGCTGCCTTGAGTGTTGCCTCTTAGTTAGTGCATAAGCTCTGCCTACTGTCTAAGTGCACTCATTGAGTTGGTCGTGGCAATTGCCACATAATTTCAATGTGAGGCTGCCTTGAGTGTTGCCTCTTAGTGCATAAGCTCTGCTTATTGTCTAAGTGCAGTCACTGAGTTGGTTGTACCAATTGCCATATAATTTCAATGTGAGGCTGCCTTGAGTGTTGCCTCTCGCTTAGTGCACAAGCTCTGCCTAATGTCTGAGTGCACTCACTGAGTTGGTCTTAGCAATTGCCACATAATTTCATTGTGAGGCTGCATTGAGTGTTGCCTCTCGCTGAGTGCACAAGCTCTGCCTAATGTCTGAGTGCACTCATTGAGTTGGTCTTAGCAATTGCCACATAATTTCATTGTGAGGCTGCATTGAGTGTTGCCTCTCGCTGAGTGCACACGCTCTGCCTAATGTCTGAGTGCTCTCATTAAGTTGGTCGTGCCAATTGCCACATAATTTCAATGTGAGGCTGCCTTGAGTGTTGCCTCTCGCTTAGTGCACAAGCTCTGCCTACGGTCTAAGTGCACTCATTGAGTTGGTCGTGGCAATTGGCACATAATTTCAATTTGAGGCTGCCTTGAGTGTTGCCTCTCGTTTAGTGCACAAGCTCTGCCTGTTGTCTGAGTGCAGTAAATAAGTGCACTGGTTGGTCGTGGCAATTGCCACAAAATGTTAGTGTCAGGCTGCCTTGAGTGTTGCCTCTGGCTTAGTGCACAAGCTCTCCCTATTGTCTGAGTGCACTCACTGAGTTTGTTGTACCAAATGCCACATAATGTCAGTGTGAGGCTGCTTTGGGTGTTGCCTCTCGCTTAGTGCACAAGCTCTGCCTGTTGTCTGAGTGCAGTAAATAAGTGCACTGGGTTGGTCGTGGCAATTGCCACATAATTTTAGTGTGAGGCTGCCTTGAGTGTTGCCTCTCGCTTAGTTCACAAGCTCTGCCTCCTGTCTGAGTGCACTCACTGAGTTGGTCTGAGCAATTGCCACATAATTTCAGTGTTAGGCTGCGTTGAGTGTTGCCTCTCGCTTAGTGCACAAGCTCTGCCTAATGTCTGAGTGCACTCACTGAGTTTGTTGTACCAAATGCCACATAATGTCAGTGTGAGGCTGCTTTGGGTGTTGCCTCTCTCTTAGTGCACAAGCTCTGCCTAATGTCTAAGTGCACTCATTGAGTTGGTCGTGCCAATTGCCACATAATTTCAATGTGAGGCTGCCTTGAGTGTTGCCTCTCGCTGAGTGCACACGCTCTGCCTAATGTCTGAGTGCACTCACTGAGTTGGTCTTAGCAATTGCCACATAATTTCATTGTGAGGCTGCATTGAGTGTTGCCTCTCGCTGAGTGCACAAGCTCTGCCTACGGTCTAAGTGCACTCATTGAGTTGGTCGTGGCAATTGGCACATAATTTCAATGTGAGGCTGCCTTGAGTGTTGCCTCTTAGTTAGTGCATAAGCTCTGCCTATTGTCTAAGTGCAGTCACTGAGTTGGTTGTACCAATTGCCACATAATTTCATTTTGAGGCTGCATTGAGTGTTGCCTCTTGCTTAGTGCACAAGCTCTGCCTAATGTCTGAGTGCACTCACTGAGTTGGTCTTAGCAATTGCCACATAATTTCAATTTGAGGCTGCCTTGAGTGTTGCCTCTCGCTGAGTGCACACGCTCTGCCTAATGTCTGAGTGCACTCACTGAGTTTGTTGTACCAAATGCCACATAATGTCAGTGTGAGGCTGCTTTGGGTGTTGCCTCTCGCTTAGTGCACAAGCTCTGCCTAATGTCTGAGTGCACTCACTGAGTTGGTCTGAGCAATTGTCACATAATTTCAGTGTGAGGCTGCATTGGGTGTTGCCTCTTGCTTAGTGCACAAGCTCTGCCTACTGTCTAAGTGCACTCATTGAGTTGGTCGTGCCAATTGCCACATAATTTCAATGTGAGGCTACCTTGAGTGTTGCCTCTCGCTTGGTGCACAAGCTCTGCCTGTTGTCTGAGTGCAGTAAATAAGTGCTCTGGGTTGGTCGTGGCAATTGCCACATAATGTCAGTGTGAGGCTGCCTTGAGTGTTGCCTCTGGCTTCGTGCACAAGCTCTGCCTACTGTCTGAGTGCACTCACTGATTTAGTCTTAGCAATTGCCACATAATTTCACCGTGAGGCTGCCTTGAGTGTTGCCTCTCGCTTAGTGCACAAGCTCTGCCTAATGTCTGAGTGCACTCACTGAGTTGGTCTTAGCAATTGCCACATAATTTCAATGTGAGGCTACCTTGAGTGTTGCCTCTCGCTTGGTGCACAAGCTCTGCCTGTTGTCTGAGTGCAGTAAATAAGTGCTCTGGGTTGGTCGTGGCAATTGCCACATAATGTCAGTGTGAGGCTGCCTTGAGTGTTGCCTCTGGCTTAGTTCACAAGCTCTGCCTATTGTCTGAGTGCACTAACTAAGTACACTGAATTGGGGCGTGGCAATTGCCACATAATTTCAATTTAAGGCTGCCTTGAGTGTTGCCTCTTGCTTAGTGCACAAGCTCTGCTATTGTCTGAGTGCACTCACTGAGTTGGTCTTTGCAATTGCCACATAATTTCAGTGTGAGGCTGCCTTGAGTGTTGCCTCTTGCTTCGTGCACAAGCTCTGCCTAATGTCTGAGTGGTCACATACACTCAGACAAGTCCCTCACGGACTTGTGCATGCCGCAATATGCCGTTTTATGACGTGGACGTGGACACACCGGTGCGGCTCATACCATATATGTACAAATTATTTTTTTCCTCAAAATTTTGTGGGTACGCCTTATACACCAGAATTTACGGTACACTGTATTTAAACATTCCTCTAACAATGTCATACCTGTCAACCCTCCTGTGTTCACTGGGCAACTTCAGTATTTTGCCCTTTTTTCCCGTCGCTCTCATGTTTAAATAGTTTCCCGTATATTTTCCGTATTTTAAGTTTCATATATTAAAAAACAAATTTTAAAAAATCCTCTTTGGCACTGCAGGTGACAATGGTGATCGTGTCCACGCTTGAGTGACAGCTATCTGCACGGTGAGGATGGAATTTTCCGTATTTTGCTGAAAATGTCCCTTACTTTCAAATGCAATGGTCTTTTTTTTTTTTGAAAAAGTTTACATGCCTTATTGGGCATGTTAAACGCAGGAAATGAACAATCAGTGATCAGTGATTGCGGAGACATGGACTATTACATTGAATTGTGCAAGTGCAATCATATGTTCCTTATTGTAATTTTGTTAAGCATGATCATGAATGATCACGAATCATTAGCATTTTGGAAGTAACTGGCTCAACACTGATTAGGGATAACTTCAATGAGGAATTAACAGGGAAAAGGATGGCCGACGGCAGCCAGTGGAGCAATGCCAAGGTTACCTGCCTTTTGAATCTATGAAAAGCTTGTTTACGTCTGTGTTGTCACTGCCCAATGTTTTCAGTTTTGGTTCTGTGCGAGCGTGTAGGGTATGGGAATCAAACCAGCGATCTTACTGCTCAATAATCCCACAGCACAGTTCTCATGATCACAGAATGTCCTTGCCTTCCTCCCCTTACTGTCATTATTACTCCACTTGTCTTTGCCAAGCAGACCCAGTAAATTAGAGCACAGAGCTGTGTGTCCAAGAACCCTTGGGTCATTTCAGTCTCTGCTCTGCCAGCAAGTACAGCAGGCATGCACTCGCAGCATATTTCTGAGTCCTAGTTTTCCAACCTGATCTGGATAGCATGATCATGAGAAAAAAAAGTGTTGCTTCCAATCTTTCTGAAGCACTTTGACTGAGAGAACTTTAAATGTGTTCATTTGGGGTTTGTATGTGGAGAACTGCTGACAAGACGGGTGTTGTTACTCGCACTTTGCGGTTCAAATTTTGCAACTTCGCTCTATCACAGTTTTTAAAAAAACATATTCATAAATTAATTAAAAAATAAATAAAGCATTTTCAAACATACACATAGCTAAATGAACTAAAATACACATACTAAGATGTATGCGGTATTCTATACTGGTCACCAGGTGTCAGGAGTGTTACTGTAATGTTTGGTGAGTCACACAAGCGCCAGACTTGATCGCCAGAAAAGCAGGTTTGAATTGTCTTGCAACAGGCACAGTAATTCCATAAACGGGCTGCAACCCATGCCAAGCTAAAACTCTGAAAACCCTGAAATCCTGACATCACTTCCTGTCCACACCACCGGAACAACATTTATCAAAACACACACCGGTACGAGTCTTATTTATGTCTTAAATGGCTTATTTTCTGTTATTATGTCGACCATATTGGCATATTGGGATGAGCAAGTACACCACTATCTGTATCTGTGCACCCATCTAAATGATCTGTACTCGGAGCGGGCGAGGCATAAACCACAAGTGGGCGGGGTTTATCCGGAAATGGGTGGGGCTTAAACTGGTTAAACTGGTTAAAATGGTAAATTTTAAGTCTGAAATTGAGAGACAAATTGAGATTGGTCAGAAGTTACTATACTTATTGTTTATTATTCAGCTATATGTGTACTGTGTATGTGTGTAAGTGATCTGTAAGACTTTATGATTTAATTATTTTGATGATCTGTGTGAAGTTGGTGATTCAAGCAAATATCCAGTGATGGCAAACAGGGAAATAATCTGTCAGCCTTGTTCACTGTATTTTTCTCAAAAGCACAAAGTTCAGCACTGCGAGCAAGCAGGCGGAAAAAAACCAAACCAAACCACAGGCAGTGACCGACGCAACACAAGCCGTTTATAGCGCTATCTTGTCAAATGCACCGCGTATGTTACAAAACAAGTTTACCAAGTAACTTTAGATACAAACCGAAATAGAGGCAAGCTGAGGAAAACCTAAAAAAAAACATCCGGAGTAGAGGCAGTGACCAATGTAGTATGAGCCGTTTTCAACTGTGTCTTGCCAATTGCACCGCTCCTCTCTGGCTACAGTCTGCAGCAAGTCTGTCTAGGGAGGGGTGGTTGCTGTGTGTGACTGTCCAATCACAGAGCGTGAAGAGGGAATACATACGTAGTTACCCAATGAGGAATTTCGTTCAGCACGAGCACAGATAATGACGAGCTGTACTCGTTTCATGCTCGTACTCGGCAAAAATGCATTATCCGTAGCGCATATTGGTCTAAAACGAGTACCCGGCTCAGCCCTAATACATACCATACATATGGGTCAGTCTCCTCAAAGGGGTACTAGACAGGGTGTAACAAAGACGATGGACAAAATAATACAAAACTGCAGAACATACCTATCAGCTGCTATAATTTCTGAAGTATAACACCTCATTGTGCACCAAACACATTTTAATGCATTCAAAACATGTACTTTGACCAAACTCCAACAAAGGTGTACAAATCACAGATGTAACCAGTGTAGTCCGCACATAATGTAACTAAAATTGAATCGCAGAAGACATATTGCAAATGAGCTGACCTCTGCCTTGATGCAAAAAATGTAAATTTAGAGTATTTGCGCATTAATTCTCAGATTTTTCGTCAAAATTCAGACAATAACGAAAGTGACAGTGATTCAAATTCATTTTTTTTTACATCATGTTCCTGCAGAAGGTGAAGTGTGTTACTGCAGTGCTAACTAACAGTGTTCGAAAGAACACAGTGTTGAGTCTTGCACAGAGTTTTTGAAGGGGGGTCAGTCCACTAGCTCCGTGTGACGTGCAAGATACGTCACCATTTTGGAGCTTGTATGTTGCTATGTATAATGCTATAGCAATATATATTAAAGTGATCATTTTAATGTTTCTTTAATATGCAAATTGGTTAGAAAATATATTTAAATTTTGCTTTCTATGGCACACTTTTGGTTACCCTTCCAGGAGACTGACCATATACTGTCATGTTCTGTGTGCTGCTCTGCTGCCCCCTGTATGCCATCTGTTGCAGCACACCTCCTGAGCACCTGAGAGGAGTTGATTGAACACACCTGATCTCCATTAGAGCTTCTACTTAAGCTGTGTGCAGCCTGTTCTCCAACGCCAGATTGTGCTCCCTGACCACCTGCTTCCTGCTTCCTGCTTCCTGCTTCCTGCTTCCTGCTTCCTGCTTCCTGCTTCCTGCTTCCTGCTTCCTGCTTCCTGCTTCCTGCTACCGCTTTGTCCGGCTCCTTGATCCTTACCCTGCTCTCTGGCTCCCTGCTTACCTGTACCTACCTGCTTACCTGTACCTGCCTACTTAGTATTGTGATCTGCTCCTGTAAGGTTTGCATTCAGTGATTTTTTTGTTGTATTATAGTTTTTATCCCTAACAGCCTTTTGCTGTTAGTGTTTTTTGTTACTACTTACCATTACTGGATTTTCCTTGTTTGTACTTTGTATTGTTGGACTCTTTTTGTATATTAAATTTTTCCTTTTTGTATTTTGCACCACTCTCTTTTGTCTGCTTTGGGATCCTAACCAGTCGCCGTGTTCCACGGCAAATCCTGACATATACAAAATAGGATGCAGGGTTGACTTACTGCTACACAGGTTTGAGAGTAAGAACACAGTAATGAGGGCATACAATAGATTGGACAAGAGACTCTTATTATTGCCCCCTTGTGTTCAAGTCAGCTGTTTTTAATAGGTCACAAGCGCCTTAATCTCTTCCCAAGGAAGTCATAAATGGTCACTCCATCTCTGATCATTTATGAGTTCACAGCACTGAGAGCACTGACATGTCCATGTTTCCATCCTATCCAGTACCCCAGATTGAATTGCAGAGTGTGATGTCTGTTATTACGCAGCACAACCATGGTAGATGTACACTCACAGATCCATGTTAACTATCAACTCCCACACACAAGAACCACTTTGCCACTCAGGGTTCACCCTCAGCTCCTTCCCTCCTCTCCTCTCCCCACCCGGACGCCCACCAAGCTCATCCCAGGTGCCGTTCCGCCACTCTGCTCACCCACGCCTTCACGCTCTCAGTCCCAGCACACATTTTCCTCTCTGCACTGCCACCCACTTCAAAACGCTATGAATCGATGGCTGACATGCTGAAACACTGTCAGGGCTCTGGGTTGGAAAACTGGTGAGGGACTAACATCGCTTTTCTACTTCATTTGAGAAGCATGAGCCAGTGATACAGGGTTTCATTTGTCCACACATCCGGGGAGATGCAGTTTGTGTGATGAATCAAGTGGATTTACTTTATGTATTGTGTCAGGGGACAGTGTCAAAACATTAATGATTGTCTCATAGGAATGATTTTCAGGATTTATGCATTTCAAAAATCAGTCTGTGTGACAGACAAGTGCTTGCCATCTTGTCACAGAACTACTGCTCAGTGATTCATGTCGCCCAATCTGTCAGCACTCACAAATAGATGGGCTGTTGCTGTTTAATATTCCTTTTTGGACATGACAGCAGCATAGCGATTCTTGTTTAGAAATATTAGAATGCAACTTGCTCAGGAGTGAGACGTGAATATAGTTCAGTGAATGTCCAGGAGCTGATGTAACTGCTTGACTTTCTAACTTTAGGAGTCTTTTACACAGGACTTATAATGCATTTTTGTTGGCGCATTTATACAACATTTTGGTGTTGAAAAACACTAATTTTTGAAAACCGGTCTCGTTGTGGAAGACAAAAAAAATGACACTCCCCTCAAAACACTGGAAAATTCCAAAGATCATGTCACAGGGCTGTTTGATATTTTGTAAACCAACCCATGTAGATATGCTTAGAAGTTATACTGTAGATATTTCAAGAAAAAATGGCTTGCATTGTTTTTGTTTTTATCCAAATATTGCAACTTATTCTAGTAAATCTCATGATTACTGTATGTCTTTCTTCCTATTATATTTTTACTTTATTCCATCCATCCATTTTCTATGCCGCTTATCCTCACTAGCGTATATTTTTACTTTATTCACGTAACATTATGACTTTTCCTGAACCTAATTTCCCAAAGGTTACAACTTTATTATTAGATTTAGTTTCTCATAATAATCTAACTTAAAAAAATAACATATTTTATTCTCGTAAAAAAAGTATTTTTCTCTCTTTTTGGCATTCATTTGTAATTTGTCAAGCATGCAAATTGGGTGATTTATCTTATAAATTAAAGACTGGTCAAAACAACATTATTCAATTTCTTTTGTCAATGTATTTAAATTGCAGCTTAATGGTGGCACCATAAAAATACACTGGGTCGGATCGGCTCTGCTGATACCGATATCAACCAAAACCGATATTGGCAGCAGCTCTTGCCTCAGGCTAATGCCCTGTAATGAACACATTATGCTTCATTAATGCCTTACTCCCTCCTTGCTAACTGAGCTAGCAACCTTGTAGGTGTGTGAAGCACAATGTCATCACTCGATATCATTATTGGCAGAGTAACCAATGCCAATATCGGCTAATATTATCGGACATCCCTACTTCCGTAACTCAAAATCTCTATGCACAGCACAGTGTTAATACAATTTTAGACCAAAAATAAGAATTTGATGCGTACAGCCATCTGGTTACAGTGTGGACATGGAGTGAAATGCCAGTTTTATGAGATCATTCTCATGTAAACGTACCCAAACTTTCCATTTCCACCTCAGCCCGTTTAGGCAGCAAAATACAAAATAGTTGGGTCAAAATCGTTGGTTGTTGCTATGCATTTGATTTCCCAAATATTTTCTCCAAATGTCATCAAATAGAAAGCAAAGCAAAGCATGACATCTACAAATGCAGCTTTATTGAAGATAACATTCCAGTCTAAATAAGAAATGCCAGTGTAGGGTGGCGCAAGATGCACTGATGCCTGTTGATTGGTCGACAGCCTGCTTCGTGTTAATAGAAGGCAAACAATGTGTGTGGCTTTAACAACGATACAGTGAGTTATGACAGTTAATTTGTTTGTTGTTGACATTAGATTCTTGTTTACAGATGATGTCAGCATGTAGCACTATACAGTGTCCTTGTTTAATCGGAAACACACGCATCTCCTGTATCCCTACCCCACCTACACACCCTGCTGTGGAAACAAAAGCCAGATACACATTAACCAAAGTGATCTGTACCGCTTGGTGCAAACATGGGTGACATGTCTTCTACTACCACTATCTGTTGGACGCTGGTCTCTAGACTGTACGGAACCCATTGTGTTCCAGTTGCTCATACGAACGGTCCAAAAAGAGTTCAGCTACTTGGCAAAGCAAGATAATTTTCACACATACACAACTGTGATTGTCTCGACCCCGATCTGCCAAGAAACACTTCACACAGATGGCCAAAGAGAACATGGAGGTTGGATGATGGGGGTTGATTTCAATGTCTCTTACAGACCCTAGCATAATCATACTTGAAATATTCCTAAGTGGGTTGTTGTGTGCTTCCTGACATGTTAGTGGGCCTACGGGAGTGTGAATGCATTCAGTGTGTGATGATTATACGTGTTTTTTTTGGTCTGTCAGCTACTCATACAGCCTGCGGAAGCTACACAGGCATTGTGAGGACTCGGTGGGGAAGCAGTGTTCCCTGTGTTTGCCAGGAGCAGCTTTCCACCCTCCGTGGGCAGGCAGGCGCTGTTGGCTGTTAGGTTGGCATTCACTAGATGACATTGGTAGAGAGGAGGGACGCACACAACCATTCATTGTCGCATTATCCACAACAGCAAAAAGGGGAGCTCTGGCGGTTTCCAGATACAAACCGATCTCTTTGATTAGAGGTGTTAATTGGACTTTACAGCAGTGATGGCTACATTTTGTCTACTGCATTGTATGAGAATGTGCATTTACTGTAGGTTTTGCTTAATGAGTGTAAAGGGTACAATCACATGTGTCAGATATACAGTACACACACAGGCACAGCATGATTCTATCGCCATTCCAACAGAGAGATGTACAAATGAGTCAGGATTGTCAGTGTTGTGCTTTAAGACACCGCTTCACTGCTGAAAGCGAAAGCGGAAATTTTCCAGCAACCGATCCAAATTTCCATGCTGTACCAGGTCTCCCACTTTCTGGTCCACAGTGGGTCTTAATTCTGAAACCTTCTGGTAGCTGCAAAAGACTTGGCAACAAGTGCCTATTTCTATTCATGGGCATACATTAAATCTCTCTATTTGTTTAATATTTGATGATGTTTTTAGGCTATCGTTTCAAAATAACCACAAAGTTTTGGCTTGATGTTAAAGGAATTCAGAAGCAAACTAACCGATGACTAAAATGTTTATTGTTTATGTGCAACTTTTAAGAAAATGTTTTATATATTACAAACGAGGTCAGAGATCTTGCCCAATTAATTAATTTTGTAGGTAAGAGCACATTTTTGGATTCTTTAAATCTGTTTTACTTTCATATGAAGTGTATATTGATAGATTTAAGAACACAACAACGGTTTTGTTTTTGTTGTTATTTCCCATTAACCAATGTAAATTATATATTTTTAAAAAATCCCTGTATGCAAACAAAATGCATACATTATATCTTACATTTGCTTCACAAATTGTGAGCGTGTCCTTGTAATCCATAGTAATCCATCAACACAGCAGACATAGCTGGTGCGATGTAAAGAATTACAATGACAATTCACGCACATTGTACAGTTGTACCTTGGACCGGAAACTGAAAAGTGTAGTTAGCTTAATTTTAATACAAGTTTAATGATAAATCATTGATGATCTAATGAATTTGTCGTGAAGAATTTGGTCAGTTATCTTGATTTGATTGTTGATTACTCTTGCCTTGAAGCAATGGAGGCAAAAAGGAGTGCACTACTTCGCTGCAACCAGCAGAGGCGCTGTTGAGTCAGTCTCTTGCAGTCGAAAGAAGTACAGCAAGTACAGCTATGGGAAGTTGAGCTACATCTGCAGAGCTCAGTGATGGCAACTCTTCTACTGGTACTACCATTTGAGAACCAGTGGTCTTGAAAATTGATGTCTGGATGGATGTCAATTTTCTTTAAAAAAGCTACTATTTTTAATAGTATTGTGCTTACTAATTCAGTTATAAGTTTTGCATGTATAATACAGTGTTGACTACATCAGGGGTGGCGAAACAGTACAGTACATATAATGCAATTTTGACATCTCATAAATCAAGTTTCACTAACACACACACACGCTCTCTTTCACACTCACACGCACGCACACACACTTCCCACCTGCTTTCTGCCGCTCCCTGCTCACTCTCCTCGCAGACATCCAAAATGGCGGCAGCCTCATCCATCCAGCCGCCGAGCTTCCACTCCTCTCTAGTCCCGGAGAGTGCACTTTCTCCGGCGATGAACAGCCCCGAGAGCCAACAGCCGGAGGACGAAGAGGTGGCGGCGGCGGCAGCAGCGGCGACAGCGCAGCCCTCGGAGCCATGGACAAGCCTCCGTGACTTGCCGGAGCTGGAGCCGGAGGAGATAGAGAAGAGGCTCGCCAAAACTCGCCAGGAGCTGAGCAACAGGAGGAAAATCCTCATTAAGAACCTCCCGCCCGACACAACTAACCAGGTACTTTTGTGTTTACTGCTGACAAAGGCAAAGTAAAAGTAGACAGATGAGTTGCAAGTTTGAAGAACCAACATATTTGCTGTGCGCCCATGGTGCGCAATGGTTTACTTTGAGGTGGCAATTGCACTTTTAATCCCCCAAAGTAATTATATTAATAGTAGGCAAAGATTATAGATCATACTGCACATATATTATTAATATGTCATATGTTTAACGAGTAGTTGACGGTGCTTAAAATGTTGTGTGATACTATCCCATCATCTTAACTAACTAATGGTGCGTTCACACTTGCCATTTTTAGTCTGGTTAAAACGAACTCTAGTCCGATTGCTCTGCCAGTATGTTTCGTTGTGTCACACTTGTGTAGTCCAGTACTATGGTCCAGACCAAAAATGTAAAACAAATACTCGGTGGTCACTTTAGTGTGGTCTGGTGAGCATTCATACTTATTTTTGTCAGTTGACCAAATCATGGTCGCAGTTAAGAGTGTGTGTGTGACATGTACATTGTCCGACGACCTCATGCACAGTGGCGTAGCCAGAAATTTTTCATTGGGGTGGCCAAAGTGAGACCATTACTCACATAGGGGTCGCAATAAGTTGATACCTGAATTGTATAGATGGCCAGTGCAGTGACCGGAGAGTGACCAGGGGTGGCCACCACCCCTGGCCACCCCAAAGCTCCGCTACTGCTCATACACCCAAAACGAGACGTCTTCCGGGTCACATACACTCACAGGACCTTCCCTTTTAGTATGGCAACATTTTTAGTAGCTGACATTTGTTGGACAATGTAAATGTCACATTTTCTGTACAATTGGGGCTCGCTGATTATTTGGTCCGCTGCCAGAAATACAAGTGTGAATGCAAACCAGACCGCATAAAGTATTACAACTAGTGTAAACGCACTCTTATACCTTTTATTGGAAATGTACATAAAAAAGTTTTAAAGGTTTAAAACAGCAGCTTCCTGTTATCGCTCAAGTGTAATGTGATGCCACTAAATACTTGACGTTTTTGCCTGTGGAATATGAGAAGTACAGTAATCCCTCGTTTTTTTTTGCAGTTTCCAGTTTTTGCATTGGTTCCAGACCTGACTGCCACAAGTGAATTGCAACAAAATAAGATTCCTTATTTACAAATGGATGATTTTTCATAGTTAGAGCATCGAAAACCTGTTGCCAGCCTTCTAAATACATTTTTGTTAGCATTATTAGAGCCCTCTAGGCATGAACACTCCTATAGTGACCTTTACACTCGTATTACCCAATATAGTGGACATAATGAGAGTAAATAAGGTATTTATGACATAAATAAGACTTGTGCTTGTGTGTTGCTATAAATGTGTTCCCTAGGGGTGCAGAGTGAGTAGAAGTGACATCAGAGGCTCAGAGTTGAGTTTCAGCTTGCCACGGGTTACGGCCGCAACAGTAGCTTGTGTTTTTATGAGGGATTATTGTGC
This sequence comes from Dunckerocampus dactyliophorus, assembly GCF_027744805.1. Lineage (NCBI taxonomy): Eukaryota > Metazoa > Chordata > Actinopteri > Syngnathiformes > Syngnathidae > Dunckerocampus > Dunckerocampus dactyliophorus. The sequence goes on from NC_072828.1 coordinate 22,426,262, forward strand.
CTGTTGTGAGATAATTCAAGCCTGCAATAAAAGCCTGTTGTTCCGGTGATCGAGTCTGGTGATTGCGTGCCTCGTGAATATTACAATAACATTACTGACACCTAGTGACAAGTGTGGAATAGTATGGCACCATCTTTGTATTTGTATTTTAGTTCATGTAGACATTTTTATTCCTAACAATGCTAAAACCTATTAACGATATGTATTAGCCTAAATGTGTATGTGTGTTGACAAATAATAGACCGTATTGAACCACAAAAAAGTATGATTTATTAATTAGTATAGTTTTGAAAAGCCGTGATGGAGAGAAGCCGCAAAGTGGCGAGGAACGACTGTAATTATGTTTGGTTGTTGTAGCATATAAAAAATGAATCGAATGATGACAGTAGACAGTAGAATCAGCAAGAATGAGTTATTGTTGACCTCACAGCTTCAGTTTGTACATTTCAATACTGAAATGTATGATTTATTCTTTTGTCATTCATCACAGTGCAGATCTATACAGGACTGCTTTAGGTGAAAAGGTGTATGAAAGAGGTGTTCTGATAGAAACCTAACACTGGATTAGGTGAAGCTGAATTTCATTCACTGCAGTCTCCACATTGTCTGAACTGTACAGTAGGTCAGAAACAGTGTGATGTGTGTTGGGAGCCTGAGCAGAGCGGCACGATGTCTTCCGTGCTGATTGTGCACATACTATAAATCTGTCCAAATATTGAAAGGAGTAAGTCAGAATCTGATCTTGGATGCTGTGACGTACTGACCAGCCGCAGTACGGTTAATTAACAGTAGCTCACAGTCTGGCTCTTAAGTAGCAGAACCACTGTGTACATCATTGTGGACATTTAAAACTGTGGTTTATAGAAAGGACATTCAGAGTGACTCTCTGGGTTTGGGCTATGGATGGATTTGAGTTAGTTTCAGGAAAATTAACAGTTTTATCATTCAATTGACTTCTAATATTTAAAAGATTTTGATATGTATATTTATAAAGTATTGTTGTGTACGTTTTTACACAACGAATTGTTTTAAATAAGAATGAGACAGTCAGGAGATTGAGGCCTGGAATGTCTGGAACATCTTGTGGATTTGCATGCTCTCCCCGTGCGTGTGTAACTTTTCTCCGGGTATTGCTTCTTCCTTCCACATCCCAAAAACATGCATCTTAGGTGACTAACATAGAGACTAAACTGTCCATAGGTGTGAATGTGAGTGTGAATGTTTGTTTGTCGATATGTGCCCTGTGATTGACTGGTGACCAAAGTCAGCTGGGATAGGCTCCAGCTCATCCGTGATCATAATGAGGACAAGCGGTATAGAAAATGAATGAATGAAAATAAAATCCAATGTTTAAAAAACAACTAAAAATAAAAAGTGAAATAAAACAGAACGAAAAAACACGTAAAAGGTTATTGCAGGGAATTTGGGTGTAGCTTAGATTTATTGGTGGTTATTTTTAATTCTTACTTTATTATTATTTTTTATTTTTACCTGTTTACTCTATGTGCTATCTTTTTGCTGCTATTGGAACCTTAATTACCTTTAGGGCACATGCCCAAGGGATCAATAAAGTTCTATCTAATCTACTCTCTGTAAATAAAAAAAATCTAAATAAACAACTGCAACTAATGAGTTGGGAAATGAGTATGTCAGAAAACAAATGCTGCCTTTGAAAAGAGCTTGTTGCCTGCCTCTTCTTTAACCAGGAAATGAGTTAGGACTGAATTACAGATGCCCTCTGCTGGTTATTGTTGAAGAGCGAATTCTAACAGCTTCAAAATGATTTTGATGGCACAAAAACCTGAGTTGCATTTGAAAAAAATCTGGATTTTACTGTTCACATGGACATGAAAAAATCGAATACAGGTCACATATGAGCAAAAAAATCAGAATGGACCTGCAGTGTGAAGGTAGCCCTGCACTGGCTTCTTCTAGTGCAAGTTAGTTTGAAAAATATTCCTTACTGGTGATGTAAAGTATAATTAGGAATAAAGCATTAGTCAGTAATAACAACTTAGTGTTATTGAAGGTTGCAATGCCAAATGCCATTTGGAGTGTCTTTGGTTTCTCTTACATACGAATTTAATGGTCTTAACAGTATCTTCTATGAGGTTATAGATATGGAAGGATGTCATCACTGTCTCGTATTGTTTGATGGAATGAGCATCTGTCTGACTCATCACTTAGACCTGCTGCCCCATTAGTGAACTATTTTGTCTTTGTCTTTGTGTGTGTGTGTGTGTGTGTGTGTGTGTGTTTGTGCTGGAGTTGTAAGACATATGGCTTTTATGACCGTCCTCATCACTGTGCACATTTAGGGAATTGGAACGACGGAGAAGAGTGCGGTGATAAATAGTGTGTTATGAAAGGACAGTCAGCGTTATAGTTGCATTTATGTGAGATTTCCATGGCCTCATAACACAAAATATTGTTGAACATTACATACAGTGTGCTAACACTACTGATAATTAGTTCACTCACTTGAGCTTTGGAATAGAAAGCACATTAGCTGAATGCCAGCGCTATACATGAAGTGTTTTGACGTTGAGCTGATAATAATGTGCAAACCTGTGAAGTAATCATCAAAGCAGCACACCCATTAATGTACAGTATGGTTAAATGTCCCTGGGCAAGTTTCACCTTGACCAGACGCTGTTTTATCAACAAGTTTATGGTGTAATTCTAACTAGATATTTGAACACTCTTCTTGGCAGAATTGGTTCATTTCAATTAGTTTCCTGGCAGCGACGCAGCTTTTAAGCACAGCCCACAAATGTTCAATTGGGTTTGGGCAGAGGCTTTGAGAAGGCGATTCCAGAATGTTCCTTAATGTTAGCCTGCTCTGTCAATGCCAAAAGCAGTTTTGATGTGTATTTGGGATCACTGTCAGCTGTCGAGATGCTGAAGAATTCTTATGATTCCATTTACTGTGTACAGTGCACCAGTACCACTGGCAGCAGGCAGCAACCTAACACCACAGATAGATTGCACTCCTGTGGGAAACACCGCTATTGATTATTTGGAGTCTCCAGCTAGCCTAACATGTTTTGGGGATGTAGGAGGAGTACCTGGAAAGCACAGGGAGAACATGCAAAGTCCACAAACAGATGTTCCAACAGAGATTTTAAATTGAAACTCCACACTGTGAGGCAGACGCTAACCACAAGGCCACTGTGCTGCCCCAAATAAATCATTAATATGATATTAATTCCCATGATAGGCATATGTAAACTTCTGATTGGAAATGAATGTACGGTTTCCAAACACTTACACAGTCTGATCTTAGAACACCCCGGTTTCTAGGGGCTAAAATAGCACAATAAGCTACAATGCAAAATTATCAAAATGTTTTACCAATGATAATATCACACAATAATACAGCAATAATCAGTATATTCATTATATTGATTATATTGAACCAACATTTGGAAAAAAAACAGCCCTCTTGTGCATTAACTATACATAAATCAGACTCATCTTTTGTAAAGCATCAACTCAAAACATTATATACAATAGTCAATATTTTTAGCACTTGGCAAGTTAAAAAAAAAAAAGTAATGATGAGCAGCTGTATTGTTTGTTGGTTTTGAAAGTGTTCGCTCTTAATAAAATACGTGGCACAAAGATTTGCAGACCAACAAACTGTTAAAACATGACGTTTGTAAAATATTTACAATGGATGTTTAGAGTGTTGAAATGGAGCATTATAGAGTCTTCCCTCGCAAGATTGAGGTTCGATTATTACTCCCTCGCTCGATCGCTGTTTTTCAAAAATTAATTAAATCACTCTTTCGTGGTTGACTATGGCCTATTATCAGTCCAAAAATATTGAAAGACAAAGGTATATGTAGTATTCTGGCCACAAGGCATGAGTAATGTTCCATTATTGAGACATGACATTAGATTACCGTCACATGCAGTCAGCCTTTCCTCGGACATTGGACAGAGACAGTATCAATATCTAATGCTGGCGTATCAAGACTGAACTGTGAGCGATAGCATTATTTAAACCCACCCACATGATATAAATACAGTATGAAAGCTATTGCACAAATTGAACCAGTTTCCCTTTCTCTGTGCACCCTCCTCCCATTTGCAGTTTTGTAAAGTGTATAGTATATTTGTCCAACAACCGCACTTTAATTTTTTCTGTTATTCTGTACCATTTAAACATGTTTCCTAGATCTATCTATAGGATCTATGCATCCATTGGTTTGTTAAATAAAGATAAACTGAAAATGCAAATCGGACACACTGTTTCCCACTTGGCTGCATTAAAAGTGTGGTGTGATGATGTCATTGTAGAATTTATGTAATTGGCCGTGACGCATGTGCATGTCTTTTTTTTTTTTTTTTTAATTCTTTCTCCCCCCGGATGAGTCCCATAATAAAGTCTTTATGAGAAGGGCTAACAGGTAGTGTTGAGTATTAAACTCTGAAAGTGGTGTATGGAATTATTGACCACTCTGGGGTTCAGAGAACACAAAGTCTTCTGATGGACTCATCAGCTTTAATTGTGGATTTTGTAGTGTATATACGGTGCATTACTTTAGTTAAATAAACTCAGTCTCCATCTTATATGCATACAACTGAATATTAATATAAACAATGGCAGTAAATATACTTGCATATTAAAAGTGTCAATTAAACTGTAGTCTTAAATCAGCCATAACCGCTAATTCATTTAGCAGTCAGATGCTATTTACTAAATGAACACAGCTGTCATTCCGACTACAATGATATCAGAACATCAATAAAACATCACACACTTAGGAGAAGCCATTAATGCTTCAAATATATTTCTTAAAGCATTATAAAACTTACAACGGCAATGTACTTCTGTACCGGTAGATCATAGACAACCGGAAGCCGGAAGTGACACTTATAAGAGTCTCTGTATAAATGTTCATAAACATGGAGAATTCTTAATAGGTAGTGACAAATTGATCTGTGGCAGTCAAAATTAACTAGTGGCGGGCAGCCACAAAGAAATGAATGTATGGGAAAGACTTTGACAACACATTGTGTACCTGAGCATCTCCGATTCCACCCACCTCTTCTCCAGCTTTACATGATGCGTATGCGTGTGTGTGCGTGTGTGTGCATGTGTGTGCGTGTGTGTGTGTGTGAGTGAGTGAGTTTGTGTCAGTAGCATATGGTCATGAAATATGCCTGGTCTTACTGGGCAGCATCCATTACCTTTGTCACAATGGACCTGCCACATGTGATATTGCACTTAACTATGAACATGTCAATGTATTGTAGATGTTTGTAGACGTCACAAAATCTCTGGGACATTGCTGTAGTTAATTACAACTGTATAGGAGTAATCCTGGAACAAAAAAAACCTATTCTTGTTACACAGTGAACTATATGGGAGCTCAAATTTGCATTATTATGTCTAAAACCACGGCCACACGGTGTGTGAGTGGTTACCACATCAAGATTCAAGAGAGTTTCATTGTCATGTGCATAGTACAACAGCAGTTATACCATGCAATGAAAATCTTATTCTGTTCATTCTCCCAAGAAAAGAAAGAAAACAAATGAAAGAGTAAGAACATAAGAAACATAAACACATAAACATATATACCAATAAATTAAGCAACAACAACAGAAGAGACATTAATACAAATAAATAATACAAATAAATAAATAAAGTGCTATGAGTGTGTGCGTGTGTTGCGTGCGGCGTGTGCGAGTGCTTCGTTGAGGAGCCTGATGGCCTGTGGGTAAAAGCTGTTTGTCAGCCTTGTGGTCCTGGACTTCAAACTCCTGTAGCGTCTGCCTGACGGTAGGAGTGTGAATAATGAGTGTTGTGGATGTGTGCTGTCCTTGATGAGGTTGTGTGTTCTGCGTAGGACTCTAGACAGTCCAGAAGATCCGTGTGTTCCGTTTGCATAGTCTCCCAGTGTGTGCATGGGAGACTTTTCCGGGTACTTGGAGGTCGGACCTGCACCAGGCATGACATCAAGTGAGGTATCAGCGAATCTTGTGAGACCTCACTCGAGTTCTGTTCAGCCAGCATCAAAGCATTAACCCTGTAGGTGATTTTTTTATGACTTTTAATCCAAAAGAAAGAGAAGAGCGTGTGAAGAGCGAAGAAAAATATTTAGGGTGTGTTGTATTTAAAGAAATTCAAAGCAGTAGCAGACTCTAGTGTGTCCTAATGAGGATGCCCTGTTAACCTAGGTGATGTCACAGGGATAGTGAGCAGTAGTTGCGGCAAGTGAAGATTGTGAGGATGACGTCCAGGCAGATATCAACTGCTATACATTTTCCGCTAGGTTTCCAGCTTTTATGAAATCATAGTTTTAGAGGAGTACATGTTGACTCCTCAAAAACTGTAACAGTCAAAACACAGCAGATATTCCATAATTTCAAATAATACTGCAAACTCCACCCCTTGCAATGGGAAGCCAACTACAAAGAAATGATTGCTCCTCTGTGCTGTTTTGACCCAACGTCTGTGGTGTGGACATTGACATGTGAGGAGGGGTGAATGTTGCCTCAGCAGGGAAAATAACCTCTATTCTGAACGCATGCCTTCAGGGCGGGATCCATGCTGAGATGGATAGCTGAGGCTGGCGCTGCGGGTGAGGCAGTGGTGGAGTTCACACTGACTGGTAGCAGCATCAGGCCGGTCTGTGGGCAAGCCATCTGCCTCCCTCAGCCGCCTGGCTGTGTTTGAGATATCAAATCAACAAGCTTCTCACTAAATGGCATACAGTAAGTGTACAGTATGGGTCTTTGAGCGAAAAATAAAAATGAAAAACAAAGCATGAATGCTTCCTCTTGTGTGAGCTTGCACTGCACTGCACTTGAACTTGTACTTGCACTTTTCAGAAGCTTCTCTGACAGCCTTTTTTTAATGGGCAAGTGACGCTTTCTGCGTCTATCTGGAGCCTTCAAACAGAAAGAAGACACACACACATCCTTCGTAGAGGCTCCCAAAATACCTGACTTCTACTATCCTGCTTTTCAGCACACCTTTTTGGGGATATTGTATAGTAGTTCACTACTTCTGGGATACATGACATAACTACATTAGCAGCATTACTCTTGCTCAGGAGCCTGGGCCTCATCTTGAGTTCTCTGCCTGCAGCATCTCACAGTCAGTGGGTCAAGGACACTGTCACTGTTGGTAAGGAGGCCATGCAGAGTGTTTAATACCTCAGTCCCCCCATCTCTAACACATTAATGCAAACCTGAACTCTTTTCATGTTTTCTGAGTGTCCCTTTGTTTATTGGTCACCTCATTTATAACATTACAACTGAAAAGTAAGTTTTGGTCTAAAATAAATCCAAAGACAAAAACCCAAAACTCAGCACTCACTGAAACACTTTGGCTGTTAAAATGGTGTAAAAATGCAAAACCTTTCATATGAACCTTCAGCGCAAAGCACACCTTTGCTACTGCTTCAGTGGTACCTCGGTTTTTGTTAATAATCCTTTCCAATGGGTCTGTCTAAAACCAATTTGTATGAAAACTGACACAATTTGTTTCCATAGGAAACAATGTAAACCCAATTAATCCGTTCCAGACACCCTAAAACATATACAAAAAACTTGTTTAGTATGAAAATGTAGTATTACGTGCAGAAAACAAAGAATGAATATAAATAATTCAATAGTGTTTCTCACCTTCATCAAAATACTGGCACTTGCACTTTCTTTGGCCCCATAATGGGTTATATTGCAGCTGTACTGAATACAAAAGCAGAGACTTGTGGTGTAATTGTTAGTAACTTACCAATGTGTGGGATTATTTTTTTGGGCACTCAAGTCAGTGGAAGGATACTGTACAGTACGTGGGCGAACGGAGTAGTTTGTGTAACGTTCTCATTTGAGTTTGCCAAATGAATGTATCTCACAGCATAATGTAGTATTGTGAAAACTTAAGTATTACACCTCTGTTAAAACCTCGTCTTCCACTATGTGCAGTTCATCGCTATCCACTTGTCAAGAACATTTGTCAGCCTGTTGGTCGCAGACTTGATCTTGCGTGTGGTGTTCGCTCGAGTTTAGTTTGTCGAAAGCTTTGCTATGGTTCACTAAATTGCTAACTTCTTTTCTTTTAACGTTAGCTGCACTCACACTTCCGTTTTACAAAGGAGACTTATGACTCTACCCTTATCAATGGTGCCGTCAGGGCGGTTTTTAAAGGTAAAGTTCCTATTTATTGGATCGACAACTCTCACATACTTCTCCATTTTGACATCTTCTCACCGCTGACATTTTAGTGGTAAGACTATATGTATATGTATATTTATTGGCCAGTGGCCAAAGTTGACAGCAGCTTTAATGTTTGGCAAGCATGGACTCAATTCTAGTGCTCTGGGTAGCGCTGTACTTCAAACAACTACACTGTACATACTGTATGTGTGCTTCCTACAAGGGTTAATACAAAATGGTGTCTTTATCAGTCTCCGAGGTCCTGATATGCATCTACAGTAGTGGGTGTACACCGACAAACAGGACCCTGACATAAAACAATTTACAAAAATATATGATGCCTCTAGAATCTTGGGATGAATGACATTCGGAATTTAAAATTTATGTGAAAGATTACCAAAATTCTGTTGTGTTATAATAGTAATGCTGCTCAGAGGTTTGCCATTTTAGATGTCTTTGTGAATCAACTACACATAGCTGATGTCATGTTTAGGGCTGTCTCTGACTTAGGATTTTCATAGTTGAATCTGATTCGTTAGATTTTGTCCATAGTTGGCTCATAGTCAGGGGTTTTTTTAAGAGCGCAGCTAATGACAATCTTGACAAATAAACAGATCTCATTTGCGACTTTTTCCACCCCAAAGAAGCAGGCTAAAACACTCAGATAAACAAATAAGCATGGTAGGTGTGCAACAACAGTACGTTTATTTATTTAGTGGCACAGAAAGCAAGATGAGCGAAACCGAAACACAGTCGGCACGCATTGGAAAACTGCACATAAAATATGAAAAACTCTCAGTTAGCAGCCTCATTTCTAGTATTAAAATTCACTGTTGGGATATAAAATGAAGGTGGCGTAACAGACTTACCTGTTGGTTGTTGTCATGTCATATGTAAGAAGCTGCTGATGCAAGTTGCATTTAACTTTCTGGAGTCATCATTAACCTTTTCCACACTGACTTTTAGTAGCCATTATGAGACAGTAATTCCATCGATGTCAACTGTCCTACTAGCGTTCAAGCAAGCACTCACCTCAGGTCCTCTGGATTGTGTCACTGAGGTGGATGATTTTTATTAATGCGTGGTAAGTATACGTCTTATGTTACACACATGCCATTTTTAATTCTTTATTAACACAAATTATACTATCTTTATCATCCATGTAGTCAGAATGGTACAATCTTCACATGACATTTTTATATGATTCGACAGCAAGATTGATAGTCGAATCAGACCGGATTGAATTGTTGAACAGGTGCAATTAATCAATTTTACACAATTTTGCATATATCTATTTCACTATGAATCAGTTAGTACGCCCATCCATAGTAGAGGAACAGATATGTGGAAAATAAAGAATAGAATCTTCTCCTTCTGTTAGTATTCTGCACAGCGCTTATATGTGCAACCTGTTAAGCCTGTGAAAAACAACTCTTCAGCGCAGTATAAGCACAGAAGTTTGCATAAAAACCCCAGAATGTCAGGATTCATCCTGGTCAGGAATCCCCTCCAGTGTCAGCACACGGCCCAGTCATGTTGTAACTTTCAATCAGTGCAAAGAGACACAGGGGAGCTTTTTAGAACTAGTATCTTTGGGATTTTACTCTCACTTTATTTCGGCACACCATCTCATTAAATTTAATGAAGAGGTTATATAGCACGTACTGGAATGCATTAGGATTTGTTTAGCGTTTAAAATGTTATATTTGAGCTAAAGCAGTCAGCCTTTACAACCAGATCAAATATCACATTATTAATATAAATGCTCAACATTGTATCTCATTATCAGTATAGTTACTACATCAAATTCATGGTGTAATTAGAATTAAATTTACTGAAACAGAAACCAAAGGGGAAAAACTGATGTCTGATCATATCAGGACCTGACCAGAACTGCATGGCTCTGTGAGTAGAAACATCCAGGCTTTTTCTTCTCACTATCTAATTTTTGCTGTCAGCGTTCTGATTTTCAAGGGCCACCGAGCTGGTCTGTGTGGGCTGCCTTACATGGCCATCCCTGATATGGAACATGTCAGCTGCTTGCTGTGAGTGGGTTGGATTGTGGTTAGTGGGCTTGAAATGAGAAACATATCACAAAGTCCTCAAATGGTGTGTGACTGCTGTAGGTAGGTTTTGATTGTTTTGTCTCGTTCAATCATATGATCCACAGCAATGGAAATGTTTTCAGTGTCCAGTGTTATTTCAATAAAACAGTAATGTCACTTTGTTTATTTGCGTGTTGCAAAGTTTATTTATTTGTTTTCGGCTTTGAATGGAAGCCCGGCAATGTTGTGGCAATCAGCAAACTGTGAAAACCAGAGGAGGTCACGAGTTTCAGTGGTTGACAACAAAGACGAACACAGAACTGCAACAACTATATAACTTCATTATGGTACAGTGTAGTCACTATGCTGACCCTTCTGAGGGCATCTTTATCCTATTACAGCGCTTTGGTGGGGGCTGAGTTCGTGTCTTACAGTTCTCTGCCAAAATGCTAGGGACAGTGGGCCTCATTCATGAAACGTTCTTACGCACAAATGTGTTCGTAAAGCCTTCTTACGAAGATTTTTGGCATTCAAGAAACGTGTTCTTAACTCACAGTTCTTAGATCTAAGAACAAATTCCACGAATGCTTAGGAGGACTCTTACACACAAATACAGCTTGCACTTTCAATGCGCAATCGCCCTCATGATGGATTTTGCAACCTGATCCCAAAAAATGTAGTGCAAATAAAATATCCCAACAATTATTTATCATCAAAACAACTAAAATATACTCCATCGATAAATATATATTCAAATCTCAATTCATCCCCCCAAAAAAAAGGAATTTCACAATTAGAATATGTAAATATTTTCTGCCAATTAAGTCCTATTTAAATTGAATAATCCGCAGACCCCACAAGAACAAATGTACAACCAAAAGCACACACGTACACGCTCCTGCGTGGAGCGCACCATCGGTATACTCAAGGGACGCTGTATGTGTTTGGACACTGCAGGTGGAAGGCTGCTCTACAAACCAGAAAAGGTACAGTAGGTTTTGTAGTATTTAATATTAGGTTTTTGTTTATTTATGCTTTGGAATGGCAAAAAAGTAAGAGGCAAACATTCTGATTCTTTGTTTGTGAAGGCTCTCATTAATCCAGGAATTCTCCATTGCAAATATGTTTTATTTGGTCAGCTGGATAAATAATTGATTCTCTCTCTTGTTGCAGGTGTGCAGGATCATAATGACCTGCTGCGTCTTGCATAACATCGCAATGAAACGTGGTGTGCCTATTGCGCACGTAGCACCCTCAGATAACGACATGCGCCCCAGCCACGTCTTGAGCCAGAGCACGGGGCTGCTGTATTAATTAGGCAGCGTCTAATCAATCAAATGTAACCACAGAAAAACTAAATTGTCACACACAAACTATGTATTTTGACTTTATTTTTCCATCATGATTGTGTAAATATTTTGTAGAGTTTCCGAAATGGTTTGGAGTATAGTGGCAGTTTGAGAAAGTGAGTGTGCTATTTGTTGTTGATTGTCCAGTACAGCATCAAAGATGATTCTGGGGTGACGGGAGGAAGCAGACACTTGTGTCGGAGTCCTGGCTTGTGTCGGGGTTTGGGCCTGAGTCGGGATTTGTTCTTCTGTTAACGCCTGTGTTTTCCGTCCTGCTAGGTCCTCTGAAATCAAATGAAAGAGATGCAGGGGTTAAGATAGAAATAAATAAAACCGAATTAAAAGTCTAAATTTGAAGTGTGGAATTATAAAAGAACCACAAAGGCCCCAAAGTTTGGTAACAAAGACAAGACAGCATAAATTTGAAAGGCATTTACAATGTTAAAATAGCAAAATGTGACTCACCAGCTTCAGAATCAGATATGAAAAATGAAAAGTCCACATCCGTATCCAGGGCCTGGGTGTTTGGAACCACACTGACGGATGTCTCCCCGATGATGGCGATGATTCTCTCATCCACCTGTGAGGGGCCTGCACTGATTGATGGCCCACCTCCCGTTTCCTCCAGATCCCTCCGGTGCAGTGCAATCTTTTTTTTTTAACTCTGATTTTAAGTCAAACCACTTCTTTTTTACCTCTGCGGTGGTGCGTTTCTTCGTGGAAACGGCATTTATGTCACCTGCGATGGTGCTCCATGCCGACTCTTTTTGGATGGCCTGATGACCGGTGGATACACTTGAAAATAAGGTGGTCTTGTGTTCGGTCACTCCTTGTAAAAGCGCCTCTATTTCTGTAGAATTGAAGTTTTTCTTTCGTTTGTTGTGCAAGCTGCACCTCAGTCTTGCCCTTGCGCTTTGGCATCTTGGCCTCTAGCTGCCTGTTGTGCACGGCACATTTTTTACCTTATATAAGAAATAATAGGCACTGACCTATGCAAATTAGGCCTCACATGCACGTGCATCCCGTTGGCATTCATCAACCTAAGAACACCGGTGTGAACGATTATCCCTACTTAAGAACGTGTCGTGAATGTGGCGCAGTTTCCAACCCGCGCCTTCTTAAGTACAGTTCTTAAGAAGACGTTTAAGAAGATGTTCGTGAATGAGGCCCAGAGTTTTCCTGAGGGTGAGCAGGTACAGCTCTCGTTGACTAGCTATTTTGCTTCCTGTATAGTCGTTGTGAGCAATGGCAACTGAAGCGAATTTTTGGACATCTGGTTAACCTTAAGTGGGTGAGGAAGTATTATATAAGTTTGGGTCTTTTGTTTCGGCGGATTCAAAAATGGCGCTTTTGAATGAGGGAAATACAGTCGTCCCTCACGATATCGCAGTTCGATTATCACTCCCTCGCCATCACGCTTCCAGCAATTAATAAATAAATACATTAATTAATTAGTTAAATAATTAATTGTCGCTGTTTCATGGTAAACGATGATCTATTAGTAGTCAAAACAATGAAATACAAGTGATGTAGTATTCAGGTCACTAGACAGCAGTAATGACACAAAACATTGAGACATCACCTGACATTACATTACCTTAACACTGCATGAAGTCAGCCATGGCATGTCTGGCATGATAGAAATGTTCGCCCATCCCATGTGGAAGTGGTAAGCTTTTGGCTTCTTAAGTTTAGAAGCAATACATTTGAGGCTAACTGGTTAGCTCGCTAGCTTGTTAGCGCGTTAGCTTGCTAGCTAGCAGCCGTCTCGAGTCCCTGCAGCATAAGAATTGCCATGTGGTGTAAACAATGAATAATATGAGGGTAAATGTGACACTTGGGGTGTTACTTCAAGTCTGCAGGTTCTTGTTGAAAAACAATGTTGAAAAACGTATTTAGAAAATCATCAACAGATTTTATATGCTTTAACTGCGAAATTCCATTTATTAACATGGAATCCTATATTGCGGAAATTCATTTAACGTGGCCGTGTCTGGAACCAATTAACCGCTATAAATGAAGGACAACTGCACAGGAAAGGTTGCATACTAGAAATTATGTACTGAAAAAGGCCGACCAATCACAACGGTCCACGGTGCACGTCAAGCTACGCCTGAGGGTTTGGAAGGAGAGGAGTGTCGCTTACCCAGCGCCTTGATGTTGTCGCATAATGAACCTTTAAGAGTGGTCTTGTTTTTCTTGCGCCTCAAACTACATGCAGTATAGTATTTGATGTAATTAAGTTTGAGATTAACAACAGAACAGCATTAGAGGTTTCAACAGTGGGAACAAAAACACAATGACAATATTTACACAACTGAAACATACATTAGTATTTAGCTGCTTACAACAGCAATTTTTATCAGTGCTTTTTGTTAAACCTGATCATTTCTCAGTGCCTGTTAGACTTACATTCCTAACCGTATAAGCAGATTCAAATTGTATTTCCGTTTCAAATCACAACTTGTGGATAATGCTCTGTCTTTCTCTTGTTTTAGGAGGTCCATGAAATCCTAAAAGAGTATGAACTGAAATACTGCTTTGTTGATCGCAATAAAGGCACAGGTAAGCCACAATGCACAGATGTACATTTATGGCTCTGTTTGTAAACGCGGAGTATTACAATGTGCAGTTGCAAATTACATCTTACAAATCAGACCAAATGTGAGAGACCTTTGTTTGCACAGAAAAAACAAAAAGCATGGTATATATATTTTTATTCAGTGTAGGTGTTGCATACATATTCTCCAGCTGTATTAAAAAACAAGGAAATTGTATTTTCTTTGCATGAACTGGGTCTGTATTATGCAATTCCACTAAAAATTATTCATTGACCAATTTCTTTGCTAAACTGGTGACCTAAAAATGCCAACCTACATATGTTTTATGTGTTCCCTACCTATGACCGAAATATTGACAGAAAGTGAGCATGAAGACAAGAGAAGCTCAGTTTGCTTTATTATAATTATAATGAGCACCTTAAATAGAATTCTCAAATTTACACCAAATGTAAGAAATGTTTCTTACCGGGGTTTTCCATCGTCTTCTAATCCTATGAGACACACCAGCACGCACACACTCAAACACACAGACACCCTGTCCTTAAACAGTTTTCCTTTCCAGGGAATTGTTACAGAGTACCTATTTTTAGTCAGCCTTGCCAACCCCAGGACCAGAAACACAAGACTTCTAGAAGAAGGAAACACAGGTTAGGGTGTTTCTGAAACAATGAAAGCTTGGTGCTCATTGGCTCAAAAATCTGTGGTGCTTGTGCTGGGTTGGGACAGTGGTGTCACAAACATCAAGTGTGAATCAAATTTTTTTTATCCGAACAAACAACGTATTGTCCTCCATTTGGTTGCTTAAACGTCAGCTAAAAATTAGGGCACAAGTGAGAATTACAGTTGTGGCAAAGTTTTATCATAATTTAATGCTGCAACTAACAATTCTTTTGTTAGGCGATGAATCTGAAGTATGTTTAGATTAATCGAGTAATCTGTTCCCAAGACAAACAATTTGGTTCGCAACATAACAGAAAAGAGGTAAAAATGTTGATCACTGTTTTCCAAAGTCAAAGCTGATGTGTGTGACTATTTTGTTTTTCCTAAAACACAAAGATAATAGGTTGGCTTTCTTACATGACTTAAGCATGATGCTTTGATCCTTTGAACTTTTCCCCACAAATTGAAACAAAAAGTAAAAATTATAGAAGTTAAAATAATTATGGCAGCTTTAGTCACTACGATTTACCATTTATATTGACTTGTAGTTATGAAAAGACACATGTAAAATAGATTGCAGATTGCAGTAGATTAGTTTGATGTTTACATGAAAAGAACTACAGTTCCCATGAGGGTTAGTGTGCCGTACCAGGAAGTTTTGAAATAATTGCTTGTATGAAATGTTTTGTTATAAGTCTTTTGTAACGATCATATTTTGATATGACAAATATTAAGTAACTTTGATAAAAATGTGGAATTTACTACAGCTTCTGCTTGGACATAATACTGTGCCAGTTGTAGACCGTCGATGGAAAAAACAGACACATGTCGAGAGTGAGGTACGGTGTAACAGCTGAGGTAGTTCGAATTATAGTGTGTGTAAAGCACTTAATGTGCAGTTCCAATCCTGCCTGGTGCACTGCCACTTCCATATCATGTGTATTATCATTCACCTTAGTGATGCTGTAGTTCAGGGGTCACCAAAGTGGTGCCCGTGGGCACCAGGTAGGCCCCCACGACCACATGAGGTGCCCGCAAGCCTGCTTTTCATTCAGGTTTTCAGTTAATAATGAAAGAACAGTAGAAAGAACTGACCTGTTCCCGCTAGACAGCTTTTCTCTAAACAAGAAATATCACCACATTTTAATCTCGCGAGATCTCGTGATCACCCCTGTCAAAAAACTATATCTCGAATACCAAAATAGTTGTTGTTAAGTGGATAATCAATGACTGATTCATCAATTAATTGTTGCAGCTCTATAATCATTAGACAAATGGTCAATTTCCTCTACTACTGCAAAGGCATTTTCCCCCCTTTGTTAGCTTTGTTATGTTCTTACACTGAAACATTCAATCTTTAGGGATACCAAAGGAAGCTTGTGTAATGTTGGTGTACAGTCTGAATAGAACATGTAATGATTCATTATATTTTCTATCAGCTATGAAGTACTTTTACTATTGTAGTCGAGATGACACAATAAAAATACGAAGAACAAGAAGGTATCAAATGATAATAGCATCATTCTCCTGAGGAAATGTAATGTGTGCTTATAGGACTGTTTGAGACTATTTTATAATTGGTGTGAAATGCACACAGTCCCAGTGTGTTTCACAAATGCAGACACAAAAGCAAAATGAAACTTGAACAGGAGTATATTTTCAATGCACATGTAACATTTTATAAATAAAATAAAAGCAATCAACATTTAATGATGCCAAATGGACATTGGTTACAAGCTGAATGATACAAGCTATCTATGCTTGTATCTTTCTATGCTCCATCTACGAAAGCATTTCATTTATTAATATTGACTCCTAATTTGCGGAAATTCACTTCATCGCGGTCGGGTTAGTAACCAATTAACTGCGATAAACGAGGGTGACTGTATTATGAGCAAGCGTATAAAGAAATTAAAATTGATAAAACTTCAAAACAATAAATTGTTTTGACAAATACAACAACCACATGGTGGTGCTGTTATTAAATTTGAACCCATAAAGATTGGTTTATGCTTCTACTCCACCTCCAAAAGAAATCGTAGCTGGCAAGACTGTAAATACTGGTTGGTATATGACTTGCTCGGAGGGTGTCCAGCACACCTACGCAGCACCTTCTCCTCCGATTTTCAGTAGTTGCAGTTATCGTCAATCGGCATTGTTCACAAGCAACAAAGAAAGCTAACAAGCTCACTGAGTTGACTCACTGGAAAACACCGCTTTTAGTATTTCAGTGGAGAAATGCACGGCACGCCCGACGCAGAAACTCAAAAGGTTCGAAAGGAGTCACCCGCCACGGGAGGAGCCGCTGCAAGGGTCGGGCAATGTACACAATGTACTTGAGAAACTTGAGACCCACGCACTGCTCTTCTGCCTTGCTCGACCTGGCTGCTTACAAGGTTTTCCTGTGTGCACGCAGAAAATAATTTCCATCCCAATTTTCTTCCTACGGCCTTTGTGGTCGGTCTGCAGGTTTGAAAATCTGTACGGGAAATGTGCGTGTCTCTTGCGATTTTCCCCTTTTTTGCACGTAGCCAGCACGTAGTAGCATGTACTAGGGGGAGTTACATCCCAATGTAACTTTTTCTTGTCTAGTCTTTTTCATATGCTAGCAGGGTGCAGCAAGGCATGCTTGTGCAGGGTGCTTTGGCATGCCTCTGCACCTCATGACCATATCTGTAGTAGTAGTTCACAGAACCGGCCTCTGCCGTTCGACTTATTAGGTCATAATGATGGGAGTGTTTATGCCTGGCCTTTTGAAAGTGTCCTGCAGTTCACCTTTTAGTGCTCATGTGCATGTTTCACTGTGCAGTTATGTGAGTGTGCATATGTGTCTCCATTTGCGGTTTTGCTCCAGGGTGTTGCTGCTGCTCTGCAGCTAGTAATAATTTTTCACAATACACACAAGACTACCGACACTTCTGTTTTGACCGCCATGTTCTTCCTTCCATGCGTAAAGCGGTCCAATTTTCAGATTTTACATCTTTATCTATATTGTTTATATTCTATATCTATCTACAGTATGTCACCGTTGTCATCTTCCTTTTTTCAATTGCTTTATAACATTGTTACATTCACTAATCACTGTCCATAAACCACACATCTAAAATTGATGCCAATTAATACATTTTCATAATAATACATAGCTATATGAATTGGCTGCAAATTGACTGACATTCAGAAAGTAGCTCTTTGGCATGCCTCAGTTTACTTCCTTGCTTGCATCGTGAGTGAAAATGATGTGGTCTTGTCAACTCCAACGCTATGTATTCTCTAATATTGATTTTGTCACATAGAGCACATGCAAACTCAGAGTCTAATGAATTTTAATTTTTAATTTCTAATTATCAGACTCATTTTATGTGCGTCTCATTGCTCAACATTTCAACTGCAATAAGCATAGCTCAGGGCCATCAGCTTTCATGTTAGATTACTGCCAGCAAGTTTTTACTACTCAGTTATTACTACTGAAGTTTTTTTTAAACAAGTTGTTGACGTTCCATTCATTGTGAGTTTTGCTGAGCTAACAATTCAAATTACAGGTCAGAAAGCAATTTTGCAATAGCAATTGGTAATAGCATGACCACAGTCGTCAGGCATGTGGTCAGTTGGTGCACATACCTCAACTATTCCAGTTGTACAGTGGCCTTATAATTCAAAACCTCAGCTGGACCAGTCGTAATGCTAATGGTTTAGTTTATTTTGAACATGCTTAACAGAGTTCCATCACGTGTTCACGCTTGCACAATTCATCATGTCTAAAAAGCAGTAGGAAGAAGCAAAGCTTATTTAATTCTACCCTTTCTCCAAGTCTGTTCACTTTCTGTGTTCAACGTGTTATCAGGTTACAGTTTTCTAGTAGGGAAAAAGGATGCATAATATGTAATAATAAAATTAATAGATTGGGTGATTGGGTATATATTTTCTTCAGTAATAAATATAAATGAACACACGAGTAAAAACAACAGAAACATTGTATAATGAATAAATGTTCACAAGATATGTGATAAACAATACTGTAATTAAATGATAAAAAAATAATATAGCAAAAAATAAATATAGGAGTAATGATGGCTGACAGACTGTTCAAAAGATGCACACATTTACATTTTCAGGCCAACAGAGGCAGATGAAATACTTGCATGCTCATCCAACCAGGCAGACAACCTACCCACCATAATAGGCCACAGCACAGCGCAGAGATGTGTGCAGTAGTTGGACAATGCTGTCTAACTGTGGATGTGAGAATACAATGGAAAGGGTGATCCCGGGAATCCCGGCCTTTCATGGCCTTTGTGTTTGTCACTGCACTGCTCACTGATGAAGACTGCAAATGCAGGCAAAATGCTCACTGGTTTAACACTAATGTGTTAGATTAAGGGCCGCTGTTTTCTGTTCTTTTTTTATTTAGTCGTTCATTTTAAAGTTTGACTTTTCGTTAATTTTTTTCCATTTCAGTTTTCCCAGCTAAATTGTATTGTGAAGAGTAAGGATGGATTTTAGTGTTGTATCTGACAAATTGTTGCAGCTTTCTATATAGGGTTTTTATAATTGGCAGAAGGAGCAATCATTGGTCAAAAGTAAAATAACTTGGCATTTAGGAAAACACTTCAGTTTCAGTCTTGATGATTTAATTGGAGTCAGTTTAAGTCTGGGAAGTTTTAAACCAGTAACTTTACCCTAGGACTACACGTATTTGGACTGCCCTAACCGCCCTACGCATTTTTTGGGGCCGGTTTTGGCCCATCTCTGCAAATAGATTTTTAAGTACCAAGAACCTTTTGGGGGGGATTTCACACTGCTGAACATGTGTTATTGGTTGACCACTTTGAGCATTTGAAATAAGGATGTGCAACTGAACTTGGCACAGGTGCCGATGTAAACGGTAGTGACCAGACTGCAAAACTAAGTAGATATCGGTGCCTAAATTAATTTAGTAGCACTGATTTGAAGCAGGTCGCACGGTGGTCTAGTGGTTAGCATCATTTGTATTTATATTATTGAAGTATTTAAAATACTATTCTGTTTGGCTTGCATGTCACAAAGTTTTATAAAAAATAAAAAGGCATTGTTTTCTGACAGAATTTGTATGTTTTTTTTTTTTTAAGTATCGATTTCGGCACCATTTCGGCCACCATGTAAGCACTGGCACAGTTTCAAAAGTAGCCATTTGGAAGCAGTATCGGACAATTATGTAAACGATACCCAACCCAAATGTTATATTTTCAAAAGTCTACAGCTGTTTGTACACTCATTACTGTTGTCGTAACACTGTTACGTTGAAACAAATCATATAAGTTCAGCGCAGCAAACCCCGACAAAAGGTTCCTTAAGAAGATCACCCTCAAATGTAATTTTGTCCCCAGTTCTGGTGGTCCACATGTGCATAGTCCTGGGGTAAAGCTGCTGCGGTGGAAAAGGCGCGATATACAGCCGTGGCCAAACATTTTGAAAGTGACTTAAGTGTGGTGTTTCATTAATGCTGCTGCCTCAGTATGTTTATTAATTCATTTATGTTTATTTTACATTTTACCTGTCTGTTATATACTGGAAAAAAAAAACCTTGTGGGGATCACAAAAATGAAAGATGAAGATTATTATATGTAGATATATTATACAATAATGATTATTATGCATACAACATTTCCAAAATATACTTTATACATATGACATATTATAATTTTAAATATACAGTTGTCCCTCGCCACACTATGGTACGAATTTCATGACTTCACTCTGTCACTTTTCAGACATGTATTAATTAATAAATCATGCTGTTTTGTGGCTGAATACAGCCTATTGTTATTTAAAAATATGCATATTGAAGCAAATTGTCTTTTTTGCCTAAATGTATCATTTTCAAGTATAAAAATGGCTAAATGAATTTAAATACAAATATAAGCCATTACGAAGATGCATTCAAATTGTGAATTAGTATGGTTACTAGGTGTCAGTAATTGTTGAGACAAGCACCAGACTTGATCGCCAGAACAGCATGCTTTTATTGCAGGTTTAAATTATCTCACAGCAGGCACAATATTAAGAACATAATAATAATAATATATAATCATAATTATAACACGGGTTACTGTTGTGGCCGTAACCCACGGCCGCATTGGGTAATATGAATGTAAAGGTGTGTGGGTGTTATTTCATGTTTAGAGGGTTTTTATAATGAGGAAAAACTTATTTGGAAGATCCTAAACAGGTTTTCTATGCCATAACTACGAAATTATTAAATTTTCTAAAGAAAGAATCTTACTTTGTGAAAATTCACTTGTCACGGTCGAGTCTGGCACCAATTAACAGCAATAAATGAGGGATTTTTTTATTACACAGTTTCATTCACAAATGCATTGTGCACTCATACCAGGATTCAATAAAATTGGAATCAAGTGGGGAACACTAACAGTTAAAGCACCAAAACATTATTTTATGTGTCTCTATCCAAATTCTGCAGAGCTGAGCCCAGACTGTATCCCTGTGAGGAGTAAATATTAGAATGATTTGGAAGTGTACAAATGCTGAGTCAGCGCAGGTTTTAAGGGCTGGTGAAATTTAAGGTTGACTGATTAGGGCCCGTGCCACTCGGGTGTGTGTGTGTGTGTATATGTGTGTACATGTGTGTTTTTTTTGTGTGAGTTTGATGTTTTGTGTTACAGTGAATGTTACCAGTAGAATCTGTCTTCCTATTTAAGTGTTTCCTAGCACAGAAGCTTGGCACTCACTGTTGCTAACTCCCAATCTCTTCTATTACCAAATGGACCCCCGCCCCCACACTCTGTCCCCCTCCCGTACCTACTTCCTTCTATCATCATGTGTCCATCTGCAGCCACTAAATGTACATTAGCATGGACCACACACACATGATCTTTCATCTGTCGCTTTTTATCTTTCTCTCGCCTTTATGCACACACACACACACACACACACACGCTCATACATTGTCCATTATTTTACATCTCATGACACATTCAATGGACTCGGCTCCTGATAAAAAAATTTAAGACCAGTTGGGAAATTACAAGAATTGACATGCTGCACTGTTGGATCTAAAGGACGTTCTAAGCGGAGCTTAAAAATGCAAAAAGAAGAAATGGGAGTGCGATTTAACAACGAAAAAAAATCGGAGTAAGCAATTTATTGGAAAAAGAATTAAAACCGAAATAGGCTACTCATCAGCTGATCAAAAGTTTAAGAACATAGCTAAAAAAAACAACCTTTAAACCTTCCTAAAATAGAAATAAAATGTTCAAAAAAGACTCAGTAATGAATAGCTGCGCCATTCTTGTTTTTTGTTTCGGCATGTTGATGCCAGTGTTTCCAGGAGGCTAGTGGGAATGTTGCTTCAGGTGGTGAAGATTGCTTCACGAAGGGCATCCACTGTCTGGAACTGATGTCAATTTTTGTAACTTCCCTTGCCTCCATCACCAAATGTTCTCAATTGGATTTAGATCAGGGGAACACTCAGGATGGTCCAAAAGAGTGAGGTTATTCCTCTGGAAGAAGTACTTTGCCTGCAGCGTTGGTCTGTTGAAAAAGTCAGTCATTACCACACAGACGAGGACCTTCAGTCATGAGAGATGCCTACTGCAACATCTCCACACAGCCAGCTGTAGTTTGACACCGCTGCATAACCTGAAGCTCCATTGTTCCATTGAAGGGAAACTCTCATCACAAACACTAGCCTGCTTCCCCCTGAACTAAAAATGTCGAAACATCGGCCTAAAACACTGCCGAAAGTTGGCGAAAAAACTTGTACGGAGTGTGAATGGAAGTTAGCTGGGTTAGCTTAGTTTAGCAGACCCAGGCTGGATGAGTGTTTACACCATTGTTGTGTTTTACCACTTTAATGTAAACGAGCGTTTTACAATGCCCGCTGACATCGTGCAGGCTCTGAGTGAAAAAAGACGACAGGCACGTTTATTCTTGCATCCTGCTCGCCTTAACCGTCAACAGACATTCTCAAAACACACAACACACTTCTGGCCAAAAAAAAAGAGTGCTGTTTGCCACATCATGTCTAATTTTGTAAACAAAATAAAGGTGTCATAAAAAAATACCTTACATTAATAATCCGATTGGAATTACAGTTTGTTAAAGATTTTGTAGCAATACAGTACAGTATGTGCAGAGAATTTGGTAAAAAAGAAAACAGGTTTCATAGAGCCCCAATTTGGCTTGAGGATTATCCTGTGTGGTGACAGGGCCGGTGAATTTTTTTTGGGTCTACCACTTGAATTTTTTGTTCCATAACCCTTGGGATATTTTAAGAAGTTTAAAATGACTGTCTTACTGCGTCCAACCTCAGCAGCAGTGGCGCACGGTGAACAATCTGATCGTGTTCAAAGAGAGAAAGCCTTTTTTCCTTTGCCATCAAGAGATAATGACAATGTGAATGCCTGACAGAAAATGACATTTGCCAGGGTTTTGTTTTTTAAAGGCTGTGGTCATAAACTTTTGATCAGCTGATGAACAGCCTATTTCAGTTTAATGGTTGTTTGCAATGAATTGCTTTTTTTTGTCTCACTCCCATTTCTTCTTTTTGCATTTTGAAGCTCTACTTAGAACCTCCTTGAGATCCAACAAGCGCAAAATGCAAATTCTTTTCATTTTTCAGCTGGTCCTCAAATTTTGATCAGGACTGTATTTGTACCCTGGATATCAAGTAACAACTTCAATGCACACCTCAAAAATCTCATTGTCATGATAATTCTGACAGTTCTCTTTCCTTTGCCAAACCTCACTAGCATTATTATTCCTTTTCTTTGTTTGTCACCGTCTACACCAGTAAGACAATAACTGCGTAGTTCTACGACACACTTGATCATAATAACACTATCTGCATTAGAGGCAGCCAACTTAGATACGCATCCATTTTCTATGCTGCTTGTCATCATTAGGTTCCTGGGTGAGCAGTAGCTGACTGAGCTGACTTTAGGCAATTTTGTTGGCATCTCTGCTAGTGTTACTATGTACTGAATATGTGTACTGTATTTATTTTAGTACACATTTGGTCTGGCTGCTATGGAAAACATATATAATATACTGTGTATAATATGAAAAGTTATTACACATACAGTTCCAACCAAAGGTAAGTTTAAGCGTAGCCAAGTCATAGAATTGCTGTATTGCACATGTGTCAATGGAGGGATGAGACACTGCAGGTATTCTCTCCAACAAGTTTCTCCAGACAGTGATTCAGTTGATGAGCTCTTTCCCTCAAATTGAAGGAGGTGTTGATCATTAAATTCACCTGTTTTAGTAACCGGCTGGAAAGAAAACCTGCAGTGCTTCGGCCCTCCATGGCGCGCGCTTGACCCCTGTGCTGTATTGTGATCAATCTACACCAGTTTTTATATTAGTGATTGCTGTGCTGTGCACAACACAAAGAGCAGAGGAAAATTGTAAATTGCAAATTTAGTTTGTTTAATAAAAGGACAAGGTGCACACTTGTTCTTTAGGAAAGGTATCCTTGAATTACTTAAATGAAATAAAATTTGCTTAACCTATGGGGAGTGCTAATATAATGTAGGTGGGGAAACACTGGGTCAATCCAATGAGACACTTTCAGCTGCAGTCCATCATGATCAGTAGAGACAAGTTAAGAGTATATACAGTATATAATCGACATGTAATCAGCATTACAGGTAGTTATTTACATGAAAAATGTTTTAAGGAGAGCCCCAGCCACCACATTGTGAACAATGTTGTCGTGGGTGGGTGAGTGGGCGGCAGGTCGAGTAGATACTGAGTGTTCAGTTTGTGTCTTTGTAGCTCAAGGCTCCTTCATCTCATCGGCCCAGTTATAGTATATAACCACACAAGAGGGTCATGCGCCCTACAGTAAAACATAAATGTTACCACTACTACCGACAATAAGAACAACAACCAACAATTAGAAGCTTTGGAAAGGCACCCACTACGCCAGTGCAACACTCGTGTTGTGGGCTTTTATTTGGCATTCATATTTTTTTTTCTCTGAAAATATTTTTTTTTTCTGCAGAAAACGCATCTCATTCACCAATTCAGTAATAATGTATAAATACGTCATAGCATTAGAAAGCCCACAGTTTTTACATTGTTATGTCATGTCATGTTATGCTTCACTGATATTGTTTTTTCGTCAAGCGTTGAGATTTTGCACTGCTTAACCTTACCCGGGTGATTTTCTGTCTTTTCCCCCTGATTGCGTCACTACTACTATACTACACTAAATATTTATTTTATTTATACTTCTACTTTATAGATTTGACATACTTGAGAGACATGAGATGTTGTGTTTTCTGAATGTGTTTGAAATAGTGTCAGACACATAAAATAAAATCCTGTTTACATATACTGTATGTTGCACTATAACAGTCTCATCGTCTTTGCAACATTGCTAGTTCTGGTTAAAATACAGTATACTGCAAAATATTCATTCACTTTCTATACCACTTGTCCTTATCAGGGTCACGGGTAAACTGGAGCCTATCCCGGCTGAAGGCTGCAAAATATAAACTACGTATATATATTTTTTTGGTTTTGTTAAACCCTATCACCGTATCGAGATATTTTTGTTATCGTGAGCCATTGTATTGCCAATTGTATCATATCGTGCGGTAGAAATTCTTATGGGCAGTAATTTTGCCAGTAGTTTTTTTGATTTTGGTTTCATCCACACTAAACTTTTCCAGCCATGCCTTGATGGACCTTGCTTTCTGCACTGAGGCAGTGATGCCTGTAACATTATTTTATTGAGAAGACTTTTGACCATATGTATGTGTAAGGGAAAATAAAAATCTGAAAGTAGAAGAGATTGATATGTAATTGTTGTGAAGAATGTGAAGGTTTCCAAGGGCTAAAGTGCAGTGATGGCTGTCGGTCCAAGCTGCATGACTGTGAGATGGCTACTGTGCAAACAAGTGGGAACACAATCAAGAGGAGTGAAGGTGATGAAGAGTGTGGGAGGTCTGATGTTTTGGAAGACAAAAGACTGCAAGGATGAGAGGCGGAGAGAAGAGGATACAGCTCATCTGAAGTGTTTACACATGTAGTTACTGCAGCTTAGAAGTTCTCAAAGGAATACTGTAAAGCCAAGTGCTGCCCATCAAGGCTGCAGCTCACAAGTTTTAGTGAGCTATGTGTCAGCAGACTCTCGGCAAGTATTAAACAATAAAGGAGGCACTTAGCATTTATTATAAACGGTTTATTTGTTGAATTGAGAGTTCATTCTTTCAGGGCTGTGGGACCTGATTCAATAGGAAATAAGGTTAGACTGACATTTTCTTGATGCTGCGATTTCTGAACTCCATCGTCAGGACTCCGGCATCCTGCTGTCTACATCTCGTCTCAGCTCTGCATTTAAATTTTAAAAAATTGTCACCTTTAGCTAACGAGGGAATGTGTAAAAGGTCATCATTACAATTTTTTCACAAATATGACCAAGCTGAACAACTCACTATGATTTAGTCTTATTCAAAGTATTAATTTGTCATGCTTCCAACATTTACTACTTAGTAAAAATGACATTTTTGTAGTGCTCTCAGTCATTTTGGGACTCGTCTTCTGAGACGAGGGGCATTTCCCAAGTGACGTCAGCGCAGTCGAACTTCACAAGTAAACAAACACGAGAGAATAGACGAGATAGAAGATGTTTACAGTGATTACAGCAAAGATTGATTGATTGATGTGTCATGATGTGACGAAGAAACATCTGGAGATGAAATGGAGAACTTGCACAACATGAGATTAAACCGTATTTATTAGAACCACCGACGATAGGACTATATGTCTGATGCTGATGTGTTCGATGACAGAAACATGGAGATGAAGATTTATCGGCCTCAAACACAAAATGGTAAGTGTAAATTACCTTGGAGTTTATCCTTCAGTCATTGTTTTAAATCGGCTTCTTAATGAGAGTAAAGGGTTTTTTTAGCCTATTTTATTGTGCTTGTTCATCGGCACCTTGCGCTGCCCCCCACCGTCAACATATTGCTGTGAAAGTTCTATAACGTGTACAATGCTTTGAATGCTTGTCGCTATGGTGGCATAGTGTTTACAATACTATATGATAATATATTTCTAAATAAGACATCACTTACTGTGTTCTGTGGCAACTTTCTCCTTCTTTAGTCCTGTTGCTAGCTTCCTAGCATCTAAAATGCGTTTATACCATACTTGCAAAGGTGTTTCTTCATAGCAGTCTTCAGTGAAATGAACGCTAGGCGGTGCGTCATATCACATACAAAGTAATTACCATTTGCTTCGTTCTTCAGACATCCACAGCTCTGCTGGGGCCCGGAAAAGGAAAAAAAAAACAGAATCACTTGGACACAGCCAGCGGCAACATAATGTTTTGGCATGACTACTATTTAGATGAAAAATATACCGAACAAAATTGACGTGCTAACTCCAGTGTTGTTTACTAGCGGAAGATGAGAGCCGTCCTTGTGGCCATCCCTATGCCGACGTCACTTGGGAAACGCCAAATATTCTGACCGAGATCATAAGAAATTCCTGCCACGTAGTTTAAATGTAATTTTTACGAATTTAACGTTCGCTTTCAAAAAAACGGAACAACGTAGAACATAATTACAAACAATATAGAACATATTTAAAGAAACATATCTCATAAGGGAACTGGTTGGTAGTTAGTGAATTGATATGTCTCTCCATCCATCCATCCATCCATTTTCTATACCGCTTCTTCCTCATTAGGGTCGCGGAGGCATACTGAAGCCTATCCCAGCTGACTTCGGGCGAGATATGTCTCTCCTTTTTTGAAAATTGGTACTACTTTAGCTGTTTTCATTTGTTTGGCAATATACCAGTCTAAAATGATAAATTACTGATGTACATCAGTGGTTCGGCAAGCTCATTAATGACCCTCTTTATTGTTTCCATTTCAAGTCCATTACAGTCAGTTGATGTTTTTGCTTTACATTTATTAACAATATAAATGATTTCTTTTTTTATCACATCAGTGAGGAACATGGGGTTCCCGTCTATAATTTAATTCCTTTCCTCCAGTGACAAGAAATGTCAGGGGCGGATCTAGCTTTTTTGAAAAGGGGGGGTGTGGCCGAGTTTGTAGGCCGAGGCGCTGGAAATGGAGGGGTGGGTCTGGGGGCCCTCCTCCAGAAAAAATTTTAAAATTCGACCTCATTTCCTGCAATCTGGTGATATATGAGGCCAATTTTATGTCCTTAATTTCAAGAGTTTGTTGTTATTTTTATCCTTGGAATATATCGTTTAAGCCAAAACATTCTATTTATAAAATCACCGGTACTAGGAGAAAACCATTTTAGCTCAATTTCCTGAAATATTTTCCAATTTGAAGCAGCTGTAAATTCCGAGGATTTGAGTAGAATTTTATGTCACTGGGGATCGCTTTTCTGGTTAATTTTCATTGAGAATAGACAACAGTTTTCTTTACAGTCATGATGCCAGAACCTTTATTTTGCACCTCCACCTGAATAGCCATGTACAGCACACGTTCAATGTCCAATGTAAATTATCAGCCTGACAGTGGGTTCAGGAGTAGCATGCGTCTCGGTTGCATTCTGGCATATGCGTCCACCACGCGGCCATAATTCAGATGCATGTAAATCAACGTGTCCCGGTTTAGACATACATGTACCTTCACTGGGACTGGGTGACTGGAATCCAGGATGGTTTATCATTTTATTAGCTTTTATTGTGGCCAAATAAATCGTGGGTGCCTCAAAAGGGGGGGGGGGGGGGGTGTACCCCCCCCCACACCGCCTTCTAAATCCGCGCCTGAATCTGGGATCCTTTCTTCCAGTTTTGGTCCAATATGTACAAAGTAGTTGTTGAACCTTTCAGCTATCCTCATTTTTGCCATTTCCATCTTTGAAATATGGAGCGTAATCTGCTTTCTGAGTACCATTGATGATAATACTGTTTGTTGCTCTAATGTTGTTTTTATTCTTGTCTAGTGATTGACTATAATATTTTTTCTTACACTCTCTCAATATGTTTGTTAACTTGTTTTTATACGTCTTGTAAATTTTTTCTGCTTCATTAGTTTTTTGTATAATAAATCTCCTATATAATGTGTTTTTCTTCTTACAGGCATTTTGCAGTCCCTTTGTCATCTATGGCTGATTTCTCGTCTTTTGCTTATTAGACATTTCTCTCAATGGACAATGATTATTGTAGAACTTCATGTAAATATTTAGAAAGTTTTCACATGCTTCATCCACATGGTTTTGACTACACACACACTCCCATCTTTGTTCTTCCTGATCTTTCTTAATTCCGATCTTTGTTCTTCCAGATCTTTCTTAAAAGTGTTGATACTTTTCTCTGTGAGTAGTCTTTGGTGAGTCCTGTTGTCTTCCATCTTTCTCTTTTTATTGTGTTCATTGTAAATTGTAAACACTGGAAAATGGTCACTGATATCATTAATTAGCAGACCACAAGTCGTGTTATTATCAAAATCATTAGTGAATATCTTATCAATTAGTGTGGCACAGTGGTCTGTTATTCCCCTTGGTCTGGTGGTTTTAGTATATAGACTCAAACTGTACATTTTATCGATGAATTCATTTATACTTTGCTTAGTTGGATTCAGAAGATACTGTAAATATTGAAGTCTCGGCATAGATAATTTTTTTGGCTGACGTCTGTCAAGGTTGCTTCGATCCAGTCCTCGAACATTTCAGTGCTTGACTTTGAAGTTCTATATAAACAACTTAGTAATACATTTTTGCTTTTGTCTTTACATATTTCAGTTGTTATGCATTCTAAAGTGTTAGTATTTGCAAATGACATGTTCTTTATCACTTTGTAGTTCGAATGTTTGTCCACGTACACAGGCACTCCGCTTCCACTTTTGTTATACCTGTTGATGCAAGTCATTTCATATCCTTCCAGCTCAAAACCCATGCCCTTGTCAGCATTCATACAAGATTCTGAGATTGTAATTACTTTGAAGGGTTCCTTGAATTGACTCAAATATTGCCTAATGTTATAATTTGCGTACATGCTTCTGCTGTTGATGTGGACAATTGACAACTAATTGTCAATATTAAACAACAGCAGTCATTTCTGTTATGAGAAAAAAAAGTTTGTGTCCAGATCTATATCTTTTTTCAATTCCAGTTGTTTGTGGTCTTGAAAGCAAAAGGTTTCCAATTCTAGATTTTCTTGTTCTGCAAACTTTTGTGTTTTATTGTGAGTGTCATTAAATGCAGCTAAACACGTTCCTAAATCCAGTGCTTGTTGTTGATTAGTCCCTTGTGACGTGCTGATGATATTGTCAAATGATAATGATAATGAATGGAATCCTTCCCTCTCCATCGTTCTTGTTTGTGAGTTGTGTCCCTTTTCCTTTCCCTTGGTGCTTAGTATTTTTGTCTTTGACAACAAGCCCCCTGGCCTCTGGTCCTCTATTTAGCTTGATGTAGATTTTGCAGCTGGCACTTAAAGTGCCTTAGATCTTTTTCCCTGCTTCCTCAAGTCACGTGCTTTCTTGGCTTTGTCAGCGTTGCATTTTGTCAGATATTCATTCATGTAGACGTTTGTTCCTTTCAACTTCTTATGTAAGACCGGTGCTCAAGGCAGCATTATTATCCTGTAATGCCTTGATTTCATTGTGCTGTTCTCTATTTTCCTCCCTCGGGTGTTTAACCTCCTCTTGAAACTCAGAGAAACTCTCCTTGTGGCTGTCGTTCTGATGTTTTTGATATCCAGTCTGTTTTTGCAGGCTTTTCAGATCATGCCATGCTTGTGCCGTTTTATGTGCAGTATGTGCCAAGATTTCCTGCTGTTGCGCTTTCATTTGCGCAATCAATAGATTCTTCAAGGTGTTAAATATTGCGACGGCATAAATGGTGCCCCTTCTTCCTGCTTCTTGGGTAGCCCCATAGCTGTTAGCAGCTCTGTTGGTGGTAGCGTTCTTTCCAGGGGTGGCCTTTCCGGGGTGTCTGGACCTGGTCTCCGTGCTTGAATGAAATTATTTTTTTCTCGGCATTGTTGCCAAGCAACCGGTTAGCTTGCCTTGCTAACAGTTGTCTCACCCGTCTGAGTGGAAGTCAGAGATGTCAGCACACTATTCTACTTTTGTGATCACGAAGTGTGGTCAGGAAGACGCCGAAATAGTTCCAAACTCCAGTAGGAAAAGCGGAGCTCTTGCCATGAACGTCCTTTTCAGTCAACAGGAAGTGACGTGAAAGTACAAATTTCAAGCAGGAATTAACAGACACGAACACGGATATTTTCAAAAATGCATATTTCCCCCACACCGATGTAAAAAAAACGAAGTTATCCACATGATGACTTGGGAACCGGGATATAAGGTATCTAGGCAGCTAATGTACTTACTTATCTATTTGTCTGTGCTCATGTGACATTTTCTCAAAATCTGACCATACTGAAAACAATTTTTTAAAGATGATTGGGGCATGTCCTGTCATGTTCGCAACATCAAACAAACGTGTGTGTGCAATGATGATGCATTGCCAATTATGTTGTTTAAGACGGTTTTAAGTAGGTTTTGTAATACTTTCAATATGTAGAAATCTCATTTTCAAGTGTTAAAAATGTCAGGATAAATAATAAGAAAGATGGGGGGGTGTTGTTCGGTCCGGCTACCTAAAGTCAGCTTTGAGGTTGCTTATACATCTTAATTTGCTGCTGCTTCTACTCCTTCGGGTACGTACAGTGTACTTATTCGTATAATTTGACTTTCTCCTCTTAACATTTTGTTGTTTTTCCTGAAAATATTTTTTTTCCAAATTGTAAAATTGTAAATAAATACATTTTGAGGTTCCACTGTGGCAAAATTTGGAAATTTGGAAAGACATCACCAGCAACAACCTCAAGCTTCCGCTTACTGTTAAAATAGGCAGTTGAAAATCATGTTTCCAAAATATAATTTACTGTTTTTTAAGATAAAGAAACTTTTACTGCAGCCACTTCTTAGTACCATACCATATTTCTCAGCCAAGAAAACACTTTTTTCCCTATCACCGAAATACGTTAAGAGATTTCAAGATTTTAATTAGCCTCTATAAGGGGAAGTGTGGATTCAGGAAATTCCACCATTTACCATGACTAGTTTTCCTTTCCTGTGCCCTGACGTACTCAGAAACATAATAGACCCATAATTAACATGCCATCGCTCTTATGGACTATTTTTTTTCTTCTCAAGTTCTGTGTATGTTTCACTTGCTGCCCACTCACTAATTGTAATCCCATGATTCACAAGGTTATTTTAAAGATATTTTGTAGTCTGACATCCCCCTTTCGCTGCTGGTGAAAGTATTGTGCAAGATTTTACACCAGCCCACGCTTCTCATGCTAAA